>NC_082664.1:94594841-94898363 GCF_025265405.1 Mesoplodon densirostris | reverse complement strand
TTGTCTTGATTACTGTAGCTTTGTAGTAATGTCTGAAGTGAGGAAGTCTGATTCCTCCAGCTCCGTTTTTTGTTTTTTTTCTTCTCAAGATTTCTTTGACTATTTGGGATCTTTTGTGACTCCATACAAATTTTAAGATTTTTTGTTCTAGTTCTGTGAAAAATACCATTGGTAATTTGATAGGGATTGCATTGAATCTGTAGGTTGCTTTGGGTAGTATAATCATTTTCACAATGTTGATTCTTCCAATCGAAGAACACGGTATATCTCTCCACCTGTTTGTTTCATCTCTGATTTCTTTCATTAGTGTCTTATAGTTTTCTGAGTACAGGTATTTTACCTACTTAGGTAGGTTTATTCCTAGGTATTTTATTTTTGTGTTGCAGTGGTGAATGGGATTGTTTACTTAACTGCTCTTTCTGATCTTTTGTTGTTAGTGTATAGGAATGCAAGAGATTTCTGTGCATTAATTTTGTATCCTGAAACTTTACCAAATTCATTGATTAGCTCTATTAGTTTTCTGGTAGCATCTTTAGGATTCTCTGTGTATAGTATCATGTCATCTGCAAACAGTGACAGTTTTATTTCTTCTTTTCCAATTTGTATTCCTTTTATTTATTTTTCTTCTCTGATTGCTGTGGCTAGGACTTTCAAAACTATGTTGAATAATAGTGGTGAGAGTGGACATCCTTGTCTTGTTCCTGATCTTAGAGAAAATGGTTTCAGTTTTTCACCATTGAGAATGTTTGCTGTGTGTTTGTCTTATATGGTCTTTATTATGTTGAGGTAGGGTCCCTCTATGCCCACTTTCTGGAGAGTTTTTATCATAAATTGAATTTTTTCAAAAGCTAGTTCTCCATCTATTGAGATGATCATATGGTTTTTATTCTTCAATTTGTTACTATGTTATGTAACATTGATTGATTTGCGTATGTTGAAGAATCCTTGTATCCCTGGAATAAATCCCACTTGATCATGGTGTATGATCCTTTTAATGTGTTGTTGGATTCTGTTTGATAGTATTTTGCTGAGGATTTTTGCATCTATATTTATCAGTGATATTGGTCTGTAATTTTCTTTTTTCCTAGTATTTTTGTCTGGTTTTGGTATCAGGGTGATTTTGGCCTTGTAGAATGAGTTTGGAAGTGTTCCTCCCTCTGCAATTTTTTGGAAGAGTTTGAGAAGGATGGGTGTTAGCTCTTCTCTAAATGTCTGATAGAATTCACCTGTGAAGCCATCTGGTCCTGGACTTTTGTTTGTTGGAAGATTTTTAATCAGAGTTTCAATTTCATTACTTGTGATTAGTCTGTTCGTATTTTCAATTTATTCCTCGTTCAGTCTTGGAAGTTTATACCTTTCTAAGAATTTGTGCATTTCTTCAGGTTGTTCATTTTATTGGCATATAGTTTCTTTTAGTAGTCTATTATGATGCTTTTTATTTCTGCGGTGTCCATTGTAACTTCTCCTCTTTCATTTCTAATTTTATTGGTTTGAGTCCTCTCCCTCTTTTTCTTGATGAGTCTGGCTAAAGGTTTTTCAAGCTTGTTTATCTTCTTAAAGAACCAGCTTTTAGTTTTATTGATTTTTGGTATTGTTTTCTTTGTTTCTATTTCATTCATTTCTGCTCTGATCTTTATGATTTCTTTCCTTCTACTAACTTTGGGTTTTGTTTGTTCTTCTTTCTCTAGTTACTTTAGGTGTAAGGTGTAGATAGGTTATACCTATCTACACCTTACACCTTTAGGTGTAAGGTTAGATAAGTTTAAATTTCAAATCTTTATTTGAGATTTTTCTTGTTTCTTGAGGTAGGATTGTGTTGCGATAAACTTCCCTCTTAGAAGTGCTTTTGCTGCATCCCATAGGATTTGAATCATCATGTTTTCATTGTCATTTGTCTCTAGATATTTTTTGATTTCCACTTTGATTTCTTCAGTGATCTCTTGGTTACTTTGTAGTGTATTGTTTAGCCTCCATGTGTTTCTATTTTTTTAGTCTTTTTTCCTGTAATTGATGTCTAATCTCATAGTGTTGTGGTCAGAAAAGAGCTTGATACAATTTAAATTTTCTTAAATTTACTGAGGTTTGATTTATGACCCAAAATGTGATCTATCCTAGAGAATGTTCTGTGTGCACTTGAAAAGAAAGCGTAATCTGCTGTTTTCTGATGGAATGTCCTATAAATATCAATTAACTCTATCCTGTCTGTTGTGTCATTTAAAGCTTGTGTTTCCTTATTAATTTTCTGTCTGGATGATCTGTCCATTGGTGTAAGTGAGGTGTTAAAATCCCCCAGTATTATTGTGTTACTGTAGATTGCCTCTTTTATAGCTGTTAGCAGTTGCCTTATGTATTGAGGTGCTCCTATGTTGGGTGCCTATATATTTACAATTGTTATATCTTCTTCTTGGATTGTTCCCTTGATCCTTACGTAGCGTCCTTTCTTGTCTCTTGTGACAGTCTTTATTTTAAAGTGTATTTTGTCTGATATGAATATTACTACTCTCTCATTCTCATGATCTCCATTTGCATGGAATACCTTCTTCCATCCCCTCACTTTCAGTCTGTATGTGTCCCTAGGTCTGAAGTGAGTCTGTTGTAGACAGCATATATACGGGTCTTGTTTTTGTATCCATCCAGTCAGTCTGTGTCTTTTGGTTGGTGCATTTAATCCATTCACATTTAAGGTAATTATTGATAGGTATGTTCCTATTACCATTTTCTTAATTGTTTTGGGTTTGTTTGTGTAGGTGCTTTTCTTCTCTTGTGTTTCCCACTTAGAGAAGTTCCTTTAGCAATTGTTGTAGAGCTGGTATGGTGGTGCTGAATTTTCTTAGCTTTTGCTTATTTGTAAAGTTTTTGATTTCTCCATCAAATCTGAATGAGATCCTTGCTGGGTAGGGTATTCTTGGTTGTAGGTTCTTCCCTTTCATCACTTTAAATGTATCATGCCACTCTCTTATGGCTTGCAGAATTTCTGCTGAGAAATCAGCTGTTAACCTTATGGGAGTTCCCTTGTATGTTGTTTTTCCCTTGTTGCTTTTAATTATTTTTCTTTGTCTTTAGTTTTTTGTCAGTTTGATTAATATGTGTCTTGTTGTGTTTCTCCTTGGGCTTATCCTGCCTGGGACTCTGTGCTTCCTGGACTTGGGTAGCTATTTCCTTTCCCATGTTAGGGAAGTTTTCAACTATAATCTCTTCAAAGATTTTCTCGGGTCCTTTCTCTCTCTCTCTTCTCCTCTGGGACCCCTATAATGTGATTTTTGGTGTGTTTAATGTTGTCCCAGAGGTCTCAGGCTGTCTTCATTTCTTTTCATCCTCTTTTCTTTATTCTGTTCCATGCAGTGATTTCCACCATTCTGTCTTCCAGGTCACTTATCCGTTCTTCTGCCTCAGTTATTCTGCTATTGATTCCTTCTAGTGTGTTTTTCATTTCAGTCATTGTATTGTTCATCTCTTTTTTTTGTTGTTCTTTAATTCTTCTAGGTCTTTGTTAAACATTTTTTGCATCTTCTCAATCATTGCCTCCGTTCTTTTTCTGATGTCCTGGATCATCATCACTATCATTATTCTGAATTCTTTTTCTGGAAGGTTGCCTGTCTCCACTTGATTTAGTTGTTTTTCTAGGGTTTCATCTTGTTGCTTCATCTGGAACATAGTCCTCTGCCTTTTCATTTTGTCTTTCTGTGATTTTGGTTTTCCTTCTGTGGGCTGCAGGATTGTAGTTCTTCTTGCTTCTGCTGTCTGGCTTTGGGTGGATTAGGCTCTCTAAGAGGCTTGTGCAAACTTCCTGATGGGAGGGACTCATTATGGGTAGAGCTGGGTGTTGCTCTGGTGGGCAGAGGTCAATAAAACTTTAATTTGCTTGTCTTCTGATAGGTGGGGCTGAGTTCCCTCACTGTTGGTTGTTTGGCCTGAGGTGACCCAGCACTGGACCCTACAGACTCTTTGGTGGGGCTAATGGTGGACACTGGGAGGGCTTACACCAATGAGTACTTCCCAGAACTTCTGCTGCCACTGTCTTTGTCCTTGTGGTGAGCCACAGCTGCCTTCCGCCTCTGCAGGAGACCCTCCAACACTAGCATTTACGTCTGATTCTCTCTCCTACGGGGTCACTGCTCCTTCCCCTGGGTCCTGATGTGCACACTACTTTGTGTGTGCCCTCCAAGAATGGAGTCTCTGTTTCCCCCAGTCCTGTCAAAGTTCTGCAAACAAATCCCGCTGGCCTTCAAAGTCTGATTCTCTGGGGATTCCTCCTCCCATTGCCAGACCCCCAGGTTGGGAAGCCTGATGTGGGGCTCAGTACCTTCACACCAGCGGGTGGACTTCTGTGGAATAATTGTTCTCCAGTTTGTGAGTCACCCACCCAGCAGTTATGGGATTTGATTTTATTGTGATTGCACCCCTCCTACTCTCTCATTGTGGCTTCTCCTTTGTCTTTGGATGTGGGGTAACTTTTTTTGTGAGTTCCAGTGTCTTCCTGTCGATGATAGTTCAGCATTTAGTTGTGATTCCGGTGCTCTCACAAGAGGGAGTGAGTGCACGACCTTCTACGCTGCCATCTTGAACTAATCTAAATTAGTTTAAAAATTATGTTAGCTTATGATAGATTAGAATAGTTTTTCAGCTTCATGACTTCATAATGTCATGTAAAGATTTAGAATTGTCAACGTTGGGAAAACTTCCATCAAGTTTCCTTCATATCTGAGCTGTGACAGATGTACTTACTATATTTAGTACTAGTACAAATTGGTTTGTGCTCTATAAGCACAGGAATACTAATAAATTTTATATTTTGCAATGCCTATGTAAAAAAAAATATGATATGCTTATTACATACAGTATTGAGGATACTCAGCACTTCATTCTCCTAATACTGCTAACATGAGATAAATTCTGTTTTGACTAGTAGTTGATGAAAGTTAAATCTTCCCCATACAATTTTCCATGTGTGATGATTTGAAGAATCCTGTGTAGGCTACCTTCTGTCTCTGTGTTGAAAACCCCTGTCTCCTCCATGATCCACATTCTTTTGGTGCCAGGTGCTATCAGACACAGTCATGCTGCCATATGACCTTGGGCCCTGCACCTTCATCTTGCAATGCTGGGTGATTCCCCATGGAGACAGGAGAACCATTCCTACTCTGGGGTGACCACCAGTAAGTTAAATCTATACAGAAGTGACAGTGAATCACATAATTACACTCCACTAAATACAACCTCAATGTATTTCCCACTTGACAGCCCCTCATGTGGATTCCAGCATCGTCTCATACAAGGCAAAATGTGACAGGCGGAGATAGAGTGGAGGAGACAATGGTCTTAGCTCTTATGGCTAAAATGTTTTAATACTGCAAATCAAAAAGCAAAACAGAGTAAAAGCAATGCAAACAAATTTCTAGTGCTACTCCCAGGGCCTTGGGATGGAAAGGGCAAGTGAGGTGAGCTGAAGCTTAAGCTTCATTAGCTTCATGGAGGGTCTGCTTCTGGTAGCTATTTGAGGTCAGAGAGGTAACAGGGTGGGTGTGTGACGATCAAGCAGGGCCCTGAAGCCTTTGTAAGAGCTGGCTTCTCTCTGGAGATAGAGCAACAGTGGACATTTTGTACAGAGAAAAGAGATGATTTTTGTGGTAGACAGATTAATGCCCCCTCCTGCAAAGATGTCCATGTCCTAAACCTCAGGACCTGTGGCTATATGACCTTACATGGTAAAAGACACTTTGCAGATGTGATGAAGTTAAGGATCTTAAAATGGAAAGATTATAAGGGTGGTCCCATTGTAATCGCAAGGGTTCTTATAAGAGGGAGGCAGCAGAGTCAAAATCAGAGAAGGCAATGTAATGGCGGAAGCAGAGGTCAGAGTGATGCACCCATGACCCAAGGAGTGTGGCAGCCTCCAGAAGCTCGAAAAGGCAAGGAACAGATTCTCTTCTAGAGCCTCCAGAAGGGACTCAGTCTTGAGGAAACTCCTTGATTTTAGCCTTGTGAGATCCATTTTTGGACTTCTGACTTCCAGAGCCGTAAGACAATATGTTTGTGTTGTTTAAGCAACTACATTTGTGGTGATTTGCTAGAGCAGCAATCGGAAACTCATGCAATTCTAAAAGGGTCACTCTGGTTGCTCTGTTGAAAATAGGTGATAGGGGCAGGGGTAGAAGTGAGGAAACCTGAGGAGGGGTTATTAGGACAGCTGGGAGGAGAGGTGAGCTGGCTTGGACCAGAGCGTGTGCAGAGGAGGGGCAGAGAAGTAGGCAGATTTCTTTTCTGCCCAAAGTTCTGGCTCTATTTTATCTCCTTTAAAATGTGTATTATCTGAATGCTTCACGAATAGGTAAATAAATCGAGGCCCCTATTTTTTTCTTTCTGTCTTTTCACACTTGGTCCAATATTCTACTAGAAGGCACATCCGAGGAGGAACTGTAGATATCCTCTTACAAAGCCCATATTTCACCCCATCTCAGGTGGCAGACCACCTCTACCAAATGTCTTCTCTTTTCAGTAAATGACTATGGCTCAGCTTAGATAAGGTGCTTGGCAAAAACAACCTACCACACTCCACAGTTTGTATACAGCTGCTTAACTTCCCTTCAGAGCTGCCTAGGACAGGTGGGGATGCCTTTTGACCACCCACCTGGACTTGACTTTCCTTTTCTCTGCTTTCTGTGGCTCCCTAGGCCTCTCTTCTGCTTCCTTGCTGTGCAGGTATTGTAGGCACGTTTACCCTTTGAAGACGATTGATGTCTTGTTTGTTTTTCCTTCACTGTCTAGAATAGAGCCTTGCTCAAAGGAGTTCATTAAATATTTCTGCAATAAATCACTTTGTCTTGGCTCCAGCAGATTTTATTTGCCACACGGTTTCAGGGATTGAGACCTGAAACCGATATGTACTAAAGAAACTCATATTTATAGCCCTATGCATCTCAAAATGACAAACACAAGCTTTGAGAAACACAGCTTCCTGTGTAAGCTGATAAGGTATGAAGCAGATAAGAACCCTCCTCAGATTTCCTTCTCACATGTCTCTGTCTTCCCCACCTGGGGTTCTTTCCTCTCACTTTGTGACAGGTGGCTTGATTTTCCTTGGATGGCTGGAATGTGTCTCACAAAGGGAAATTAAATGTCCTTCAGCTTTTTCTAGGCTCTTGGGATCCTTGAGGTAGATCCTGCGGGGTTTTTTTTTTTTTTTCTTTTTTGCATAGGCAGGCTATGGAAAAATATAGCTGTTTTTCATCTGTACAGAAAACATTCTGATCCTGGCGTAGTTTATAACAATGCAATTTTTGCTGTATATAATCAAATTGTAAAAGAATGTAGATTAAAAAACCAGCAGTCTAGTACCGGATCCATAAGAGAAAGGTTGCTAAGAAAGCAGTAAGTTTTGGACAGGGGTTTGGGAGAGTCTTCTCAGCAACGACTGCTGAAAGTCTCCAAGGAGAGGGCATTCAGGTTCTCTGACGGGGCCTCTACTGTGAAGCAGAGAGAGGGCTGGAAGGAATGAAATGTAAGAGGTCCCAGGGCACCAAGGTTAATTGGGAAGGAGCCTGTGACTTATAGTACATCCTGGAGTATCACTTCTGTCTAGAGAGGCCTCTTTTCCCTCTCCTTGACCTCTGGACACAGGCATACATTAATTTACAGTTTCCCAATCATCTCTGCATGGTACCACCCACCATCTCCTTATACCTAGAATCTCTTCCAAGCTCCTTTTACAAGGTTGGAAGTTCAGTGTTTTAAATCTGACTCTATTGCATAATCGTGCTAGGCCTTTATTTTTCTCACTTGTAAAGTGGGGCTAATAATAGTGCATACCTAATAGGATTGTTTTGAGGGTTAATGCATGTGAAACACTTCATATAGTATCTAGCTTTTAACCAGTGCTCAATAAATGTTAGCTGTTACTATCTTCACTATATTACAGTAAGTCTTAAATCTCTAGTTGTGAATCTATACTTACAGAAAACCACATGGTGAGGGCTCATAAGAAAATTTTTTGTCGATTTTACTTGTAATGTGTATAATATAATTCACGTATGCTTGAAGAAGAATGAATTGGTAAAATATTTTTATTTTTCTTTGTGAAGCTATCGTAAGCCATGAGAGGAACAAAGCTCCCAATAAATCAAATTTTCCAGATATCTGGACCTGATGAGCAAATTGGCTCAGCCCAGAGGAAAACAAAACCAAGGCCCTTTAGTATTTGTTTGACTCCTCTAATTCTGTTTCCAAGCTCTTTTTTGAGGACAAGAATTTTTTTAAAACTTGTGGAAAGATTTTTTTTTTTTTTTGCCTCGATTCTCTCTTTAGTTTGCTGATTAAATGTCAATAAATCCCAGCAGCTGCAGGTCACCACTGGGTTTCAATAGGAAACCCTGATTCAGGACACATATTTTTCAATTGTATCAGAATGTGCTTTTGGAATCAAATCAGGAAATCTTGAAGGCTGGGAAACTCTTTTCTTTAAAGTTCTCCCTACTCATTGTTCTTTCCTCATGTCTTTAATGAATTGCTTTGGCTCCCAACCACAGACCAGATTGTGACAAATGAAAGAAAATTAAGAAGGGAGAAAGCTTAAGTTATTGATTTGGCTTGAGGGAATTTTTGTGAGATTTGTGACCCAACCCAAAAAACCAACAACCCCAAACCCCAAATGATTCTCCATGTTTCGAGACCTTCTTCAGCTTCTGGACTGGGACCAACCTTGATAAGGAAATATCAGTCCATGCCATCAGGATTATATTCAGAGACCCCTAAATTCTCTGTGGTGCTTCATCATTTCATGATTTTGGGGAGCTAAAGCCAACTGCCTGGAGGCTGTCTCCTAAACTACATTTGGTAAAGGGCAAAATGCTCTGGAGTTAATTGAAGAAAGACAGTGTGTTCATTAATTGTGGGCTCATAGTTGCTGTGATCACTCATGGGCCTGGTGGAAGCCTCCTAAATCTTCCCTTTACTCTTGGTCTTGTTAACAGAGTTGCTGCATTCACTAACTAATCTTAAACCCTAAGGTGTTATGCATTGTTCAGAGACAAACTCATCAAAAAAGATGTAAGTGACCTGCCTTCTCTTGTCTCCTGGAAGTGGAAGCTGGATAATGTAAAATTTATTTTGTTATGAGGGAGAAGAGCCCAGATTAGGAAGTGGGTGTTGCCTTTGAGGACCTAGAGTAGAATCAATGGGCATTTGTCAATTTCTACTGAGAATATTCAGAAAATTACTTCAGACCCTCTTCAGCAATAATAGTAATAGTGACGTTAAGACTGACTAGCCAAGCTTGGATGATTTCCTTTTTTTTCACCTCTTACTTTCTATTTTTTTTCATTAAAAAAAGACTCTTCAAGTATTTTTCTGTTTATAAAGTGCTTTCCCTACATTTTCTCACTTAATGATGGCAACAGAAAGTGGCATTATTTTACAGAGGAAGCATAGGTAAGGAGAGGTCCTGAGTTAAAATGTGCTCACGCAGATGGTTTGGTGGAAGATCTCGGGCCTCTTCTGAGGGCTCTTTGATCAAACCTATTTTTATGGGTCTAAAAAGTCTTGGTGACGTGAGAACAGCATCTTGATTGCAATTAAAAATTCCCAGCAGAGTAGTGTTAGGTCCCTCCCATCTTTTTTAATTTTTTGTTTTGTTTTGGTTTTTGGCTGTGCCATGTGATTCTGGGATCTTAGGGATCTAAGTTCCCAGACAAGGGATTGAACCTAGGCTCCCTGCAGTGGAAGCGTGGAGTCCTAATCACTGGCCCACCAGGGAATTCTCCCCCCTTTTTTTCTCCCACCTTTTAAACTTATGTCTTAGTTATCTGATAACACTGTTGGATTTTTCTAGATGCATCTCCTGCTTCCGAAAGGAAAGACAAGCACACATGCATACATAAATGGATATGGTTTCATTGTCTGAAACCAAGTCAAACAAACTGTCAGCCCTATAAGATAATTATTTCAGGGAGGGAGGGGGTACCTCCAGGTCATATTCTGAAACTCAGGTTATTCTTTTTGATAAATGTTCCCTAACATTTAACTGACTTATAAATAACCATTTCATAAAATAGGTGAGGTATCCTCAGTTAGTTATCTTGGATTAAGTAACAGGAAGCACGTGGCTCAACAATAAGCATTCTATGAGTGCTTCATTGATATTTTATTTGATTGAGGCAGACATCAAATTATTTTGGCCTTGACGAGATTTGGGGAGTAAAGGCTATTTCCAACACCCTGTGTGAAACAGAACTTTGAAGGTTTAATGACCTCTTTTACTATATTCTGGAGCAGATTAAAAACAATGTCTAAGATAATTTTGCCTCTGCTAATGGCTATTGTCTTGGCTCAACTGAAATGGTGAAGGATGGCTTCCTGTCCAAACATGTGTCTTGGTAGGCTCCTCAGCTCTCTCAAAAGAATGCTAACACTATTAAGCATTGCTCTTCTGTCTTACACATCTATACTCAGCTAGCAACACAGCATAGCAGCTCTCCAGGTATTTTCTAGGAAGTTCAATCTCAAGCTTATAGTCATTTAGTGTTTAGCGCAAGTGCATTTGAGAGAAATAATTAGGATGATTGCTCAAAGGACATGTAGTTCATTTGCTCTTTTAAATATCCTAAAATACATTTCTGAATTTCATCAGCTCAGCAGGGACTGAGTACAGAGACTCTGTCATTGGGCCCTTGGAATTGTGTTTGAGATGATATCCATAGGCCTGTTATAAAACACAGCTCTAAAATTCTCATATTATATTCTTTATCTCAAACAATGACTACTTTATGAGGAGTTGTTAGAGAAATTATTGTTTGAGCCAACAACTAACACATAATTGTACTTTCCCAAAGAAATTAGTTTATTTTTACCTTACAGACTATGAAGTAAAGGGCAATAGACAGGCTTTCCCTTTTTCTGTAGAATTGGTGGTCCACCTGGAACAGGTGTGTGGGTCATCATGTCAGGCATTTTTATTTTCATTAGGGACACTAGCTGATCATCATCCTTCTATATTTTCTTCCAGTTAACTTTACTTTAAAAACTTAAACCATTATTTTTCCTGTTGTACATTCTTGAGTACAACATTACATTATTTTGGAGATGATCTTGTGTGTAAACCCTCTTGCATGTCTGAAGATGTTTTTATTGCCCTTTCATACTTGATTGATTATTTGCCTGAGTATAGAATTCTAAGTTCAAAAACGTTTTTTCCTTAAAACTGGAAGGCATCACTCCTGTGTTTTCTATCATCCTGTTGCTGATGAGAAATTTCATGTTATTCTAATTCTCATGACTCTGGGGCTACCCATTTTTTTCCTTCTGGAAGTTTTTAATATTTTTCTCTTTGTTTTTTATCAAAATTTTATGAAGATCTGTAGGTCCATTTGCATTCATCCTGACTGGCACTTGATGGCCCTTTTGCTTTGAAGAGTTGCCTTACTCTGGTGCAGAGAAATTTTCTTCTATTTATTTGATTATTTCCTCCCATCCATTGTTTATGTTCCTTTCTCCTAAGTGTTTTTTTTTCACATTTCTTTTTTGTCATTTTCTTATATATTTTAAGAGATTTCTTAAGTCTTATTCTTCATTCTGTCTTTCCTACTATACAGTTCATGCATTAAATATTTTTAATTTCCAGGAGCTTTCTCTTGTTCTCTGTTTTCTTTGTTCCTATCAGCTTGTTCTTGTTTCATGGATGCCGTGTCTTCTTGGTATCTTTGAGGTACTAATTAGAATTAAAGAGAAAAACAACCCCCTTTCCTCACCTGTTTTCAGCATTATCTCTTCCTCTTGGATCCTTCTGTTTTGTGCTCTTGGTTTTTCTCAGGTGTCTGGTGACTTATGGTTGCTGGTTTGTATTTACAAATGAAGGACTAGATGGATTAGTGCAGTTTCGAAGGTCTTTTTCCCTGTCAGGCCTCTCCTTTAAATAGGAGGACCAGTGATATATCCAGCACACAGAGAGGTTTTTCTGTGTGTCTTAGTCCATTCTGTTTGCTATAACAGAGTACAAAGACTAGGTGGCTTGTAAACAATAAAAATTTATTTCTCACAGTTCTGGAGGCTGGGAAGTCCATGAGCAAGGCGTCAGCAGATTTGGGGACTGGTGAGGGCTGCTTTCTGGTTCATAGATGGTATCTTCTTTCTGTGTCTTCAAATAACGAAAGGGGCAAGAGAGCTCTCTGGGACCTCTTTTTTAACGACACTAATCCCATTCATTGGGGCTCCACCCTCATGACCTAATTACCTTCCAAAAGCTTTCAAATATCATCACATTGGGGATTAAGTCTCAATATATGAATTTGGGAGGGGCACAAACATTCAGTCTGTAGCATTGTGGTTTAGTCAGGGTATCTGGCAAATCCCACAATTGCCTCAGTAAGGCAGGCTTTACGAGGGCCTGAGTCTCCTGTAGCTGATGTGGAGGTTCAGAGCTTCTTCTCTCTTAGGCCTGAACATCCCCTCTTGGTTTCTTCCCTAGGCATGTTGCCTGGTCTCTTAAGTGGGTAAGGGAGGGGTGTGTGAGAGGGCCCAACTGGCTCAATTATAATTATTTTGGTAATTCTCCAAAACTAAGGTGATCAGTTAATTTATGTTCCAAACTGAGACACTTTTGAGAGTACAAGGCCACCCTATTAATTATTTTGCCAAGACATTAGGCATCACTGGGACTGTCACCCTATCTACAACACACTCTCAATCTTTGTATTTATTGGCTGAATTTGGAACTTCTCTGGGGCTCCATTGGGAAAACAACTCTTCTAAGTCTTTTGGCTAGCATTGTTCCTATCTTTTTTTCTTTTTTTTGGTCAAATTGATCCCATCTGATTTCTATTTTATTTTGTAGACTTTCTTTAAAATTTATGAGCCTCTGATAGCCCCATTCTTATTTTCCAGCACTGTTATGTTTTTATTCTTAAAAAAATATTTTCTGTCATTTCAGCGGGACCTGAGAGGTAAGGGAGGTAGAAGGACATGCTAACTTGAACTGGAAGTTCTTTTATTCCACTGTAAACATACTCTGGTTTACTATATTTTATACATCCATGTGTATCACTTTACTCGTTTTTGGAACCAGACACATTTAGTGATACCAGTTGTGCAGGAATGAGCTTACTGTGTTAACTCATAAATCCCTTGATGAGCACTTTCCTTTTATTCCTCTCACACCTGGAAGGATGCCTACAAAATGTTGGGCATTAAGTCACTGAACCTCTGAGCAATCCATAGTGGGCGTTGTTTATGGGGGATTTGTGCTCAGCTTCCCCTTCTTGCAGGATGTGACTTATTGCCAACAGGGGTTTATATCCCCTCATGCACTGTTGTAGCACATGGAAGAATGTAAATTCCTACAAAGACAATTCAGGCCTAGCATATTCAGGTTAAAGGCAGAAAACTGTAGGGATTTAAAACCCAAAGCCAGAATTTTGCAGAGCTTAGTGAAGGGATGGAAAATCTTCTCCCAGAATTTATCCATGAAGGCTCAGTTCAGAAAGATAATACTTAATGGAAGTATAGAGACAAAGATGAAGTCTTAATAAGAAGATTTTAGAAGCAAAAAGAGGAGAGGACTTCCTGGCTCTGACAAGGTCTCGTGGGATAAGAGCAATGTGGATACCCAGGAGAGGATCCAAACTTTCCCAGCACAGAAATTACTCCTTTGGCCACTTTGGGAAAGGGCTATTCTCAGTCCTTGGGGAGGATGGTTACATGGAGACACTGGACAGGAGTCAAGATTCTGGTGTTTGGAATAAGTAAAATTAGACACAGAACTATAGAATTCTATTCTTAGATGTGCTTCATATAAATGTGAAATTTAAAAATGATCATCATCTGAATGTATATGCTCTAAACTAAAGCCATCAATATACAAGTTAGCAGTCAGATTTTTGATTTAAGCTAAAGTTAATCTGTAAATTACATGCAGGAGGCCAGTGGGCCAGGTTAGCCTTCGCCATGTGGAAGAGACCCCCCCCACCCAATCCCAAGTAATATCCACTGTTCTCCTGTTGGCAGTTTTACTATGCCTGGGTTAAGGTGGGGATGAATAAACACATCATCCAGCTTTCTAAGCTTTTAAGTCTCTCAGCCTCCAAAATTCCATTTTGGGCTTTGATATTTTTGCTCTTTGTTGGGGAATGATGAGAGAGGATGATGCTTTTACAGTCAGACTTTGAAATCTTTCTTTCAGGGGATGGTTGGTTGAGAGGTTGCTTCCTGGTGGGTTCTCAATTTCAGAGTTATACACAGGGAACTGACTTTATTAGATGGTAAAGAAGGAAGCCATGTAGGCGGATATCAAACAGATAAACACTCTATGGAGCCCAACCATAACCAAAGACAGGGTGTCATTTATCAGGAGCAGTTCTCAGAGGTGAACTTCATACTTGAAAGCTGAGCCACAGGGACTGTAGAGACATTTAGATTCCTCTTGGAATTTTGGGAAAAAGGAATCAGTTCTTATAACTCGTGGTACCTGGTATACAGGGAGCAGGTGGTAAGATATTCTCCTATCTTCCTTCTTTCGCTATTCATCTCCGTCTTCTTTCTCATTTCCCTTCTACTTCCAGCTCTCCTTCTCTTTGCTTTTCTCTTGCTCTTCCTTTCCTCATCCCTACTTTTCACTCTCCAGTCTCCTTTATCTCTGTGGTTGTACGTACCTTCTCTAAAGTCAGACTCTTACCACATCCCTATACTTTTTACAACCTGTCACTTACCCAGGTGGGGAACTGTGGGATTAAGGGACTCCCAGGTTGAGATGGTCAAGTTAGTTACTAGGAGAGTCCAACATTGATGTCTGTTGGTTACTTGGCTGATCTTCCTTCCATAGCTTTCATTACTCCACCGTTACCCTTTTGCCAACTCTGGATTAAGTAAACATGGAGCAGGAACGTGCTACCCTTACTACAAAAACATGCTCTGCTGGTGTTTCTGGGGCATTGTCTTTTCTTGCCCTCTACAAATTTTAATTTCTGCACTATGATAATCTTTGGGTTTGTTGTCCTATTGTTTTGTTATTTGTACTTGCTTTCAGGTGATATAGAACTGTCCCCTGGCAGTGGAAAAATTGGGGCACCAGAGAAGGGTATAAGCTCCTTTCTGGAAGATCCTGGTGAGCTGGAGCGAGGCAGAGAGAGAGCACAAAGATTGTGTCCATTGGCCTCCATTCCCTGAGAGCCTCTCCATAGTCCCCTGTAAGAGTACCAAACCAGAAGCCTGCCCCACAGGCCAAAGCTTTTGGACGTGCAAACAGGCCTCTTTCTCAGAAAGACTGAGAATGTGTTTCAGTCAGCTGTCTGTGCAGTGCCCTGGGGGTGGTAGTCTGCCAAGAATAGAATCTTTGATTGTTACAGTCCCATGGGATCCAGAAACACAAGCCCATGGGCTTCAGAGTCAGGCAATCAAGAAGTGTTCCCTGGGTGGCAGCTGTGAAAACCAGCATCAGATGTAAAAACTGGGGCACCAGGTGTGTGTTGACGCTCCCCTCCAGGAGATCCTGGGGCTCTGCAGTGTGGCAGAGGGGGAGTGCAAAGACGGCACCCAGTGGAAAATAAAAATAAAAAAAAAAAAAGAAAAGGAAAAGAAAAGAAAAATAAGAAAAAAAAGACAAGGGGGAAAAAAGAATAAAGGAAGAAAAAAAAAAGATGGCGCCCGTCCGCATTAGCAAGGCAGAGGGAGAGCAGGGAGATGGTACCCACCAGCAACCGTCCCTGGAGAGTATCCCAGAGGTCCGTGCCCCTTAGACCAATGCTTTAAAATTAGTGAGTCTTTTTCTGGTGCTTTTCAAAGGGCTGCTTCTGTGCTGGGCCCTGGGGTGAGTCTGCCTGAGGGCACTTTAAGAGCTCCTCCTCAGTTTGCCACAGCCCCGCCCCACTGGTCTTCAAAGCAGGTGCTTTGGAGGCTGTCTCTCAGGTACCTGTCTGAAAAGTGGGGGTGCCCGATGTGGGGTCTGAACCCTTTGCTCCTCGGATTGAAGCTCTGGGTTTTGAGTTGCCTCCCGCTTTGTCTGAGGGTGGGGTTTATAGTGAGATTGTGTCTCAGCGTTTCCTACCTGCTTTGATTGGTTTCCCTCTTGTTTGCCCGATGTGAAGGGATCTCTTAGCCAGTTTCTAGGTTTTGTTCTGAGGAAGTTGTTCCAGATATATCTGTACATTCAGTATGTCCATAGGAGGAGGTGAGGTCAGGATCTTCCTAAGTTGCTACCTTGGACCGGGACTCTACATTTGCTTTCAGGAGAGATTTTATTTTTTTGGCCACTTCCAGCTAAGGGTAGGTCTCAGTCCCCTGATACTGTCAAGTTCCTCTCAATATGCATGGGTTGTTTAGAAATATCACCTTTGGCTTCGTGACTATAAGGTCAGTGACCTCACTGGCCACTTCAGTATGGTTTTGTTTGGGTATGTTATATCTTGTAACTCTGAAGCAAAAAAAACAAAAATAAAAAAAGATTCCTTTCCAGTGTGGCATTTGACTTTTAGCAGCCCCTTCTTTTTTAGGAACTACTTGAGGTTAACAGAAAGGGTCTTTGTGGAGTTGAAGGGATATAGAAATTGGAGACATACTGTTTTGCTTTATGGCTGGCATCAGAAAGACAATGAAAAACATTTCAGCTTTCCATTTTGGGATTTTCCAATACACGTTCCAACATTTAGGCTGGAAAAAAACCAATGCCCTTCAAATTTCAAAAGAAAGAATTCTTGTAACCTTGATGACAATCAAAGTAACCTATTTGATATTAGTTTAAAGAGTTGTATGTTTCTTTTGGTTGAAAATTTAATTTCATACCTGATTTCTCTCTCTTTAGAAGTGGAACGGATAGTAAAAGCCAATGACCGTGAATATAATGAGAAGTACCAGTACACAGTGAGTAAAACACTCATAGCACACACGTGCTGGGGTAGGTCTGATCTTAAGGATAGTAGGATTCTTGCCTTCTAGAACTTTGATTTCACTAAAAACTTTGTTGGCCCATTTTAATAGCAAGGTGCCATATGTTTCCATAAATTCAGATTTTAGTAATGTTCATACACTTATTTCTATTCTGTGCTGAGTGGTTGGTATTCATATTGGTATGGGAATAAGATGAAGTATCTTCTTTCTCAAGAATTTATGCTTAATTCATCTTGGTGCCCATTGGGCACTCAAATAATGTAAGAATACTATGAAAGCAGGCCTCCATGGTAGTACTTGGTGATAGAAGTGGTAATAGTGGCTGATGGGTGATGAATAACATTTGGGGATTTTCTCAAAGCAACTCAGGCTGAATGTGGAAAAGTGCATGTAGGAGAAAGTTCCCAGACCTGAATGATTGTATTTATCAAGTGAGCAGTGAGAATGATTAGTTAAAATGTGTGATCTTTAAGCTTGTACTGAACTACTTTTTTTTTAATGAGAGCTTTCTTCATTCACATAAGAACTATTTATTGAGAGTCTACTGAGTGACTGGCACTACTAGTCTAGAAACTTGGGATACTCTGGTGAGCACTTTGTGAATTATTTCATGGGCCCTCATAAAAATCTCCTCATCTTTCCTTGACTCAACCTAAGTTGCTACATGAAGTTTTTAAAACAAGTTCTAAGAAAGATAATTGGTAGAATTGATGCTGTGGGTGACATGTGGCCTAGAAGACCTGCTGTGATTGAGTATACCAGCACATTAATGAAAGAAAGTCTCAATTCACAGAGGGGTTTGGTGACTATCAAAGCATAGAAATGTGAGTGTCATGGGGCAAACTTTGGCAGTCTCCATCTAGGAACTAGCTAGAGGAGAGAGAATTTTGGCCAATGGATTATTTTTAGTATTTAGTTCCTGTTGGCAGTGTTTTTCCATATGTGTGGAAGGCTACATTGGGCTATTGTAGCTTGATACCAGTAGAGGTAGCTAACAACCCCTCTTTTCTCATACTGTGATAATCACGTAAACTTGTGATAATAATTTGATGTTCAATGTAAGTGTCTCTACAGGGAGTCAGCACACTGCCTCTATGACAGATTTCTCATTAAAGTAATATATTGGCACCCTGATTTTATTCATCAGCCTTGTAAGCTTGGTTCAAGTAAATCTGTCCTTGAGAGAAGGAATCCCTCGCAGGAGGCTGATGAATGTGCTTTGTTGCCAGGGGTGGGGGGGGGGCCGAGGACTATTTTCTCCATGGTGATTAATGCCACTTTGTGCAGCCTTCTGACCGCTGGTTATTTAGCCCTACTGGTCATCACCAGACTTGGCCCCATGCCTTTCTATCCATTCTACCACCAGTTCTTTAATTCTAGAGGATGACCCTTGAAAGCCTTGACCATCAAACCCTAAATCAGAGGAGTAGATGTCTATATTTTAAGACCTTGGGGGCAAAAACCCAGTAATAAGTAATCTACTACTGGGTAATTATGCATTTATGTACTTGGCTTTATCCTTATTTTCCAACGTGTAAGAGGTATTTTCATTCTGTGAGTAGTAACTAGATAAGGAAAGCCATATTTTGTCTGCATTTTGTAAGATGATTCAGTCTTTTATATTTATAGTTATTTTTACTTAATTTATGAAATATTTCAAACTTAGAGGAAAGTACAAGGAATAATATGACACTGGTGTGCCTACCACCCAGATTAAATAGATGTTAACCATTTGCCACATTTGCTTTTGATCTTTCTTTTAATAATAACATGCCAAGGATACAAAGACGGTTTTCTCTTGAGCTTGCATGATATTGAACTTTTGTTCAGTATCATCAGCACACAGGTGTGTAGCTGGGGCTGGGTTTTCTGTTGGGCTTCCTAACAATGACAAGGCAGTGGAACAATATTCTGCAGCTACAGCAGACAGAATAAGGCAGCTTTGTCTCGGAGTTAAAACATACTAAGGAAAAAACCAAAACCCATTATGGGCTGGCAAAACCAAGAATGAGAGCAAAAGTTGAGAAAGGGAAGGTGCAGAGCAGAGAGGGGCATGAGTATCTCAGGTCTAATGACCCCTACCGTGGCTCAGAGGGGATGAGCCAGGCCCTCCTAGAATGAGCAAGGGTCCCCACTAGACCTGGCTGGTGGTGTGTTGATTTGGGAACTCCCAACAGGATGTCTGGCAACACAGTGAACTCTGGAACCCTTCTCAGCCTCAGCCTATTCAGATACAAATTGGGGATAACAAAAGTACCTATTTCATAGAGTTACTGAACAGACTGAAGTAGAGTAACACACAATGACTCTATGAGCTAGTCTTTATAGAGATGGGATTTGAATCTATATCTATCTGATTTTTAAGGATTTTTGAGCATGTCATACGTGGACTATCCTTTTAAGAAAGGCAGAACCCACGGGTCTTTTGCTCAGTCTTGCCTAGTTTAAAGGGTATTACTGCAAATGGAAATGGATTTGAAGAAACCCCAACAGATCTCAGCGCGAATGCTTATAATAATTGATGAAGTAGTCTTCCCCCGTAAGGCTGAAAAGGAGATGGGAATAAACTGAAAATTATAAAAAAGGTGAAAGGAGAAATGGTGAAGTTTCCTCAAATGTAGTGGAAAGAGTGTTTGTGGATAAGATAGACCACAGTTTGAATCTTTTCTCTTTCTCGTTTGCTAACTTGTGATCTTGATTTATTTTTCTGCATATCATTAATTTCACCAGTGAAACGGGGAATTTTCCTTATAGGATTATCTACCAAAGGGTTAAATGAAATAATTTATATAAATATTTGATAATAGTAAGACTAGCTAATATATATTAGATGCTTACTATGTACCAGGCTCTCTGCTAAACTTTTTATATGGATTTTTTCTTTAACCTAACATGGCTGGGCAAGTATGCACAATAAACTTTAGATTCCCTATAAAGTACTGGATAAAGTAAGATATCAGTGAAAATAATGTTCGGAAGATACTGAGAAGTTGGCTGAAGTTGTAAACTTTTTGCAGCAGATATCATGCTGAAAAGTTAGCAAATCTGTGATACTGAAGGTGTGGAAGTTGCTGATAAATTATGCAGGGAATGCAATAGCAGAGATACAAATGCACCTAAAGCAAGAAGATTAACAGTGTGAACAACTGTGGTTGTAGAGAACAGCCCCCTACACCTGCTGAATAAGCAATATGGCAATGATAATGATTTGATGAGATACTTATTGATTACCTACTCTGTGCAAAGAATTTGATGAGTTCAGGAAATAGTTCTGACACTCTCAGTGTGGATATTGACAGATATATGGTTAACAGTGATGATAATAACAAAGTTAGTTATAATAATAATAGTAGCTTACACATATATAGTGCTTACCATCTGAAAGGCAGGGTTCTAAGCACTGTATTATATTAAACTAATTTAATCTCACAACTCTATGAAGAGAGCACTTTACTTATCTCACTTTTGTATATGAATACATTGTTGCACAGAGATCTCACTTAAGTGATTTACTCAAGGTCACACAGTTGGATAATGGCTCCCATTCTTACAGCTGTGAGTCTAACTGTGTACCAGGTACTTTACACATATAACTAATCTTCCACAAATCCCAGAGAGTTGAAGTGGAGTTCCATTTAGTAACTTGTCTGAGGTCACACTGCTAATAGGTAGAATTCTAATGTAGACTGGCCAGATTCAAAGCCTGTTTTGTTTCCATGATACCCTGCTGTTCTTTTGACCAATCTTGAAAGACAAACTGCAACAACAACAAAAAACCCCCAAACAAATCCTCTGAATCTCCTCTCCTTCTCTTACATACCTGCTGGTAAAGTTTTTATACTCAGAAGAAAAAGGCAGATAAAGGAGATATAAAATTTTACAAATGTGAGACTAAGAATGACATTAAATCTTACCCTTAGTGTTTGTAGATGAGAACTTGGGAGAAAAATTTACACAAAGCTCAGATAACTGGTATGATTTCCACAAACACAAAGACTGGCCAAGCAAACTTTTCTCTTTGAAGGCTGAAGGAAGATATTTCAATACCTAGAGGACATTAATTTATCAACAGACCCTTAAGCTTCAAAGCACTTTATAGGACATAGCATAGGCTTAAAAAATGATCAAAAGTGCTTTTAAAAGATAAAGGGTTTAGAACACAAAAGACAAGGTTAATGATTCTAAGTGAAATTAATTGGGAAATGACACATGATATTGTGAAAACTGGAAGGTGGAAAACATAAAACAAGTGGGATTTCAGACTGCCAAGATGTGTAACACAAAGTGAGATTGGAGAGTGAAGGAAGAGTGAGCCGAATGCTAGAATTATTATTCTCATTAGAAAGGAGTTCAAAGTTTTCTTGGTTAATGATAGGAATGAATAAGAGAAGTAATGAGAACAGTTGTTGTATTAAAATATGTTAATAATGTTAGAAAAACGTGAGAGCGAGCCAGACAGCCACTCATGATCCCTATTAAAAGGAGTTCAGAGTGAATGGTAGAAGTACTGAAAACAGTTGTATTAAAATGTGTCGATGTCAAAAAATGTCAGAAAAAGTGTTGGATTAATTATAGCTATTTTCCAACTTTATTAAAAAATAAAGAAATGGAAAACATTGGTTCCCACTGGCTCCTGTTATTTTTATGTCTCACATCAGCACAGGCATACCCTTCCCCCATTCAATTCTCTTGAACTCTAACAGAATTTGAGAAGGGGGATGAACTTGTCTGAGTGCTGAGAAACTTATCCTGCCTCAAACTCAGAAAGTTCAGTAAATGTGAACGCCTAACAACTTCTCTCTGAATGTATTTCATGCACGAATGTAGATGAGAAGTTGCTAAAGGGCATTTTCCTGAGCTGAATTATTGATCCTATTTCAGGAAGTGTACAGCCTTATATAAGTTGGTGAAAATTTAACCAAGTAGTTTTGGATGCTTTTAAAGAAAGCTTTCCATCCAAAAACTGTGATTCGAACACCTTAATTTTTTCCTTGAATCTTGAGATGGCTTGTTGATATTATGGTTATTGGATGGAAGCTCTTGTTGCTCTTATGATTTTTGTGATTGGTAGAACAATGACCATTTGGGTTTTCCAAAAAGTGTTCATTCAATGTGGCAATATGGCTGATTCTTTTTTTTTTTTTTTTTTTTTTTTTTTTTGCGGTATGCGGGCCTCTCACTGTTGTGGCCTCCCCCGTTGCGGAGCACAGGCTCCGGACGCGCAGGCTCCGGACGCGCAGGCTCAGCGGCCATGGCTCACGGGCCCAGCCGCTCCGCGGCATATGGGATCCTCCCAGACCGGGGCACGAACCCGTATCCCCTGCATCGGCAGGCGGACTCTCAACCACTTGCGCCACCAGGGAGGCCCAATATGGCTGATTCTTAGCAGTCAGTGTTACAATGATGCCACCAAGATGCCCTTCAGCATGAGCCCCTTCCATGTCCCTCCCACCCACTTAAATGGGGCTTTCTGTGTTTCCACAGTCACTTCTCTTTTAACTCAGAGTCAATGGTTTGGGTGGAGTGAAAAATTATGGCTCACCATCATTCTGGGTGTGTGAGCTTGGACAGTCACTGGACCTCTTTAGACCCACATTGTAATGATGTGTCTGTGTTTCTCTGAGACCAGACTGGCATAACAGTAAAACCTGTATTCCTGTGTGCGTGGGTGAATCGATGAGTCCTAGTCCCTTTTTTTTAATAGCAATGATTTTTAAAATTCAGTATGTTCACAATGTGCCTGCTCTATGCCTAGTAACATGTGTGTTTGTTGACTTGATCACTTTCCAAAGAGGTTTTGAGGCCATGAGCAAAAAGAATGTGAAGCTCAAAGGAGTAGAAACACATGAGGAAACTGGGACGGGCAGGGTATATTTAGGTGGGCCCCAAACTGCACGCGACCTATTGCTTAGACTGGCAATGTGTTGAGTGCTACCAGGGTTATTAAAAAAGCAGGTATAAATTTTGCTTTCCACCTTCAAGGAGCATGTATAATCTCCTTCAGAAGAGAAGACCAGGACATAAGAACGAATTTGACAGTAGGTAATACTGAAAAGGTAATGCTAAATTTTACTTGTGTGATGTGGCCTGTATGTGTTAGGGGAATGAAGGGTGAGTGAAGTATTTGAGGAAGTGTCACCAGAGGAAAAGGGAAATGATTCGAGCCTCATTTGTTTATTTGTACCACCAACGTTAGGAACGAGAGACAGGAGCAAAGTCCCGAAGTCCAACCTAATTCATGGGAAATGATAGTTCAGGTAGGTGAGACATGACTGTTTAAAAAAAGAATTTGAGGGCCTCCCTGGTGGCGCAAGTGGTTGAGAGTCCGCCTGCCGATGCGGGGGATACGGGTTCGTGCCCCGGTCTGGGAGGATCCCATATGCCGCGGAGCGGCTTGGCCCGTGAGCCATGGCCGCTGGGCCTGCGCGTCCGGAGCCTGCGCGTCCGGAGCCTGTGCTCCGCAACGGGGGAGGCCACAACAGTGAGAGGCCCGCATACCGAAAAAAAAAAAAAAAAAAGAATTTGAATAAGAGGTAATAGGCTCTCAGGAGCTGAGTAGTCAACAGAGTGAAAAAGGATGTTATTAGCACTTGGGGTTAAATAGATTCGATATCCAAATTGAAATGCCCAGGTTAATATAGAATGTAACTTGGGTGGGGTTAGAGTTGTAGATTCGGGATATCCATTGGAAGGAGGTACTTAAAGCTAGGAGAAAAAATAGAACTGAAGGCTGGACAGCTGAAAGGTGTGGTGGTAGAAACTCCCCCACAGTTAAAGGGGGAGGGAGGGAGCCCAAGAAGCAGTGGAGAGCTGAGGAAAGCAGAGAAAGGGTGAGGCGAAAGCTGGGGTGCGAAAGCTGGAGTGGGGCGCAGGGTGGAGCCCCTCAAGCAACAGGGAGCGGGAAACCATATCTGATGCTAGGCACTCATGAGCTAAGGCAAAACATCTTTAAGTCAGAAGGAAGCAGTTGGAGGACCCGAAGAAAGCAGTTTAAATTTGTTTAAAAGTCCGGATTTGGAAGTCAGAGGGCAGGGGAAAAAAACATGCAAAAAAAGAAGGGAGTGGGGTAGAGCCCCCTTAATTAATAATTTGCAGTAAAAAAGAGAAATAGTATTTAAGCGTTCAGGCTCATTGAAATGAAGTGAAGCATTTTTGAATCAATTTTCTGACATTTTGACTATCCAAGTACAAAAAGCCTGTGGGAAGGTAAAACTCTAAACATTTTCTTTGGGAGACTCTTGGGATATCCACATGCTGGGACACATCCTAGTCCTGCTTTAATCCTTGGCCCGATGGGAAATTTAGATTTCTCTTTCTTTTTTTCATGAGCAGCATAGTAGCACTGCCAACATGCTATATATAGATCCTCACCAAGAAGCCTGATAATCAAAGCAATTTCTGCACCAACCAAAGAGTACAGATGATGAGAAACTCTGTGACCAAGCTGGAATTAGTTGTGGAAAGTGCCAGTAACTTGCATTTGTTATCGGTTTCTGGTTGTTGGTTGTTGCATGTTTTGTTTGTATTGCAGCGTTACTATAGTAGCAATGGCTTTTTAGCAAACATTGAAGTGCCTTCTGTTTTGTGTGCTGTTAATATCCGTGTAAATTATTCTACGTTCTACATGACAGAGGTTTTTATCTTTATAAATAATTACTTGGAGAGAAAAGATAATTTTTGGACATTTCTCAAATTCATTTTCATTCTGGATTCAGGACTTTAAAAGTATAAATGTTTTATCTTTTTAACATCTGATTTATTTAAATAGTGTTATTCTTTGGTTAAGCATTTGGCTGATTTTTTTTGTTTCCTTAATTTGGTTGATCTGTTTTAATCTTTTGTTTTAGCCTCTGAATTCCTATTCCTAAACGTTCTAAAATGGCACATTAAGGTAATTTAAAACTCCAGTTAAGCTCTAAAACTCTGAAGTGTTTGTCATTTACCTGTTCTAGGATTGAGATAATTTAAGCATCCTCATAAACTAGTTCCATTCCATCTGCTCTGTGAAGTAAGTTTCAAGTAAAGCCACGTAGATTAGGTTTATTTATTTGTTTATTTTACTTTTACTTTATTCATTGCAATGATATAAAATTTAAAAGTTTCCAAACATTGTGTAATTGGAATTAAAAGAGTTAAGATGAGCTAATTTTGGTGTTAGAATTTTGGAGCTCTGCTGTAGCCTCGCTGTGGTGGGACAGATTTAAACTAAGACTGAGAAATGTAAAGATGGAGCAGGAAGGAAAGTAACCTTCTGTGTGAAGCAAGAACTACAACTGCAGTTTCCTTTGTTGGCAAATGGTTTATGAAAGTAATCCATAAATCAATCACGTGGATAACATTGGGCAAGTTCAGTAACAGTTGGGAGGTTAACGGAAAAACCCCAACCCCAACGGTATCAAGGTTTTTAACCCTGTTTTGTAATTTTCTTTACTGGACCAGATAGTTTGTTTCTGTGATTCATATTATTAAAAGATAGTAACTCTCACATTTTATGTTCTGTAGTGGAAAGATTAATCAAATCATTTGTGTTAACAATGTAGTCTCAAATTCATGTCTACTATTATAAAACCTGTGCTCAGGTTACTTTTGAATTTTACAAAAGTAAACTATTTAGGCATTAAAGTTAAATCTGGAGGTAATTTAAAAATGATACTAGGAGTTGATTAGGGGCCATATATATAAATGTTTGTGTGTTGCATGTTTATGTGCATGTAGAAAGGGTTGTAGTTATAAGAATGTGTGTATATCTTTGTAAGAATGTTCTGGCTTGAATGGTGAGAGACTGTTCTTTGAAGCACAGAACAGCAATCAGATTCTTATATCTAGATCGGTGGTCTAAATTTCTACTTGCTGATACCCTGATTTGACATCTCTAGCAGCCCTAGTTTTTCTGGATTTTACGTGTGCTCTTTGGTTGTAAAGTTTGCTGTGAATCAAGGTCACCTCATTGTAGATGTGGCTGTCCAGGTACAATCTAGATATGCTGCAGGTGGTGATATCATTCTGTCCCAATAGCCCAAAAGTGCATGGAAGAGGAGTTGTTTTATACAAATGGGAAAGCCTGACTAGTACAGTAAGGAAGTTAGCTGAAGTTCATCATAGAATCTCAGTGTAGAATTATCCTTTAAAGCTTTTCCATCAACTTCTCTCCACAGAATTTTTAGTGATGACATATCCAGTCTGTGTCTGTATCCCTCTAGAGGAGGAAAACACACCACTTCTGAAAAGGGCCTTTTCTGTCTTTGCATAGTTTTGATCATTAGACAGTTTGTCCATCATTTGATCCAAATTGATCTTCTTTTGCTTTATTAGTCATTGGGTTAGTTTTTCTTCTGAGGCCAAAGCAGAGCAAATGTGTCTCCTGTTTCATGTGACAACCCTTTTGATGTTTGGCTCACTGAGTAGACTAGTCTCCAGAACAATCATCTCCAATTCCCTTTCTTTTCAAAGAGCTTCAGCTTTGCTATCATTTCTTAAAGTGGGTTGCTCCAAAGTCAAGCAGTATTCCAAAAGTTATTTGATCAGCTTGAAGTAGAAGGATTATTAATGCAGCCCAAGATTGCTCTGGCTTTTTGGTGATTGTTGACTCCTATTAATCTCCTATTAATCTCATTTTCATTATTAATGATCAGGACTGTGCCACATTTATCTCTGCATCTTGTCATAGAACAGGCCTTACTCTGCTGTGTCACGTGTGGACTTACGAACATGTCTTCTGCATCTTCACTGAATTCTAAACCAATGGGCCAATCAAAATAGAGGCTCTGGGGGGTGGAGTCCAGGCATTGGTATTAAAAAAAAAAAATCTCCCCATGTGGTTCTAATGAGCAACCAGTTTAAGAGTCACCAATATAAGCTCTTAATTAAAATATTGAGCACAACACAGTTGAGGACAGAGTCATGTGCTGTATCATACCTCCCAACAGGTTGTCACTGGGCCATTAATAATTATGTCTTGTTGCCTTAACTAGTTCCCAATTTCTATAATTAACTGTCCTTGTCCTGTCTGCCAACCCAATTTTTGTTTAATTATGCTATATTATTACTCTCTATCTTAAAAAGCAGAGAGCCTTTTAAAAAATATTAAATCTATTATACTGCTGGTTTAGATAACTTTTATATGGAAGCAGAAGGATAGAATGAATAATTGAACTTTGAAGATTCCTTTCCAAGTCATGTTTCTATGATTCTTGCAAACCACAAAGTCCTGTGCTGCAATATTTTAAACACTCTTGTAGGCCAAATGCCACAAAAATGCCACTGTTATAAGCAAGACATTTGTGAGTTTAGGAGCACAAATGGGCTGGACTTCATAATGTCTGGCAGAGAAAGCACTGCTCAGACTTTTCTAGGTGAGAAAATAAGCTAAAGGAATGTTTGATTTTTTTTCTTCTCCCTTAGTCTCTGATATGGAAAAGTTAATGAACTGCACAAAGATGTTATGCTAAAAAATGTGAAAAATCTATATTTATGCTAGAGCCTATCTTTCTTTGGCAAATGTACCTCTCAAAGTTATGTACTGAAAATTACTTGTTTGTATTGTGAATTACTAACAATTATATTAGCTCCTGTTTGTTCTGATAAATGGAATTGCATTTCCCTCATGTATTATTTTGCATTAAAAATTGGGTTTATTAGGCTTGTATTGAGTAATTAGGAATTGTTTATCACTTTGTTAAATCCTTTAGGAGACTTAAAAAAGTATAAGGTAGGGTCTTAGCTCCTCAGGGATTTGCTATCCCCTTGAGATTATTTATATACAGAAATGAAATAACAGTACAAGACATTGTAATATTAAGTATAAAATTGAATAGTGTTAGACTTACAGTTAATGTTTTCACTATATCTGGGTAAGGGAGATAATTTTCTAATAAGAGATAAATTCTTTTTTTTTTAACATCTTTATTGGAGTATAATTGCTTTACAGTGGTGTGTTAGTGTCTGCTGTATAACAAAGTGAATCAGCTATACATATACATACATCCCCATATTCCGTCCCTCTTGTGTCTCCCTCCCACCCTCTCTATGCCTAACACATATATATGGAATCTAAAAAAAAAACAAAAAATACCCCAAAAATGGTTATGAAGAACCTAGGGGCGGGACAGGAATAAAGAGGCAGACGTAGAGAATGGACTTAAGGACACAGGGAGGGGGAAGGGTAAGCTGAGACGAAGTGAGAGAGTGGCATGGACTTATATACACTACCAAATGTAAAATAGATAGCTAGTGGGAAGCAGCCGCATGGCACAGGGAGATCAGCTCGCTGCTTTGTCAGATAAATTCTTTTTAAAAAACGTGTTCATGTTGTTAATAAATGTCTTTTGAAAAATATACCATGTTGCATTTGTATGGTATAAAAATGGTCTAACTCGATTTGGAAACTTACTAATTTGCACTGCACTTTGAACCCTTGTCTGGATTTGTGGAACCATTGGCTACTCAGAAAGCCTAGTATCAGTCCCGTATAAGTCCATCTAAATAAACCTAAACTGACTGAAGAAAATGATGTGCTCCTTCGAAAGTTCTAGGTTATTCTGGAATTGAATGTTTTGAGTATGAAAGGCAGTTGAATTTTTGTTTGTTTGTTTAGTTCAAATGTGAATTTCATATGTGTGATTATTAAAAATAACTAAAGTATTTTGACATTAGGAATAGTTCTGAATTTATGCTTTATGAGCAAAGAATTATAAATAAATTCCTGAACCTATACAGGGCCTATATGTTATTTCCCGTGCAAATGGTCAGGTGTTTTGCATTTTGCATTTTTTCATTTTTAAAAAAGGGTTCCTGGGCTTCCCTGGTGGTGCAGTGGTTGAGAGTCCGCCTGCCGATGCAGGGGACACGTGTTTGCGCCCCGGTCCGGGAAGATCCCACATGCCGCGGAGAGGCTGGGCCCGTGAGCCATGGCCGCTGAGCCTGCGCGTCCGGAGCCTGTGCTCCGCAGTGGGAGAGGCCACAACAGTGAGAGGCCCGCGTCCCGCAAAAAAAAAAAAAAAAAAAAAAAAAAAGGGTTCCTCCTGCCCTCTTCCCCTTCTTTTCCTGCCATGCTCCCCCATGCCTCCACATACCTGTGGAATTTCTTCCACGGTCTTTTGTTTTCCAACTCAATGCTTGATCTGATCTTTTTATTTGCCAGAGCTTTAACTGAGAATGCATGAAGAATCTCTGATTTTTATTTTCATCCAATGTATTTTTCTAAGGATTGAATGAGAAATCTAGAAAAATATCTTCAGCTGAGTCAAAAGGACATTTTCTTTCTATAGTGTAAGCAGTGGTGTAAGGCATTTCAGTGTTTTAGCTCTGATGTTGATTCCGCTCCATAGCCTACTGGTGAAATCAAGTATCTCACAAGGTTCCTCATCTATAGTGGACAAATGGGACTTTTTTGGATATGTACGAATTTCACTAAATTATTTGCACAGCCTTTTGAAAAATACATGTACGTTTCTTATATCATAGAAATTTGTATTTATCAAAACTCTTAGAGGCTATTTAATACTTTGCTTCTTGAAAAGCGGGCCTCTAACAAGCATCATCTTCTCCCCTGGAGCTTGTTAGAAATTCAGAATCTCAGGCCACATCACAAAACTACTGAGTCAGAATCTGCATTTGAACCCAAATGATTCATATACACATTTGAGTTTCAGAAGCACGGGACAGATCCTCTATTCTTATTTCAGTTAGGAGTGCCCTGAAGATTCTGGCAAGAGCAAAGAGGTGAGGAGGGAGAAAAGTATTTAATTAGGAAGCACAGTGCCAGTGCTTTTATATGCATTACCTCATATGATCTTCCCAACTCTGCATGGTAAATATTATTACTCACATTTTACAGATGGGGAAACTGAAGATTGGTGGGACTAAAAATTTTTTCCAAGGCCACTTAGTTGGTAAAATGTGGAGCCACCTTTCAGATTCAGGACTCCAAGCCCTCCCTTTTTCCTTTTTCAGTTATCTTCTGGGACAGTTAGCATTTACCCAGTCCTTATTAATTGGATTGTTGTTTCTTTATGGTGAATATGACTTAGATTTTGGGGGAAAAGGTCTTCAAGAAGCTCTTGAAGATTTCCTGAAACAAGGTATGCAAGGAGGCTCTTCCTTCTTTTTTTTTTTTTTTTTTTTTTGCGGTACGCGGGCGTCCCACCGCTGAGCCCTCTCCCGCCCCGGAGCACAGGCTCCGGACGCGCATGCTCGGGACGCGCATGCTCCGGATGCGCAGGCTCAGCGGCCATGGCTCACAGGCCCAGCCGCTCCACGGCATGTGGGATCCTCCCGGACCGGGGCACGAACCCGTATCCCCTGCATCGGCAGGCGGACTCTCAACCACTGCGCCACCAGGGAAGCCCTGAGGCTCTTCCTTCTTAATCTCTGCATCTGAAGTTTGAGGTTTGATTTGTCCTCTTCCATATGTAACTCCTTTCTTTATGGCATGTCTGCCTTCCTCCCTCCCTTTCCTTCTGTTCTCTGCCTCTTCCTTCTTCTTTACAATAGCTCCTGTCAAAATGGTTGTGTGTGTCTGTCATGAGTAAGAAGGCATATGTTGAAAGTATTTTATGTTGTAATTTTGCAACAGAAACTTGTCTTATTTCAATGGCATTTTCAGGGAAACTGTGGGGCTTTGTCACAAATGCAAAATCCAGTTTGAATTCGCAGTGATTAGCACTGTAGGTTGTGATAAGCCCTTTCCTCAATTCTATGTTAATGGTAAGTGAAGTGCTTTCAGCTGAAGCTAGTTATGGGTGGACTGTGTCACATCTGCTTTCAAGCTTGCTTGCCCAAATCTTACTCCCATGTCTGCCTAGTTGCCTGGTGCTTTCTTGTTTCCAAGATCTTTCTCACAGGAAGGATATCCTCCTCACATTGACATGTTAGAAATTAATGTGTTGTTTTCCCTGGGTATTAGGGTTGTACAATGGAGGACAGTGGCCAAGAACAGTGTTTAACACAAAGTGATGCATCTGTATCCTCCTTCACCCCCTACCCCATGCCTAGCACATTGCCAGGCATGTACTAATAGGTGTGAACTTTTTTTTGGTAGAAGGTTTCTCTGGATCATTGCAACAGTGAACTTCTTATTTGTTCATTTATTCATGCATTTATTTAAAAAACACAACTATTAAAAATTTTTAAGTATTATTACAAATTAAATGACTAGGGACAAAAATTACTGAGGAATTACTCTGCTCCTGGCACAGGGGTGAGGTACATAGAGGTAGATAAGACTCATTCATATCAACCTTCAAGGAGCTAAACCACAGGCCCCTGGGGGCTTTTCTTCAGGTCTGGAACCAGAAAATTTCCTAGAAGCCTGGGTTGTGCCATGGGCCTTGACTCTGGCATGGCCTATGCAAGTGTTTTCTGGCTTTCTGGATGTCACTTTCCTTACTGAGTATATAAACAAATCATCTCACTGGAAGGGACTATTGAAGGAAAATAATATCTGAAATGGGTTTGATATCCTTTGTTGTTATAAACAGTAACCATTTTGGGAGGACCGGTTTCCCAAAAAGGCTTCAGGCTACATGCCATAGTCACACCTTTAGGTTTTTCCTCCTTTATTCCCTTCAAATTCCTTGTGCTATTTCTGGTGCCGCTGGTGACCCTCCGTGGGAGGAACACAGAGCACAGTCTTCCATTCTCATGAAATGCCTCCTGATTCTGTTCTGCCAAATCCATCAACCTCTCTGGCTTCTTCCTCCCCCAAACCAGCACATTTGTATAAGGGTCTGGGTGACCTTTGCTTTTGAACACTTACCCCAGGTGGAGTGAATCAGGAGGAGGAATGTGGAAGAGGAATTTGAAGGATGTAGGATGAGATGTTGGAGAAGGTACAGGTGCTGCAGCTGGGAGCCCCTCAATTCATTCATCCATTCATTTATTCAGGGAGCAGGGGAAAGGATCTGGTCTGTTTTGTTTCAAAGCAGCTTTGTACCCTGTTGTACAGTTCCTAGCTGGCCTCCCCAGCTAGGAGGCACGGGTGGATCATTAACTACTAAATAAATAAATGCCCACTGTAACTTGCCCTGGAACCTGGTTCTTGGAATTGCTCCTCTGAGAAGCAGCTCGGTTGCAAATCAGTTCAGAAACTTAGTGTATCTGTCCTAGTGAGTTTTCTGGGTTTTTTTTTATAACATCTTTATTGGAGTATAATTGCTTTACAATGGTGTGTTAGTTTCTGCTTTATAACAGTGAATCAGTTATACATATATATATATATCCCCACATCTCTTCCCTCTTGCGGCTCCCTCCCTCCCACCCTCCCTATCCCACCCCTCTAGGTGGTCACAAAGCACCGAGCTGATCTCCCTGTGCTATGTGGCTGCTTCCCATTAGCCATCTGTCTTACATTTGGTAGTGTATATATGTCCATGCCACTCTCTCACTTTGTCCTAGCTTACCCTTCTCCCTCCCCATATGTCCTAGTGAGTTTTGATTGGAGACTCACATATGAAACCACTGTGCATTTTCTCTGTTCACGTCTTGGCAGCTCTTGCTCTGCTCAGCACTCGCTTGAGCTTCTTAATGAATCTATTTGTCAGCTCCTACAGAGGACACCTGCCTACTTTTATGTATGTCATTAGGGAATCCCATTGCCAATTACTAGAAACAAATTTAGGGTAGTCTTTATTTTAACCTAAGCCATCCTAAGCAAAACTTGCAAATTTGATGAAAATTCATTAAATCACACACAAAAAAGATTGACACTTCCATTTATTTATAAATTATTGTTATTGTGTTTTAATGATAGAAGGTGGTTTTAAAGCCTCTCTCTTCCCCCATTCCATGTAGACAAGTTTCCTTCCCTCTTTCCCAACTTGTCCTCCCGTTCTTTCCCTTCAATACCTTTATTCCCAAACAAACACCACTCAACAACAACAACAAAATCACAAAGCCAGGTAGTGTGGGTTTGTCTAAATTTAGATTTATCATCCTACCCTGAATGAGAATGGGCTGGAGGCCAGGAAAGCCTGGAATGTTGGAGGAGGACACCTCCATGAGTTGGCCAGGTGTCCCAGTTGCCCCAGCATCCTGCAGAGGGTGAGAACTCAGAGCTGCACACATTTCTCATCTGATCCTCGGGTTCAGGAGAAAATTGCATACTTCCCCAGAGCTGGTGTTATTTGTGTAGAACCCTAGTGTAAGAGGTAGAGTCTTAGGAAGGATTAGACTCTATGTAGTATGTTATTATAACCTCTTGACTCTTTGGGGAATTCTTTATGGGTGCCTTTCCTCATTAACTGGACTTTTCCACTGTGCCTTTGTTATTGTCATAAATGCTGAGGTCCTGCCTGAAATTTGGCCTAGTTCCCAGGTTGTACTACATGGTCTAATTTTTAGTCCTAATAAACAAAGCGGTTTGTATGCACTAAGTTATCCAAAGGCGCCCTTGTTGTTCAGCAAGCCAGCCCCACATCAACTCAAAGAAGTGCCCACTTAGGTCGTCCAAGGCCTCTGAAGCCCTAGACTGAGATGAAGCAATGAGCCAAAGCTGAGGGCCTGCTCCCCAGCAGATAGCAGACTTTCAAGGGGGAGGCATAGAACAATTTTGGAAAAGCAGAACTAGCAGACAAACAAATCATTAGGGATGCCCTGTGAAAGTCCCACTGAAATACAACATTTGACTTCTTTTTTCTTGTCTATGCCTTTCTTTTGTTTTACCTCTTATCTCTCTGGAGAAGGCGTATACTAGATCTGTCTCCCTCTGTATAATTTTAAGAGCATTTTTAGTCCTTTTTCAGAAGTCAGAATAGAAAAGTTAACATTTTATCTGGAAAGATTTAAAAGTCTTTTATATTGTATGCATCTAAACACCCTGGAGAAAAAAAGTTTAGTGTGATTAATCTCAGAGGGAAATTTATTTTGTTCCCCTGGTAATTGTCCAATATTAGTTTTTTGTAGATATATTACTATTCATAGGCCACTTACTAGCTCTAGAACAGTCTTTAAGATGCTGGAACACTAAACCAAGGCCTGAGAGTGGAAAACAGAACAGGGTTTATGACATTGTCAGGCAGATGGCTTTGCGGCGAGACTGAGACCATTCTGAAAGCTTGCTGACACTGTGATTCTGAGGTCTAGATGGGAAATGATGCTCCCTAGACAAGCCCTGTGACATTCTTCCTAGATTGAAGAGGCTGAAAGCGACAACTCTAGCTGATTGGATTAGTGTGCATCCTTCATTGTGCTTTGGTTTAGGGAGATTCTTTTCTTCACCAGCTGAAGAATGTTCTATAAGGGTCAGTGAGTTCACTGATCAAGAGAGAGTCTAAGGACTTCTTGTTTCTGACTCATTTCCCAGGAAACACATACCATTTGGGAGAACACATGACTCTATGAAGCATAACTCTTATGGGCAACCCTTGGAACTGCTCTGAGCCTCAGTTTCTTCATCTGTAAAATGGTGCTAAAATTGTAACAGCTCCCTGAATTTTTAGATTACCTGAGATGATGTATGTACAGTGCTCAGCACAGTGCTTGGCATATGTAAGGAGGCAATACCTGTTAGCTGGTGTCATTGTGTGACACGGAGACACCATTACACACACAGTCACACATTCTCCATTGTGGGTCCAAGTCTTGGTGACACATGGATCTTATTCATTTCCTTTGACCATGACAATGTTTAGTCTGACAATCTTCAAAAAAAATTTTTTTAACATCTTTATTGGAGTATAATTGCTTTACAATGGTGTGTTAGTTTCAGCTGTATAACAAAGTGAATCAGCTATATGTATACATATATCCCCATATCCCCTCCCTCTTGCATCTCCCTCCCACACTCCCTATCCCACCCCTCTAGGTGGTCACAAAGCACTGAGCTGATCTCACTGTGTTATGTGGCTGCTTCCCACTAGCTATCTATTTTACATTTGGTAGTGTATATATGCCCATGCCACTCTGTCACTTTGTCCCAGCTTACCCTTCCCCCTCCCTGTGTCCTCGAGTCCATTCTCTACATTTACGTCTTTATTCCTGTCCTGCCCTTAGGTTCTTCAGAAAAAAAATTTTTTTTCATTCCATATATATGTGTTAGCATGGGGTATTTGTTTTTCTCTTTCTGACTTAACTTCACTCTGTATGACAGTCTCTAGGTTCATCCACCTCACTACAAATAACTCAATTTAGTTGCTTTTAATGGCTCAGTAATATTCCACTGTATATATGTGCCACATCTTCTTTATCAATTCATCTGTTGATGGACCCTTAGGTTGTTTCCATGTCCTGGCTATTGTAAATAGTGCTGCAATGAACATTGTGGTACATGACTCTTTCTGAATTATGGTTTTCTCGGGGTATGTGCCGTAGTGCGATTGCTGGGTCATATGGTAGTTCTATTTTTAGTTTTTTAAGGAACCTCCATACTGCTCTCCATAGTGGCTGTATCAATTTACCTTCCCACCAACAGTGCAAGAGGGTTCCCTTTTCTCCACACCCTCTCCAGCATTTATTGTTTGTAGACTTTTTGCGGATGGCAATTCCGACCAGTGTGAGGTGATACCTCATTGTAGTTTTGATTTACATTTCTCTAATGATTAGTGATGTTGAACATCCTTTCATGTGCTTGTTGGCAATCTGTATGTCTTCTTTGGAGAAATGTCTGTTTAGGTCTTCTGCCCATTTTCGGATTGGGTTGTTTGTATTTTTGATATTGAGCTGCATGCGCTGCTTGTATATTTTGGAGATTAATCCTTTGTCAGTTGCTTCATTTACAAATATTTTCTCCCATTCTGAGGGTTGACTTTTCGTCTTATTTATGGTTTCCTTTGCTGGGCGAAAGCTTTTAAGTTTCATTAGGTCCCATTTGTTTATATTTGTTTTTATTTCCCTTTCTCTAGGAAGTGGGTCAAAAAGAATCTTGCTGTGATTTAGGTCATAGAGTGTTCTGCCTATGTTTTCCTCTAGGAGTTTGATAGTGTCTGGCCTTACATTTAGGTCTTTAATCCATTTTGAGTTTATTTTTGTTTATGGTGTTAGGGAGTGTTCTAATTTCATTCTTTTACATGTAGCTGTCCAGTTTCCCTGGTACCAGTTATTGAAGAGGCTATCTTTTGTCCATTGTTTATTCTTGCCTCCTTTATCAAAGATAAGGTGACCATATGTGTGTGGGTTTATCTCTGGGCTTTCTATCCTGTTCCGTTGATCTATATTTCTGTTTTTGCCAGTACCGTACTGTCTTGATTACTGTAGCTTTGTAGTATAGTCTGAAGTCAGGGAGCCTGATTCCTCCAGCTCCGTTTTTCTTTCTCAAGATTGCTTTTGCTATTCGGGGTCTTTTTTGTTTCCATACACATTGTGAAATTTTTTGTTCTAGTTCTGTGAAAAATGCCTTTGGTAGCTTGATAGAGATTGCATTGAATCTTAATAGCAGATTGCTTTGGGTAGTATAGTCATTTTCACAATATTGATTCTTGCACTCCAGAAACACAGTATATCTCTCCATCTGTTTGTATCATCTTTAATTTCTTTCATTGGTGTCTTATAGTTTTCTGCATACAGGTCTTTTGTCTCCTTAGGTAGGTTTATTCCTAGGTATTATATACTTTTTGTTGCAGTGGTAAATGGGAGTGTTTCCTTAATTTCTCTTTCAGATTTTTCATCATTAGTGTATAGGAATGCCAGAGATTTCTGTACATTAATTTTGTATCCTGCTACTTTACCAAATTCATTGATTAGCTCTAGTTGTTTTCTGGTAGCATCTTTAGGATTCTCTATGTATAGTATGTCATCTGCAAACAATGACAGTTTTACTTCTTCTTTTCTGATTTGGATTCCTTTTATTTCTTTTTCTTCTCTGATTGCTGTGGCTAAAACTTCCAAAACTGTGTTGAAAATAGTGGTGAGAGTGGGCAGCCTTGTCTTGTTCCTGACCTTAGTGGAAATGGTTTCAGTTTTTCACCATTGAGAACGATGTTGGCTGTGGGTTTGTCATATATGGCCTTTATTATGTTGAGGTAAATTTCCTGTATGCCTACTTTGTGGAGGGTTTTTATCATAAATGGGTGTTGAATTTTGTCAAAAGCTTTTTCTGCATCTATTGAGATGATCATATGGTTTTTATCCTTCAATTTGTTAATATGGTTTATCACATTTATTGCTTTGCATATATTGAAGAATTCTTGCATTCCTGGAATAAACCCCACTTGCTCATGGTGTATGATCCTTTTCATGTGCTGTTGGATTCTGTTTGCTAGCATTTTGTTGAGGATTTTTGCATGTGTATGTTCATCAGTGATATTGGCTTCTAGTTTTCTTTCTTTGTGACATCTTTGTCTGGTTTTGGTATCAGGTTGATGGTGGCTTCATAGATTGAGTTTGGGAGTGTTCCTCCCTCTGCTATATTTTAGAAGAGTTTGAGAAGGATAGGTGTTAGCTCTTCTCTAAGTGTTTGATAGAATTAGCCTGTGAAGCCATCTGGTCCAGGGCTTTTGTTTGTTGGAAGATTTTTAATCACAGTTTCAATTTCAGTGCTTGTGATTGGTCTGTTTATATTTTCTATTTCTTCCTGGGTCAGTCTCTGAAGGTTGCTCTTTTCTAAGAATTTGTCCATTTCTTCGAGGTTGTACATTTTATTGCCATATAGTTGCTTGTGATCTTCTCTCATGATCCTTTGTATTTCTGTAGTGTTAGTTGTTACTTCTCCTTTTTCACTTCTAATTCTATTGATTTGAGTCTTTTCCGTTTTTTTCTTGATGAGTCTGGCTAATGGTTTATCAATTTTGTTTATCTTCTCAAAGAACCAGTTTTTAGTTTTATTGATCTTTGCTATCATTTCCTTCATTTCTTTTTTATTTATTTCTGATCTGATCTTTATGTTCTTTCCTTCTGCTAACTTTGGGATTTTTTTGTTCTTCTTTCTCTAATTGCTCTAGGTGTAAGGTTAGGCTGTTTATTTGAGATGTTTCTTGTTTCTTAAGGTAGGATTGTATTGCTATAAACTTCCTTCTTAGAACTGCTTTTGCTGCATTCCATAGGTTTTGGGTCATCATGCTTTCATTGTCATTTGTTTCTAGGATTTTTTTGGTTTCCTCTTTGATTTCTTCAGTTATTTCTTGCTTATTTAGTAGTGTATTGTTTAGCCTCCACGTGTTTGTATTTTTTACAGATTTTTTCCTATAATTGATATCTAGTCTTATAACACTGTGGTCAGAAAAGATACTTGATACGATTTCAATTTTCTTAAATTTACCAAGGCTTGAATTGTGACCCAAGATATGATCTATCTTGGAGAATGTTCCATGAGCACTTGAGAAGAAAGTGTATTCTGTTGTTTTTGGATGGAATGTTCTGTACATATCAATGAAGTTCATCTTGTTTAATGTGTCATTTAAAGCTTGTGTTTCCTTATTTATTTTCATTTTGGGTGATCTGTCCATTGGTGCAAGCAGGGTGTTAAAGTCCCCTACTATTATTGTGTTACTGTCGATTTCCCCTTTTATGGCTGTTAACATTTGCCTTATATATTGAGATGCTCTTATATTGAGCGCATAAATATTTACAATTGTTATATCTTCTTCTTGGATTGATCCCTTAATCATTATGTAGCCACACTCTTCTGGCTTGGAGAGTTTCTGCTGAAAGATCAGCTGTTAACCTTATGGGCATTCTGTTGTATGTTATTTGTTGCTTTTCTCTTGCTGCTTTCAATATTTTTTCTTTGTATTTAATTTTTGCTAGTTTGATTGATATGTGTCTTGGTGTGTTCCTCCTTGGATTTATCCTGTTTGGGACTCTGTGCAGTTCGTGGACTTGATTGATTCTTTCCTTTCCCATATTAGGGAAGTTTTCAACTATAATCTCTTCAAATATTTTCTCAGTCCCTTTCTTTTTCTCTTCTTCTTCTGGGACCCCTATAATTTGAATGTTGGACTATTTAATGTCTCCCAGAGGTCTCTGAGACTGTCTTCAATTCTTTTCATTCTTTTTCCTTTATTCTGCTCTACAATAGTTATTTCCACTATTTTATCTTTCAGGTCACCTATCTGTTCTTCTGTCTCAGTTATTCTGCTATTGATTCCTTCTAGAGAATTTTTAATTTCATTTATTGTGTTGTTCATCATTGTTTGTTTGCTCTTTAGTTCTACATCCTTGTTAAGCATTTCTTGTATTTTCTCCATTCTATTTCCAAGATTTTGGATCATCTTTACTATCATGACTCTGAATTGTTTTTCAGGTAGACTGCCTATTTCCTCTTCATTTGTTTGGGCTGGTGGGTTTTTACCTTGCTCCTTTATCTTCTGTGTATTTCTCTGTCTTCTCATTTTGCTTCACTTACTGTTTTTGGGGTCTCCTTTTTGCAGACTGCAGGTTCATAGTTTCCATTGTTTCTGGTGTCTGCCCCAGTGGGTAAGGTTTGTTCGGTGTGTTGTGTTGCCTTCCTGGTGGAGGTGACTGTTGCCTGTGTTCTGGTGAATGAGGCTGGATATTGTCTTTCTGGTGGGCAGGACTGCATCCAGTGGTGTGTTTTGTGGTGTCTGTGAACTTATTATGATTTTAGGCAGCCTCTCTGCTAATGGGTGGGGTTGTATTCCTGTCTTGCTAGTTGTTTGGCATGGGTTGTCCAGCACTGGAGCTTGCTGGTCGTTCAGTGGAGCTGGGTCTTAGCTTTGAGATGGATATTTCTGGGAGAGCTCTCATCAATTGATATTATGAGGGGCTGGGAGGTCTCTAGTGGACCAGTGTCCTGAACTCAGCTCTCCCACCTCAGAGGCTCAGGCCTGACACCTGGCCAGAGCACCAAGAGCCTGTCAGCCACACAGCACAGAAGAAAAGGGAGAAAGGAAATAATAAATAAATAAATAAATAAATAAATAAATAAAATAAAGTTATTAAAATAAAAAAAGAAAAAAAGAATTAAAAGAATGAGAGCAACCCAACTAATAAAGAAATACACCAATGATAACAAGCAAAACTATACAGTCTTCAAACTTTTGGGCATGCTTCCTACTTGTAAAAAGAAAACTTTCCCAGTATACTCGTATTTACTTTATATATATATATAATTGTAATATTTACATATATATGTATTTATATAAGTGTATATATGTTTGTATGATTATATATGTGTATACATATATAATAAAGACAATCTGCACATTAATCATTAGGGAACCTTAACTGTTGAATTTTTTGTTAAAATATATTATGGAAGTTCTTCTTAATTTTTTTTTTTTTTTTTTTTTTTTTTTTTGCGGTACGCGGGCCTCTCACTGCTGTGGCCTCTCCTATTGCGGAGCACAGGCTCCAGACGTGCAGGCCCAGCAGCCATGGCTCACGGGCCCAGCTGCTCCACAGCATGTGTGATCCTCCTGGACTTGGGCACGAACTGTGTCCCCCGCATTGGCAGGCAGGCTCTCAACCTCTGCACCACCAGGGAAGCCCCTCTTCTTAATTTTTTTCCTGATAGCCTGAAGAACTGTTTGGGGCATCCCGTGGGGACACAGGTACCCCAGCGGTCTCATCAGATAGCGTAATCCTGAGTTTGCATTAACCTGGAAAGCGAAACAAGCTGGCTTCTTAAGGGAATCTTGTCAGGCCAGGTGCTCTTGCTCTATTGCTCACTGTTTTCTTCGTAGCATTGATCACTATCTTAAATTGTGTCATCAGTTTACAAGTTTATTGTCTGCCTCTCTCTCTACAACTAAAATGCAAACTTGCTGTAGGAGGGTAGGGACTTTATTCAGTTCTGTAGTCCTGGCTTAATGACACAGTGCCTGACACACAGAAGGCCCTTAGTTGAATGAACAGATGAACGTTGGGGGAATTGTGGCCTCTGCTCTTTCACTCCCACAAGTTTTTGTTCATGTTGGGGAGCCCAGGCTCAGGAGAATGTTATACTGCTGCTGATGGTGGTGATGGTGGTGACGATACTGATTGTAGCCAAGGTTTGTCGCCAGCTCTCTGTAAAGCCCCTTCTGTGGGTTGACCCTCCCTTAATAGTTCATAGAGGAGCATTATCACCTCTCCATTCCTCCCAACCTGGAACGCTGTAGACTCCTCAGTGGGCAACATTTGACTAATACTGAGGAGTTGTGCTTCTGCCTGGTACCAGTGAGGTGCCAGACAACCAATCTCCAGGCCCTCTTGCCCCATACATGCGTTCTTCCGGGATCTTTGCATAAACATTGGTGTTTTGCATATTTCCTGCATGGTGCAAATGCCTTTAGGCCACTTCCTTTTTAATGCAAGTAGTCTGTGGGCACAGTCTCTTTTTGGTTTTCATTTTATGGTTTAGAGATAATTTCTCCCTTAAGAGTCAGGCTATTTCTCTCTCTGGAATCCAGATTGTACTGTAACAATTCTATATCTGTCTCCTCTTCTGGTAAGAAAAACAGGCTTTTTCCCCACTCAAGATCCCTCAGTTACTTTTTATACCTGTCATGACATAAAAATGTTTCCTCACATGTGGGAAGATCTTTTGCTAGTGCTGAAAATTTGGTATTCATTGCGAAAACTCCTGGGGTTTGGCCTGTGGGATTCACAGACGCAGGCAGTGTCCCCAGACAACCGCCAAACACATTTAGGCTCAGCCTTCCATGACTCACTGTTTAAAGCAAATATAGAGATAAAAGTAAACTACTATATAAAAATGTAAACTGATCTTGTATATATTATTAATGGTCTTACCTGGCATTCAGTTGGTTGGGTGTAAAAGAAAAATCAGCTCAAATTGACTTAGACAATACAATACATGGACAGATCATATAACTAAAAAGTCCAGAGATGGGGCTAGCCCCAGGAGAGGCTTGGTCTAGTTTTGTTCTCTGCATTTCCTGGCCCTGCATCTTCAGTGCAGGATTTATTCTTTGCAGCCTCCTCCACTCATGGTCCCGAGATGCTGTCAGTGACGGCGAAGGCTACTTGCTTCCAGATTGGAATCTAGTAAGAGAGAGAAAGCCTACATCTCCAGCAAATTACCAGAACTGAGTGTTAGTAAGACCTTAATCACATGACATAGTGACGTGCTAATCCCTGAAATCAAAATTGTAATTAAGAGGATGGGCCATGTAGTTAGTTTAAACTAATCTGGGCCTGACCCTGGAGTTATGGAGGGGAGTTAAGTCCATCCAGATCACAGGACTAAGAAATTTGGAGCACTGTTAGCTGAGGGGAAGGGGGAAATAGTCAAATGTCTCTTATACCTGGCATTAAAACAGGACTGGATTGGGGGCACTAAGGTTTGTTTTTGATATTTACTTTTTGTAGCTGATGTGTCTTGCACTCTTCAGATATTAGGGTTAGTTTCCATTTCTGGTTGTGATAGCCATTAGTGGTGTCCATTAGTGTTTCTGGCTTTCTGCCTTTTGGACACATGGTTACGCTTTTTGGTCAACGAGCTGTGAGCATTTGGGTTGAAGCATTAACTTGTGGTGTGAGACTCTTCAGAACTTTCTCTTTCCCTCTGGTATGGCAACTGGAAGCCTTTGAGATGGTGGCTGGTCCATTGTGAGTAACTATGATGAGCAGAGTCTCCCTGCTGGCTCATGCTGCACAAGTAGTATGAGCAAAAAATAAACCCTTATTTTATGTTAAACCATGAAGATTCTGGGTTTGTTACTATGGCATACCCGGTTTATCCTGCCTAGGACATTGGATTTCCTAAACCCATTTGGGTTATTTGAGGATTGCTCACAAAAATCCTCTATTTGTATAATTTTTTCAACGTAGCAAAGATGCTTTCATGTCTATGATATCACCTTATCTCCACAACAATTGTATCAATGTATAATGAGAAATATTATTAGCTCCATTTTGCCAGTGGAAGGATTGAGGCAAACTCCTCAAATGCTCCGTTTCCTAGTTTAGCAGTGTTTGTTACTGTCTATTTGCTTTGTTTCCTTAAGCAATATGATTATACAACAAAATCTGATTATAAAAAATAATGCTTCTCATTTTACGAATATTTTATTTGATGCCCCCCTTGAAGAATATATCATTTTTTACTTTATTCGTCCCCTCCACCAAATAGTCAGTGTTGCACATGTAAAGGACCTCTGCTGCTTCTGTTGGAAAGCTGAAATAAGGGAGTGGTTAGCTATACTATTTGTGTATATTGAGCTTTGGGGGGGGGATTGAAAGGGAGTACAAGGACGTTGTGGTCCTACATTAGGCAGTAGGTAACTGGGGCTCCTACTGAGGGGATTGACTCAAGAGGAGGGGGTAGACATGACACTATTTCTTTGGTGAGAAAGTGACAGCAGAGGCCAGAAATACAGAGCAGAGGAGAAAGCAAGGGCTGATTGCTCTGAAAGCAGAAGAGACATCTGCTTTGCAGTGAAGTGGAGAAGCCCAGTGGTGAAGAGAATGGGTTCTGGAAGTAGAGTACCTTGATTCAAATCTTGGTTCCACTACTTATAAGCTGTGCAGTCTTGCATAAACTACTTAATATCACTGTACCTTGGAGTTCCCTTCTATAAAATGGGGATAATAATACCTATTTCATAAGACTGTTATGAGGATAAAATGACCTATGAAATGTAAAGCTCTTAGAACAGTACACACAGTAAGAGCTTGATAAATATCAGCTATTATTATTGTGCTTGTTGTTATTATTATTATTCATTGCTGCCCCTTCTGCCATCACCCGGTCTAAGCCACCCATCATCTCTCATCTGTACTAAGTGAAAGACCTCCTCATTGGTCTTCTCACGTCTATTCTTTGTCGCCTCCATCTTTGTTCTCCCCCTCCCCCACTACCCCCATAGCTAGGGTAATCGTTTAAAATTAGAATCTTATCAGGATTACTCAAGACATTAAAATAAAGACAAAAATCCTTAGTATAGATTGCAAGAAACTTCTCTCTCTAACTTCAGTTTGTGCTGACCTCTGTAGTCCAGCCTCATAGTCCCTCTTTTAGATCTGCAGGTGTGCCACCTTCTGCTCATCTCAGGGTCTTTGTATTAATGTATTTTAGAGGAGTAATGCTTTTTCCTCATTCTGATGTTGCCTTCCAGATGGAGGGGTCTCTACTGGGGTGACATTTCTCTGTCCACACGTTTTCTCACTCTGCCCCATGAGACGTGGAACTATTCACTTGATGTATCAATCTTGGTGGAATATCTGGGTCTCTTCAGCTCAGCTCTGCCCTCTTCCTCTTGGAAGTGAGCTTCTTACAGGGAGAAGATGGTCCCTGATGCTCCTCTAGGGTCAGGCTCTTTCCCACCACATGGGAGGCCTGTCTTGGTCCAAGATTCCTTGTGACCGTGTGGTTAAACCTACCTCATCATGGGATCAGTTAACTGGTCCACCTGGCTAACAGACTAAAGCCATGACTTCCAGCCTGATGTATGTCAGCACTAAAGATGCTCTACAGATTCCCTAGATGTTCTCCTTTCTCCTTGCCTTCCTCCTCCTCCACTTCCTCCTCCTTTCTTCTGAACTGTGATATTTCTAGTTGTCCTTCGTGGAAAAGTAGTGCTAAGAGGATAGTGGTGAAGATCTTCCGTGCTGTATTATAGAATGAGTTGTGATACAACTTGACTGTAAGCCAATAGACTGGCTCAGTGAAGTGACTGAATATTAAGGTCTTACGCTCACATTCTTGGATAGGACAGTGGAAGTGGAAACGTTTTTTTCCTTTCGATTGAAAAACAAAGAAAGGTAAAAGGGTGCAGAGATTCTCCAGGAGGGGGAGCCGTCGTTCCTTGTTCCCAGTCAGCTATGAGGGTTCACATCATCTGTGACTAAGTCACAACAGAGCCCGTAGAACAAACACATCATTGCTATACACCAGTTTAAATAGAAATGTCACAGTCCCCATTTGGCATTATCACTTTATCCCATACAATTTACTCTTCACCTATGTGGAATTCAATTTTGTAGGAGAGTTTCTTTATAATTCCTGCTATAGTTTTGAATGTCGTGGTCCCAGCAGATGTTCTGTCTGTTTTTAGCAAGATACAGGCTTAACCTCTATTTTAGTTTCAACTTGGAAGGAAAATATAAAATAGAATTAGGAATTTGTGATCCTTTTGGTTAACTGCTTTTTCTCCTTAGCTTTCCTCTTCCCCATTATTTTTCCAAGTCCCTTTTTTAGAAAAATGTGTTGTGACCAACAGCTCTCACAGCCTTCCTACCCAGTCCATCTCTTGGGTAGAGAACTCACTGCAAAATAGTCATCATCAGCTCACAGACAGTTTTCAGCACAGTCCTATGCATCAGACCAACTAAGCTGCATATCTTTCTCTTGACACCTCTCCTACTCTCCCACAGCTTGTTTCACAGAGCTGGATGCATTGATTCCTGGTAGATGTTAAAAATGGCCATTTAACAGATGACAGTATTTTCTTTAAACAGGTAGTAGTGATTGCTAGGAGTCAGTGTAGGTTCATTTAAAACAAGTCACATGGCAGGAGGCTCCAATCAAGATGGCAGAAGAGAAGGAGGTGGAGCTTACCTCCTCCCACAAATGTACCAAAAATATTTCTACATGTGGAACCATTCTCACAGAATACCTACTGAATGTAGGCAGAAGATCTCAGACAGCCAGAATTGCAAGAAAGATTACCACATAACTTGGTAGAATGAAAGAAAAAAAAATAAAAAGAATCAGGATAGGACCTGTTTCTCTGGGACGAGCTGTGAAAGAGGAGAGGTTCCCTTACCCTGGAAAGTTGCTTCACTGGTGGGGAGATCAGCTGGGACAGAAAGGGAGCTTCAGAGGCCCAAAGGAGAGTGTAGCAGTGGGTTTGCAGCAGGCAGAACAGAGAAAGACCAGTATCGACGGTCTGTGCCACCTCCCTTCTGTCCCCAGCCCTAGACACATGTCTGCTGGTGCATGTGGGGGCTGAGTGCTGAAAGTCAGGCTTCAAAGGACAGACCCAGGGAGAGGATTGAGGTTGGCTGCACAGAGACAGCCTGAGGTGGCTGGAGTGTGATACAGGCTGCAATCAGGGAGTATACATGGAAGGAGCCCAGGCCCACCATAGAAGTGAAGTGCCATTGTTAATGGGGGCATGAAGGGAGGAGTGGGGCCCCCACCATAGCAGCCTCACTCTTGGTGTGCTCACAGTGGGTGTGGCTCCACCTCCGTGAGCTCTGGGAGAGTGCAAGAGCCAGTGGATTGCCCACAGGTGGAGGCAGGGCTGAAATCAGAGCTGATCCCCAAGGGGTTGTGTGATGTAGGAAGTAGGGCTGAAATCTGAGCCCTCTCTCCATGGCTGTGCGATCCACAGATTTACACCACAGCCACTGGGGCCTTTGTGAACTCAGTGTGTGCAGGATATTCTAGTGGACTATGGGTGCTCCCGTGTCTGGGGCAGGTCCAGCATAAGCAGCTGTGGGCTTTGCGGGCAGGCGTATGCACATGGAGGTGGGGCCGTGTCTGGGCTGCTTCCATAGCTCCCATGGCAGGTCCAGGTGCATGACTACTGAGGTCTTGGTACTTGACTTTAGTGGATCTGCACCTATGGATCTGTGCTGGTGGCTTTGTGAATACAACACTGGAGGAACACCAGGGCCAACTGCCTGCATTCCCACAGTTGAGGCAGGACTGTGTACTTTGTGAGCCCACACCACATGTATCAGGCGACACCACAGAGCATACTCACTGGTGGACAGTTCCAGGGGAGGAATACTCAGTGGCTTGTCCCCCAGCAGGAGTGCCCTAGTCCTGCCTACCTCACACCACAGCTCAGAAATGGATCTGGGGGCTTCTACTCCAATAACTGGGGAGCAGGCTCTGCCCTTGACAGAACTGTGACAGTCACAGAACAAAGAGGAGGCCCTCAATATCCAGTGCAGGCTCTCATCACCACACCAGTCACACCCTCTACCAAAGAGAAAATGGCCAGCACACACTGAGGAAAGATGCAGCAGGCATCCATACTAAAAGCAACCCACACACCAAAAATATTAGACTCATTCAAGGCTACACAGGGATGCTCCCACATAAAAACATCTCTCCAAGACCACAGTAGATAACTGTTTCTCCTAAACTCATAGAGTAAGAGAAATATAAGTAAAATGATGAAGGAGAGGAACCATTCCTAATTAAAAGATCAAGAGAATTCTCCTGAAAGAACAAACAATGAAACAGACCTCTCCAGTCTAATAGACTCCAAGTTAAAAAAGGAAGTAATAAAAATACTGAAGGAATTAAGAAAGGCTGTTGATAGAAATGCAGATTATTGTAAAAAGGAACTAGAAACTATAAAGAGGAACAAAGAAAAATTAGAAAACTCACTTGCTAAGATGAAAGCTGAGCTAAAGGCAATAAGTAGCAAACTGAATAATGAAGAAGAATGAATAAGTGATATGGAAGATGGAATAATGGAAATCACCCAATCAGAACAGCAGGCAGAAAGAAAAATGAAAAAAAAAAGAGAAAGCAATATACACGGCCTATGGGATAATATAAAGCATGCCAATCTACACATAATAGGTAGGAAGAGAAGAAGAGAAGAGGGGATCAAAAATGTATTTGAAGAAATTATGGCTTAAAACTTCCCAAACCTAAAGAAGGAAACAGATATCTAGGTACTGGAAGCACAGAGGGTCCCAAACAAGATGAACCAAACAGACCTACACCAAGACATACTATAATTAAAATGGCAAAAATTAATGGGAAGATTCTAAAGGTAGCAAGAGAAAAAGAGTTAGTTACAAGGGAACCCCCAAAAGGCCAGCAGCTGATTTCTCTACAGAAATGTTGCTGGCCAGAAGGGAGTAGCAAGATATATTTAAAGTCCTGAAAGGGAAAAATCTGCAACCTAGGATACTCTACCCAGCAAGATTATCATTTAGAATAGAAGGAGAGAGAAAGAATTTCTCAGACAAACAAAATCTAAAAAGAATATAGCAATACTAAACCTATCCTAAAAGAAATATGAAAAGGTTTTCTCTAGGTAGAAAAGAAGCAAGAATCTATAGGAAAGAGAAAATCACAATCGGAAAGTAAATCACTTAAGCCAGTACACAGATTTAAAAAAATTTTTTTTAATTTTGTGAAAGTGATGATAACCACAATGAAGAGCAAAAGGATATACTTGAAGATGTAAAAAAGGGCATCAAAATAATAAAATGTGGGGAGGAGGGTAAGAAAATGTAGATTTTTTTTAGAATGTGTTTGAGCTCATATGACTACCAGTCTAAAGCAAGTAGATATTGGAATGGGTTAACATACTTGAAAAATAAGGTAACCACAAATCAAAAGCATACAGTAAGTTCACAAAAACCAAAAAGAAGAGAACACAAGCATAATACAAAAGAAAACCGTCAAACCACAAAAGGAAGAACAAAAAGAAAAAGAAAGGAACAAGAATAAATACAAAACCAACTGGAAAATGAGGTTTAAAATGGCAATAAATACATATCTATCAACAATTACCTTAAGTGTCAATGGACTAAATACTCCAATCAAAAGACATAGAGTGGCAGATTGGATAAAAAAAAACAAGAGTCTACAATATGCTGCCTACAAGAGACCTACATTAGGGCAAAGAACACACATAGATTGAAAGTGAGGGGACAGAAAAAGGTATTTCATGCAAATGGAAATGACAAGAAAGCAGGGGTAGCAATACTCATATCAGACAAAATAGACTTTAAAACAAAGGCCATAAAGAAAGATAAAGAAGGACACTATATAAGGATAGAAGGATCAATATAAGAAGAGGATATTACATGTGTTAACATATATACACATAATATAGGAGCACTCAAATACATAAAACAAATACTAACATATGTAAAGGGAGAAATTGATGAGAATGCAATACTAGTAGGAGGCTTTAACACCCCACTCACATCAATAGACAGATCTTCCAGACAGATCAATAAGGCAACAGAGATCCTAAATAATACAATAGAACAGTTAGACTTAATCGATATTTTCACGATATTACATCCAAAAATAATGGAATACACATTCTTTTCAAGTGCACATTGAACATTCTCTAGGATTGACCACATACTAGGACACAAAAAAAGCCTCAACAAATTTAGGAGGAGAGAAATTATCTCACGTATGTTTCCTTACCACGGCATTAAACTAGAAATCAACCACAGAAAGAGAAATGAGAAAAAAATGATTACATGGAGATTCAACAACATGCTACTAAAAAAAAACCCAATGGGTCAATGATGAAATCAAAGAGGAATTTTAAAAATACCTTGAGACAAATGACAATGAAAGCACAACCATACAAAATCTGTGGGATGCAGCAATAGCAGTTCCAAGTGGGAAGTTCATAGTGATACAGGCCTTCCTCCAGAAATAAGGAAAGTCTGAAATAAATGACCTAATTTACCACCTAAGAGAATTAGGAAAAGAACAAACAAAACCTAAAGTCAGCAGAAAGAAGGAGATAATAAAGATCAGAGAGGAAATAAATAAAATAGAGATTAAAAAAACAGTAGAAAAAAATTGATAAAACAAAGAGCTGGTTCTTTAAAGGGGTAAAAAATTGACAAACTTCTGGCCAAGCTCACCAAGAAGAAAAGAGAGAAGACCCAAATAAACAAAAGAAGAAAGGAAAGAGGAGAAATAAAAACCGATACCGCAGGGAAAAAAAAAAACTTTAAGAGAATACTATGAACAATTATATGCCAACAAATTGGACACCCTAGAAGAAATGGACAACTTTCTAGAAATATACAGCCCACCAGAATTGAATTAAGAAGAAATAGATAATTTGAACAGACCCATCACTAGAAGTGAAATGGAATCTGTAATTAAAAAAAAAAAAAAACTCTGGCAAGCAAAAGTCCAGCACCAGATGGCTTCACTGGGGAATTCTACCAAGCATGCAATGAAGAACTTATATTGATCATTCTCAAACTCTTCCAAAAGATTAAAGAGGTGGGAGCACTCCCAAAGTCATTCTATGAAGCCACCATCAGCCTGATACCAAAACTAGACAAAGACACTACCAAAAAAGAAAATTACAGACCAATATCTTTGATGAATAAAGATGCAAAAGTTCTCAACAAAATACTAGCAAACAGAATCCAACTACACATAAAAAAGGTCATACACCATCATCAAGTTGGATTCATCCCAGGGTAACAAGGATGGTTCAACATATGCAAATCAATGTGATACACCACAGACACAAAAGGAAAGACAAAAACCACATGATCATCTCAATAGACGCAGAAAAAGCATTTGATAAAATTTGACATCCATTCACAATAAAAGCTCTTACCAAAGTGTGTATAGAGGGAACATATCTCAACATAATAAAAATTATTTATGACAAATCCACAGCCAAATTAACACTCAATGGTGAAAAGCTAAAAGCCTTCCTGCTAAAATCTGGAACAAGACAAGGATGTCCACTGTCACTTAACATAGGATTGGAAGTCCTAGCTACAGCAGTCAGACAAGAAAAAGAAATTAAAGGTATTCAGACTAGTAGGGAAGAGGTAAAACTGTCATTATAAGCAGATGACATGATACTATATATAGAAAACCCTAAAGACTCCACACAAAAAACTACTAGAACTGGTAAACAAATACAGCAAGGTAGCAGAATACAAGATTAACATACAGAAATTGGTTACATTTCCTTACACTTACAATGAAATATCAGAAGGGGAATGCAAAAAAACAATCCTTTTTAAAATCGCATAAAAAAATACTTAGGAATAAACCTCACCATGGAGCTGAAAGACATATGCTGAGAACTATAAAACATTGATAAAGGAAATTGAAGATGATTCAAGAAATGGAAAGATATCCCAGGCTCTTGGATTGGAAGAATTAATATTGTTAAAATGGCCATACTACCCAAAGCAATCTACAGATTTAATGTGATCCCTATCAAATTACCCATGAGATTTTTCACAGAACTAGAACAAATAATCCTAAAATTTATATGGAACCCAATTCTGGGTCATAAAAGACCCAGAATTGCCAAACCAATTCTGAGCTAAAAGAACAAAGCAGGAGGAATAACCCTCCCAGACTTCAGACAATACTACAAAACTACAGTCATCAAAACCACATGGTATTTGCACAAAAACAGACATATGGATCAATGAAATAAAATAGAGAGCCCATAAATAAACCCACACACCTATAGTCAATCAATCTTTGACAAAGGAGGTGTGAATATACAATGGAAAAAAGAGTCCGTTCAGCACGTGGTGTTGGGAAAGGTGGACAGCTACATGTAAATCAATGAAGTTATAACACACCCTCACACCATACACAAAAATTAACCCAAGATGGCTTAAAGACTTAAATATAAGATGTGACATCATAAAACTCCTAGAGGAGAACATAGGCAAAACATTCTCTGACATAAATCATACAAGTGTTTTCTTAGGTCAGTCTCCTAGGGCAACAGAAATAAAAGCAAAAATAAACAAATGGGACCTAATCAAACTTACAAGCTTTTGCACAGCAAAGGAAACCAGAAACAAAAAGAAATGACAGTCTACGGACTGGGAGAAAATATTTGCAAATGATGTGACTGAAGAGAGCTTAATTTCCAAAATATACAAACAGCTCAGCAACAACAAACAACCCAATCAAAATATGGGCAGAAGACCTAAATAGGCATTTCTCCAAAGACAACATACAGATGGCCAATAGGCACATGAAAAGATGCTCAACATCGCTAATTATTAGAGAGATGTAAATCAGATCTGCAATGAGGTACCACCTCACACTGGTCAGAATGGCCGTCATTAAAAAGTCTACAAATAACACGCTGGAGAGGTTGTGGAGAAAAGGGAACCCTCCTGCACTGTTTGTGGAAACGTAAGTTGGTGCAGCCACCATGGAAAACAGTATGGATGTTCCTCAAAAATCTTAAAATAGAGTTGCCGTATGATCCAGCAGTCCCACTCCTGGGCATATGTCCAGACAAAACTCTAATTTGAAAAGATACATGCACCCCAATGTTCATTGAGTACTATTTACAATAACCAAGATATGGAAGCAACCTAAATCTCCATTGACAGATGAATGGATAAAGAAGATATGGCATATATATATATATATATATATATATATATATATATATATATATATATATATATATATATATAACGGAATACTACTCAGCCATAAAGAGGAATGAAATAACACCATTTGAAGCAACATGGGTGGACCTAGAGATTATCATACTAAGTAAAGTAAGTGAGAAAGAGAAAGACAAATACCATATGATATTACTTATATGTGGATTCTAAAATATGACACAAATGATCCTATCTACGAAACAGGAGCAGACTCACAGACATAGAGCACAGACTTGTGGTTGCCAAGGGGAACGGGGTGGCGGATGAATAGATTGGGAATTTGGGGTTAGCAGATGCAAACTATTATGTATAGAATGGATAAACAGAAAGGTCCTACTCTATAGCACAGGGAGCTATATTTAATATCCTGTAATAAACTATAATGGAAAAGAATATGGAAAAGAACATATATATAAGAATATATAGGGCCTCCCTGGTGGCGCAGTGGTTGAGAGTCCGCCTGCCGATGCAGGGGATACGGGTTCGTGCCCCGGCCTGGGAGGATCCCATATGCCGCGGAGCGGCTGGGCCCGTGAGCCATGGCCTCTGGGCCTGCGCATCCGGAGCCTGTGCTCCGCAACGGGAGAGGCCACAACAGTGAGAGGCCCGCATACCGCAAAAAGGAAAAAAAAAAAAAAAGAATATATATATAAAGAATATATATATATATCTGAATCACTTTGCTGTACACCAGAAACTAACACAAAATTGTAAGTAGAATATACTTCAGTAAAAAATAAAAAAAATAGGTCACACAGACTAACCTCCATTTTAAAATATTAGTGGATGGAAATTCTCTGGGTATGTTGATTCTGAATGTCAGTAAGATCTGTCACCCCAAATTTTCCTGCTATCTTTGTGAATAAGATAGAGTTAAGCCTCATGGGAATATAGTTAGGTAGATATAAACACCTGAAAAAGATATTAACATTAATCTGTGGAGAAGTCTCTAGTAGCTTGCCACAGTTTTATTTCCTTAATTAAAAAATTGTTTTTTGGTTTTTAGCTCTGAACTTTTTAATGTATTAGTTTTATATAGCTTTGGAAGACTATATAAAAGGCATGTGTTTGAAATTTTTTGATGACATAAAGCTGGGAGGAATGTTTATTACTTTGGGATAGAACACTCATGATTAATTGCTTTCATTTGGCTTGTATAGTAGGAATATATGAAATATCATCAGTATTTAAAACAAAATCAACTGTGAATGTTTAGGAAGGGGAACCCTGATTTGTTAGTGATTTATGAAGAAATGACCTAGAGATTTTAGTTCATCAAAACTCAATATGAATATATATGTGGAACCTAGAAAAATGGTACAGATTAACCGGTTTGCAGGGCAGAAATAGAGACAGATATAGAGAGCAAACGTATAGACACCAAGGGGGGAAAGTGGCAGGGGGGTGTGGTGGTGTGATGAATTGGGAGATTGAGATTGACATATATATACTAATATGTATAAAATGGATAACTAATAAGAATCTGCTGTATAAAAAAATAAATAAAATTCTAAAATTAAAAAAACCCTCAATATGAATAAACAGTGAGATTAATTGATAAAATTTTTAAGGCATATTAGTACAATAATCCAGAATATGGAACATCAAAGTTTCTTTTGTACACGGATCAGTTGAAGCAGATCTGCAGTATGTGTTTAGTTCTGGACACCATGTTTTAAGAGAGATGCAGAGAGGTTGAGATGGATGCAGAAAACGCTGACCTGGAAAAGATGTCCATGAAAAGTCATGGAGAATGGCTGACGGTTTTGGGAATGTCTAGATCATAGTGGAGAAGATTTAGGGGAGTCCTATGAGTCATCTTCAAGTATTTGAAGGTTGTCAACATGGAAAAGGCTTAGACTTGATTTAGGTGGCCCCAGGGATGGAATTTGGCATATGGCAAAATTTACAGGGAGGCAGATTTGAATCTCTCATAATAAAGACCTTTCTAGCAATTCCCATTCTGAAATGGAAATAGGCTGCCTGGCAAGGTGATCAGTTTCCTATCAGAAGACTTTCAAAGACAGACCTAGGGGCCCCTTGTCAGAGTTATCTACAGGGTCATGCTTTGGGAAGGTGAACCAGGTGATCCTTAAAGTTCCTTCTTACCTCACGAGACCCAGCATGAGCTCAGTGTCCGCATACAGTAGGTTCTCAAGAAATAGCTGCCAAATGAATGAAGCATAAGAATAAAAAAAGTCAGGGGCAGACTTTTGCACTTGATAAATTTTTTAGTCATGGATGATTTTATGGAATGAAACAGTAATTGCACCTAGTATCAGGAGCATGTCATCTTGGGAATAATGAAACCCTTGGCCCACACAGAGTTTGAAATTTCCTAGATAGTTGACTTATCTTTCTTGCTCTGGCATAACTCATGCTCAGTCTTGTAAGTTTAGAGCTATTTGATAATGAGCAATGCTTCGCCCCAACCTAATGTGATTCTGTTTCTTTTTCAGGATAATCGTATCCACACGTGCAAGTACAACATTCTCACCTTCTTGCCCATTAATTTATTTGAACAGTTTCAAAGAGTGGCAAATGTGTATTTCCTTTTCCTTCTGATTTTACAGGTAATGTTTAGGTTGTATTTCATCATCTGTTTGTTTAAAATATTCATATAACTTGAAAAAATAAGTTATTTTACTTAGCTAAATAAGTGCTTAGAGAAATGCTTAGAGAAAATCAGCTTTATCAGATTTTTAATTATTTAGTTATTATTGCTGTTTCTCTTCACAACGGTGGGAGGGCTAGGAATGGGTAAAAACTAGTACATTCATCATTTTAAACACTGAGGTCATTTTAAAATGCTGCCTTGTACTTTATTTGAACCAAACCAGAGCCTAATAATTACTGTTCATAGCCTCCTTCCTTTTTTTTTTTTTAGCTAATTGGGCCTCTCACTGTTGTGGCCTCTCCCATTGCGGAGCACAGGCTCCGGACGCGCAGGCTCAGCGGCCATGGCTCACGGGCCCAGCCGCTCTGCGGCATGTGGGATCCTCCCGCACCGGGGCACGAACCCGCGTCCGCTGCATTGGCAGGCGGACTCTCAACCACTGCGCCACCAGGGAAGCCCCCTTCCTTCCTTTCTTTATCTCCCTATCACATTCACAGTACGGATATTGAGAGAGTTGAAGCAAAGAGTCTAGCTGAGTAGTACTTCGTGGAATTTAATTTGGCAAATTTCATTTGCATCTAAGAACAATGATGTATTTTACATATATATATAAAATAAATGATGTATGCTATATGTTATTTCACTGTGACTATTTTTGATAGTCTTGAGTGGTTAATTGGTAGTTAGAAACCTTTCTTTTTCTTCCCATTTGACTAAATTTTGAACCTAAATGAAATTTCAGCTTTTATTGATATTTTAGGAAGAAAGGGCATAAATCAAAGAATGTACATACATATAAACAGCTCATGTTAGCCAGTTATTTACCTAGTATTTACTTCAGAGTGATTTAATGAGATCAGACTGGTAGATTCAGAATGTACTGGGCTATGTGTTAATTATAGAAAATAAGAAGATGGACTAGATACATACAATCTGGATTATACCTTGAGTACTATTTTTTCTTTAATTGAATAAATATTCAATAGAATAACTGTGTTAAGAATCTTTTGGTTGTAAGTGGTAGACATCTAAATTCACTTAATGTATTTTATGTATGACAATTTATGGGCAAACTATTTTAACAGGATGTGACTCCTCTTTCGATTTCCTCCATGTTTATTTACAGGCCCTCTCTACTTGGTGATCCTTGAAAACTTTAGACTTTTATTCTCCTAGCTTCAACTCCCACGTAAAACAGAGGCAGAGGCAGAGGGGGAGAAGGGGAGAGAGGAAGAGGGAGGGGGAAGAGTAAAGAGGGAGAGGGAGAGAGAGAATGAGAATGAATCACTTTTTCTGTTGCTCCAGCAAGTCTTGGGATTAGTTGTAATTGGACCATGCTGTTACCTTCCTATCCTAAATCAATCACTGTGGCTCAGGAATTGCCTTGACCTAGATCACATGCCAAAGCCTAGGAGCCAGCTAGATGGAATCAGTCCACCAAAATTACATGTACAAAATTACAAGTAGAGGGGTGGGGTAGTTCTTTAAGAATTAGGGTAGAGTTGAGAAGAACTGGATGCTGAACAAGAAAAAAAAAAGCAGTGAAAGTATACCTTACAATTTTTTTTTTTTTTGCGGTACGTGGGGCTCTCACTGTTGTGGCCTCTCCTGTTGTGGAGCACAGGCTCCGGATGCACAGGCTCAGTGGCCATGGCTCATGGGGCCAGCCGCTCCGCGGTATGTGGGATCTTCCCGGACCGGGGCACGAACCCATGTCCCCTGCACCGGCAGGCGGACGGACTCTCAACCACTGCGCCACCATGGAAGCCCTACCTTACAATTTTTGAGGAGGCTTTCTTTTTCCCCCATGAATTTTGGTTTCTTCATAGAACCCTTTACACTGTTCTAGAATTTTGAGCTCATTTCTCTAATGGGTTTCTTATTTATGACCAAAGGCTCTTGTTCAGATAGTTTTATATCTGGAAGGGATCTTTGGCATGGTTCAGTACAACCTCCTTTCTTTTATTGGTGAAGAAATGAGACCTGGAGAAGTTAAGTGAGGTGTAAAGGTTTTACCATGAGTTAATGATAGAACTCAGACTAGAATCCAGCTTTTTCTGCCACCCAGCCTAATATTTTTGTTGGTACTTCAGAGGCTTTTGAGGTTTGTTTTTAAAAAAATTTTTTTTGGAAGTTATTACATAAAATTACATAAAACAGCACTACAATAAATTTATTGTAGTGCTGTTTCGATGGGGCCTGATTGCCACACTCTGAACATCTCCACCCATCCTTCCCCGCCTGATGGCCCTGACGTAGCTCCATAATGAACCCCACTTGAAAACTACCCTTGTAAGGGAGTCATGTCAACTGTCACTATGTCTCTCTCAGATGGGTGGCTTTACAGGTACAGGTCCAAGCTTTGGAGTTAAATAGACCTAGGCTCAAGTTTTAGCAGTGTATGTTCTTGGCTTAGTTGTTTGACATCTCAGATACTTTTTTTTTATAAAATGGGAATATGATACCCAGGGCCGTGGCATTTCCTGACTCCAGACTGCCATTCACAGTGTATTCTATGCTGTGCACTCAGGGTGCTATTTACATGGAATGCAAGCACTCTGGGTTTGTGCAAAACACCTTTGGTACAGAATCTAACTCAAAAAACTTCTCTGAGGATCGAATGGCATAATATCTAAAAGTACTTGGCACAGTGTCTGGTGCAAAGTAGGTGCTCAAAGATTCTCTCTTGGGTTTCCCTGGCGGCGCAGTGGTTGAGAGTCCGCCTGCCAATGCAGGGGACATGGGTTCGTGCCCTGGTCTGGGAAGATCCCACATGCCGCGGAGCGATTGGGCCCATGAGCCATGGCCGCTGAGCCTGCACGTCCAGAGCCTGTGCTCCGCAACGGGAGAGGCCACAACAGTGAGAGGCCCGCGTACCGCAAAAAAAAAAAAAAAAAAAAAAAAGATTCTCTCTTTGGAAATTGGTAAAACTGTGAAAAGTTGAAATGAGAAGCTGAGAAAAGATAGGTGACATTTATCATCCTAGAGAAAGAAGCTTACTTCTCAACTTGCTATAAAGATTTAATTTTTGTCAGGCAGTCTGAAAATTGTTTCAATGATACTTCTGTTCTATGTGTCTTATACCTGAGTGCAAACACTTAAATTATTGAAAAGCTGTTCCATATTTGTACAAATATCTGAATATCAATTCATTAATTTCTGTCAAGTCATAAAATTGAGTGACAAAAATGGAAAGCTATCTTTATGAAATTTAAAAGCCCTAAACTACTTGAAATATTTGTTTCAGCTGATTCCAGAAATTTCCTCCTTGACCTGGTTTACCACCATTGTACCTTTGGTCCTGGTGGTAACTATGACAGCTGTCAAAGATGCCACAGATGATTATGTAAGTATTTGCTTTTGAGCATTACTAAGGTCTCAGTTTGAATTGTAACCTCTCAGAAGTAGAAAATAGAGATCCATTTGAAATTTTTGAATGAAGCTCTTTTGGTAAGTACCATAAGAAACTGTATGGTTACTTATTTGATGATTAAAATAGATGTCATAGAGCCAGAGCCTGTTTATGATAATAGCAAGGGGGCTTCAATAACTAGACTCACACCCTCATTTTATACTTGAGGAAACTAAAGCCTGTAAGGAACTAAAGGTTTTCTAATAAACATACAGCCAGTTAGTGGTAAGACCAGAATTGGATCACAAACCTGCATCCACCTAGTGAAGTATTATTTATCCTATATCTCTAGTCTTTGTCTAAGTTTTGGAAGTTGGTAGATATTAGGTATTCTTACATCCTCTGCTCATTATACCAGAAATTACAATATCAAATAACTTCAGAAGTCGGGTAACTAATGTAAATAATTAAGGTATAAGACAGCAGAGAGTTTTGAAGTCTCCATAATCCAAAGGTCATTCAAATTCACAGATTTAAAACAAAGCCTTGGGCAAACCAAATAGTCTAAATCCAGACAAGTTCTATTCTCTCCTATGTGATTGCATGCACCCTAGCCTCAATAGCTTTCTATTTGCCAGTGACTGACAGATGTATATCTCCTCTGAACTCATACATGGGATTACTGTTTCTAGCCCTTCCAGTCTCCATCTGTGCCAATGCCAAGACCCCTTGGCAAAGCCTGAGCATCCTGAGGCCCAGAGAGTGGGCCCCTCAGCTTTTAGGTGGTAAACTGCTTGGTCCTTTTCTGTGATGCCAGCTAGTCAATTTAGGGGACTATTTTCAGGTTAGATACAGACGTGACTAAATACTAAGTCTCTTTTTGTGTCTTCTGCAGTTAATGCTTGAATATGCTTTTACTTTTGTGATAGTATGTGCCAGTTAGTCTGGGTCCTGGCAGGAAAGAGATGTCACATTGGAATGGGGGTAGATTGGAGAAAGATTAATAATGAAGGGACTACTTAAAGGGTTGTGAGTGAGAAAAAGCACATAGGATAGCAAAAACATAGGTGGCAATACTACTTCTAGACCTGAAGGAGCAAAAGGAGGAAGCAATTGCTGGACCTGGAGCTGTAGCTGAGGGCTACCTGTAGAGGAAGTGGCCACTGCTGACTCAGCTCAAAAGAAGCCAGGAATACATACCCCACTTTCCTCTCCTCTGGCCCCATGAGTTTCTGTCAGTACCACCTATTGGCCAAGCCCGATGAATAGCCGAAGGGCAAGGATTAAATAGGTCAGCTTCCCCTGGCACAGAGCAGAGTGTAGGAGGACAGGGTGTAGGTATGGAGGAGCAGAGACTATACACCCCTGTCAAATTATATACTCTGTCAAAATGATGTTCCCCGTCTATGGCAGTGTTGGTGGAAGGAAGTTTGCATGCCAATGATGGACTAGCTTAACGTACTCCTCTACCGGCACTATAAACTCTTTTCATGTTAACCAATGCTAAGTATCTTTATTTCCCTAGTAATATTCACTGACTTATACCTGGCAATCACTGTAATTGTAGGCACTGAGCATAGTCTAATAGAAAGATTGGGATGAATTTGGGAGGGACATTGAAAAAGGGAAGGGCTAATGAAAGCAATCTATATATTGTGATACTGATACAATATTATGAGTTTTTCTTAAAGGAAAAAGTAATAATCCTGATGATTATAATATATAAAATCAAAATTTCTTATCTCTTGTTCATCTGTGCATTTAGGCTAATTGATTGAAATAACATCTTATCTCTACTTCAGCCTATTACTATCTGGTCTTGGCAGCTCATGTAGAAAGGCTTATCTGAATGGTCGCTAATTTATGAGTTTAGTAGAAGGCTCATAATATGTGGATTCTTCTAAGTAATATAGGATATTTTCATTACTGGAATACAAAATAAGAAATAAGATCACTTGGGCATAAAAACATAAATCCACACCAAATGTGGTTCAGTATTGTATTCTGATTTTTGTTTTAAATGCTCAGTATTTCATAAGATCACTGTTAACAATTAGAATTTCTGGAGAACAAGAATACATGTTGTTACAAGTAATTGCTTGACTTCAAAGAAATCCATAAAACAGAATGAATGATGTTCCAGTAAAGTATTGAGCACATATGTGAGAGAAATGGAAGCCCCATTCCTTGTTGAAGACATCAAAATTAATGTATGGTTTTCTCTGGAACTGTGTGGCAGAGTAAAGGGCACACTGTCTTCTTCAAAGCAACTATAAATGTGTAGGAATTGGAAGAGCATGTGGCTAGACTTGTTGCATTGGTGACACCTAGAATGAAGTTTAGTGGGAAGGGTCTTGATTCAGATTCAGAACACGTGGAGCTGGGTCCAAGGTAAGCATAAATCATGCTCATTTTAGACTGGTGGTGATATTGTCCAAGCAGATGAACTCAAAGTATTTTCAGTGTCACTATTTGTGCTGACAAAGTATGATTTAATATGTTTTTTCACAAACACTTTGATTTTCAGTTTCGCCACAAGAGTGATAATCAAGTGAATAATCGGCAATCTGAAGTGCTCATTGACAGCAAGTAAGAAATATATTCTTTATGCTATTTTTAAGATGTCTGGTCACAAAACAGGTCTTGACAATTGGTGGCTTTCTCATTTAATTGAATATATGTTTCTTTCCCCCTTTAACTTTTTTAAAAAAATTTATTTATTTGCTTTTATTTTTGGCTGTGTTGGGTCTTTGTTGCTGTGCGTGGGCTTTCTCTCGTTGCAGTGAGCAGGGGCTACTCTTCGTTATGGTGCACAGGCGTCTCATTGTCATGACTTCTCTTGTTGAAGAACAGGGGCTCTAGGTGCTTGGGCTTCAGTAGTTGTGGCTCGCAGGCTGTAGAGCGCAGGCTCAGTAGTTGTGGCGCATGGCTTAGTTGCTCCGTGGCATGTGGGATCTTCCCGGGGATCAAACCCGTGTCCCCTGCATTGGCAGGCAGATTCTTAACCACTGCACCACCACGGAAGCCCTCCCCCTTTAACTTATTAAAAATTACAGTGTAAGTCCTTTGTATCTTCATGGCTCTTTTTTAAGTTCAGCAAAGGCTTGTGCTACCCACTCAACTTTTACTTCAAATTCCTTTGGAGTTTCCTTTGTGGAACACAGACATATTATTGTTACTTTTCATTTCTAGATCTAATACTATTTAGAACTGGCACACATGTGATGTTTGTAGCAGATGTTTAATGTATTTGAATTATTTGCTTTGGTAATTTCTGGGAATATTGCTAGAGAGACTTCAACACATATCAAGTGATAGTGATAAGCATTTTTAATTAACTTGACAGTTGAGTTTAGAATGAATTATCCACCATAACACAGATTTTGAATTGCTGTTAAATTCATCCATCTATAAAGAAATATAAACGGGAATGGTTCTTGAATCTGAAATGGTTTAAAATGTGTATTTATAAACGAACAACAGCAAAAACACCTCCAGAAAACTTAGCAAAAAGGGAAATTTCAAACCTTCATTCCATGTTTCTTAGTCTCTTTCTTTGTCCCTTTTTTTTTAACATGTGACAAAGTAAATTTTTAACATTGTACTTTAATCTGGCAGTCAATCACATCTGCTGATGATTTTGAAGCATTTGGATACTGTGAAGAATGTAATTTTTAAAGGGAATATCATAAAACATATTAATCACATGAGATGGAAAATTCCAAGAAATGGATATCAAGAGGGGCTAGGTAGTCTAGACAATAACTGGTAGGATTAAAGTAATTAATCTCCTGCAACCAAAACCATTGACTGATTATTAATAATGTAATGAATACATATAGTTTTCCTTTATTGGATTATTTTAGAAAATGGCATTAAATGCACAGTGAAAAAAATAATCTTATTCTAAAACCACAGTTGTAGAAACACAGCCTCTGAAAGTGTAATCTTGATGTGACATGGATAGGCCATAAAGATGCCTGGAACCATGTGGTTCATTTCCAATGTCAGCAGGTTTTGAATTGTTGCCACTATAGCATGGTGTTTAAAAGTATGGGTTTTGCACTCAGGGAGACTTGAGTTTAGTCCTGACCCTGAATAATTCTATGGTCTTGAGCAAATTCTTAAGAGGTGGTGACTCTTTGTAAGCTAATGTAGTGTGTGACTTTGAGCTGGACTGTTGCCTATCCTGATTTTCTCAAGCCTTGCAGTTCTGAATGGGAATTACATCTGACAATATGATCTAATTCCGCAAGGAACATTTGATAATCAGTCTCATTACTTTGAAGTATCATCTCTCATGAAGTATTTTAAAAATATGTACAATTATATAATGAATTTGAACTAATAGCCTGAGCATATCTTTTAATGTCTCCCAAATTACCAGTTAAATTTTGTGACAATATTTGGGCAGTGATAGATATTGGCACCTCTACCTGGAGGCCATGGGAGTATCCAGTAACTTAGATATTCAGAAACTTGATGATTGTATGTGTCCCACACATGCTCGCTATCATTGTCATTATAAGTAGCATTGGTCTTACTTTCTTGTGGTTTCATTTAGCATCTTCTCTATTCCTTATGAGGTAACATCTCTTTGTAATTTGATATGGGGTGATGTTTTGAAAAGTATTGTTGCTGATCCTGTGATGTTGAAGGTAGAAGCACATCATTGAGAATGGAGTATTCTTTGGGATTCGGTTAAAAATCACACAAGATTTTCCATTTGTAAGATTACCTTCTACTGTGAGCTCCTTTAGGGCATCTCTCTTGATCATGTCTCTGTCCCTTGAGCCTAGCACAGTGTCTATGGAATTTTCAAACTGAGCAGTAACTACCAGAGGAGCTTGATCTGTAAAATTTTCCTGAGTCCCATTACTAGCCAATTCCAGTGGCTGGGGTTGTGGTCTTTGCAGAATGTTCTCAGGCTATGGAGACTGGCTTTTCATTTCTTGGAATTTTTGAGAAGTTGGAGAAATCAAATGGGCTTAGATTTGAGATAGCCCAGGGAGCTCTGAGTCCTCTTTTGGAGCTGGTGGTCATAGAGGATGCTCTCAGCGCTCTGCACAGACCACTACTGTCTTGCTGTGCTCACCCTCAGCTCCTGTCTGCATTATTTGCTACTTTCTTCAGAGCACTGTCCTTGGGCTACTGGAGCCAATGACCAATTGGTGCAGGAGTAAGAAAGAGCAGCACCCCTGCCTCAAGTTGGACAAGCTCTGAGGTGCAATTAGCACCCCAAGTGCCTGTTGAAATCAGGGTGAGGATGGGACTTTGCCTGCAGTCATACCCTTGCGTGGCTTCTTCTCCTTCCATGTGTTGCTTCTCATCTTCCTTACCTGTTTCTCCCAGAAGTGATTTCCTAAAGAACCCTTTACATATGAATCCTCATCTCAGGATCTGCTTTTAGGGAAGTTGATCTAAGACAGCAGTTAATGCATACTTAATCCCATGGCAATGTTAATGGAAAATGTTAGGAAAGTGCTTTTGGGTCTATGCTAGACACCAATGGGTCATGATGCACAGATAAAGTAAAAAGCCTGGAGGGGATCAGAGGCATCCAGATGTTGCTGGATGTGGGTATCACACTGGGGTGGGCACTGCTAAGTACTGTGGTTTCCCTGTGTTCTCTGGCAGAGGGCTTCTGGACTTGAGGTTCATGCTAGGGCAGGAAACTTCACTGGCTTGTCCTGGAGGGAGGGGAGGCATGGTCAGCTTCGGGGAGGATATTCCTGAGGGAAAGGGGGTACGATGAAAGCACCAGTCAGGAAACCTGGTCTATATAAGTGATCGATGTGCTGCTCTAGGCAATTAGTTGTCATTCTGGCCTTCAGGTGTCCCTTCTCCTGTGCTCAGAAGCAAGGAACATGGCATTTACATTCAGGTTCAACTCATGTTTATTCAGCAACTACCATGTGTGGGCTCCAGTGCTTCCACATTTAACTCTCATAAAACCCCAGGGTGTGGGTGATAGTGCCTCTTTTTAGAGATGGAGAGATTAAGGCCTAGAAAAGGAATGACTTTTCCAGAGTTCCATGGCAAGTAAGAACCTAGATTAGACTTTTACCTACTCGTGTTGTGATGTGTAAATGTAGACTTTGTGGTCTGACCACTTCTTCTTTATTTATTTTGCATTTGAAGGGCTTTGCACACAATTATAGAAATATAAACATAATATATATATATATTATCTAAATGTAATATATATGTGAATAAATATATATGTCCTCATTTTTAGTGCCTAGAGCATTATTCATCTATGTTCTTAGCATTGTGCAAGCGAATGAACAATGTAAACTTAAGCCACACAATAATTAGAGAGACAAAACTCTCCCTTTATAACATTCCTTTTCAAGGTTTTGTTACTTATATTCCTTTCCAGTCAGGACCAATCTTCTGTATCCACAGTCTGTTAAATATGTGAAAGTGCTTAAGAAATAGGTGTTGAATTAGCCTTTGATAAAATCTTTTGGTGACTTAAGTTTTAAAACTAAGTAGAAGCGAACAATTCCAATTTCTAGAAATTACTGTGCCTGCTGTATAGGAAGTTCACATTCTCCCCCAGGCTACGAGTGCCGTCTGCTGACTGAACCTGTGGAAAATGTACCAGGAGATACTTAGTGTTTCTCTTGAGGGTTTCTCAGGTTATGCTAACATCCTGGGCCACTGGCCACCATGAGAGCACCTGGGCAGGTGAGGGGCAGTGAGAGGGAGTCTGAAAGTTCCCGCAGAGGTCATCCCATACGACACTCCACAACCTGGGCTGCCCATTGTATCTGTACCCCAGCCATGCCCAGAGCAAGTAAATGAGGGGCTTGCAGGGGAGGCTCTGGTGTTTTATAAAGTTTCCAAGATGATTCTACTATGCAGGCACAATTGAGAACCTCTAGTCAAGGCCATCTCTTTACCTACACTTTTATCTCTATGCCTGTATCTCTCAAATTTTAAAAGACATCCAAGGGAAGGTATTCCATTAATTTTTTAAAATGATAAGCATAGTTTTTCACATAAATCCTCACAAAGGAATAATTCTGTAATGCTGATTTACATTTTTTTTGTAGTAAGGCTCACATTTTTAGTCAAACACATGGCCAATCAATAATTATTTTTGCCATATTTTTCTTTCTTCAGAAATCCAGATTTTAATTTTTCTCATTTTCATCTTTTATTTCTTTCCCCATTACATGTGTTGTCCTCAACTCTGAATCATTTTCTGACTTTCATGTATTTATGCAACTTCCAATTTTTGTTCTGTTCCATCAGCATTTCTAGTCATATGGATTTGGGACAAGGGAAGGAGTGTGGAGGTCTTCTGCTACCCAGCTAGGTAGCTGTTTAGTCTCATGTGGCACTTGAGCACTTGAAATGAGGCTGGTCCAAATTCAGATGTGTTATTAAGTATATAGTATATACCAGATTTTGATGGTATAGTACCAAAAAGAGTATGTAAGATATGTCATTAATAATTTGTTTTATATTGATTCCAGTTTGAAATTATAGTATTTTATATACATTGGGTTAAATAAAACATATTATTAAAATTAAATTTACCTTTTGAAAAACTTGTTTAAATGTGGTACCATAAAATTTATTAATTTACTTATTGGAGTATAATTGCTTTACAATGGTGTGTTAGTTTCTACTGTATAACAAAGTGAATCAGCTATATGTATACATATATCCTCATATATCCTCCTTCTTGTGTCTCCCTCCCACCCTCCCTATCCCACCCCTCTAGGTGGTCACAAAACACCGAGCTGATCTCCCTGTGCTATGCAGCTGCTTTCCACTAGCTGTCTATTTTACATTTGAGATTACCTTTGTGGTTCATATTTGTGACTGGCCTTCTGTTTCTATTGGATGGCACTGCTCTTAGTTACAGGTGAGAGAATGAGTCGAGAAGAAAATGAGCTCTATGCTATAAACCTAGCCTCTGGATTCTCAGCTCAGGATTCTCTGTTTGATCTTGCTGGCTGTTGGCATAGTGGCTTGTGTCACTATGAACAAATAAAGTCAGCGTTACTTTTTCTTAGTATTTTTTACTTCCCTAACATCTTCTGAACTTACACTTGTGCATTAGAACAATCTGAGCTCAGATGCTCTGGTGCAATCGTCCCTCTTTCATGCAGGATGTTTTCCTGCCTTCTCTAGATTTCAAACTGCTCTTGCCCATCAGCTTTTTGTGTAACAAATTCCACTTTATACTTTCATGAGCTTTGGTACGCTTGGCTTAAATCTCCCAGACTCTTTCACAGAACTCTTCCCATCAATCTTCTTCAATCATTTCTCATTTGGAAACTGTGAGTATTTATAGGGAGAGACAAGGGCTTTCTTTACTGCAGAGTATTGTCTGTACTCTTCAAGTCTGGTATTCCTAGATGCTGCATAATTATGCAAACAAATATATTATTTCAGTAGATGCATATTTTCTGTTTGTTTAATCAACTTTTCTGGTTTAAGTGATAACTCCCACTGGATATTAGGATAGAAAATTTCGTTTCATTTATTTCTTTAGTATGTAGGGTTTTTTTCCATTATAAAAGTAGCATATGTTCATTAAGAGAAATTTGGAAAATAGGAAAAAGTAGAAGGAAGAAAATAACATTCATGCTTCCACTATCCAAAAGTAATTATTACTATTTTCTTATATTTCCTTTCTGTCTTTTTTTTCTATGCCAAGATTTCTCATAATTATGTGTATATATTTTTATCCTTCTCTTTTTACTTTTTGTTTTTTGGCTGCACCATGCAGCTCGTGGGATCTTAGTTCCCTGAGCAGGGGTCAAACCCCGGGCCCTCAGCAGTGAAAGCACCAAGTCTTAACCACTGGACCACCAGGGAATTCCCTCCCTCCGTTTTAACTTCACATCATATCATTACCGTTTTCCAAATCTTTTTCTATTGTCTTTATATACCTAATTTTTAAGGGCTGCATTTTTAAGGGCTGCATTCCTTTGAGTTCATGTCTTATAATTCACATAACCATTTCCCTATTGCTTGATTTTTAGTCTGTTTTTAATTTTAAAGTATAGTTTCTTCATCTTTCTAAATTGATAGTTACCCTTTTCCATAAGACTGGGTTTTTGTGATATATTTACAAAATCCACTGAGAATGATTACATTGAACCTGTTATTTCCTATATTAAGTAATTGGAACTTGAAGCATTATTACTCAGTCTACTGATAGCAACTTTTATCGGAAGGTTTAAGAGTGAGCAGGAACAGGTTGGGCGTATTGACTAAAGCATGGGAGGTTTCACTTCCGTCACACATGGGAGTTTCCAGAAACAAGGGTTTCATGTCAGACCACCAACCAGCAAGTTTCAAGTTTATCTTTTCTTAATCATAGCCAATATGAAAAAAAAACCAAAATGTTCTGCTTTAAAAAATGTATTAGTGACACATGTAAATCCCCAAACATCAATAATTTGAAACAGTTTGAATATAAGTTTTATACTGCAATTACTAGCTATATTGCACTCATCTGTAAAGTATCTGCATCAGTTTTGGTTTGCAGAATTCCCTGAGTAAATTTGGGCAGAGATTCAGAAGTGTGGCTAGCAGATCCTTTCAGGCAGCTCTGAAGGAACTCTTCCCATCTTCTTTGTCCTCCCAGATTAGAGGTATGTAGAGGTATGTGATCAAAAGCTCTATCATTTGCTGTTGACTTCTTGGCAATAACTTACTCAGGAGAGGAGTAATTCATGGATGTTATCCCCCTGTATTGGATTTGATCCACAATGTTGGTCTTGGGTAAGAGTGGCTTATTATTCTTATTAAATATGCTCTTTTTGTCCTTGAGCTCCCTCAACAAAAAATGCCCAAGGTCATTGAACTTAATGAATCTGCAGCTGACACATATTTAGTGTGTCTCTGTGCTTCTTGTAAGTGGGGGAGTGGGAACGTGCAAGGTTCTGGAATCCTATTGATTACATGGGAGAACAGATGAACCCTGCTTTGAGTTATTTCGTCTTCATCAGGGCCTGTGGACTTGCAGGGGGAGTGGAGACTTCTGTGGTTAAACACAAGGCAGAGCACCAACTCAATTTTTTTTTTTTTTATCTCTAGCCCATGTAAATAATTTATGTTATGATGGTACCATTGGGTCTAGGGGACAGCTATTCGGGGTCTATATGAAGAAATCTGCATATTTGAAAGGAAAATTTGAGGTGAAAAATATTGATTCTTCTTTTTTTAAACAGTGTTAATAAAACACACTATTATGGGCTTAAATGACAATGAATTGAAAAGCAAACTAATGGGAGTAGTCTCAGTACTTTTTGGGCTCAGTGCAAATGGTTTAAAATTGATTTAATTTTTAGCTCACAGTGCTACTCAGAGTAAAAGTGTTTCAAAAATAGTTTCACCCCCGATAAATTAATTTCAGTTTCTTAAGTCTTGGACTGATCATTTCTTGGGCGATTTTGCATGTCAGCTTTGCAAATGGAAGCGTCCATTTGCCAATGCGCTGGTTTCTGTATGTGAGCCGTGACATTGCTGTAGTTCTTATAAGTGATTTTCCATTGTAATCAATTATTACATTGCATGAATACATTTTTTTGTGTTGAATTTCTAAATGGTGACTGTTTCCCCAAATGAGGTGCATCTTGAAATAACAGGAAATTATAGTACTTTCAAAACTCTGCGCATGGGTTTTTATTCAGTGGCATCTCCTAGTTTCTTTTTAAAGTTTATAAAACCCAGATGTTAGTGGCTCTCTTTTTCTCCTCTTAAAGCTCCCTTGAAGAACCCCCCAGGTGAAAGCATTAGAGAGCAAGGTAGAGTTGAATGAAGACTTTGTGGGGGATATAAATGAAGTTTATTTCACAAACTCCATAGCAAACAATATGAAATCCCATTTTGACATTTTTCTTCCCCAAAGTTCTCTTTCTCTGCTGCTGGCCTTTATCATCTCTCCTTTCCCCATTCAGTGCTCAGTATAGCTGTCTCCAGTCTCCTCTCAGTATCTGGGGCCCCTCATATTTGTCTCCTTTTTATTAATTAGAGTAGTTTGGTTCTGCCTTGGCTCTGAACTCAAACCCATGCAGCTGCTCACCAAAATAGCAGGCTTTTCTGGAGCTAGGACCCACTTATCTGAGATGACAATGGAAGTTAAAAATACACCACATTCGGGCTTCCCTGGTGGCGCAGTGGTTGAGAGTCCGCCTGCCGATGCAGGGGACGCGGGTTCGTGCCCCAATCCGGGAAGATCCCACATGCCGCGGAGCGGCTGGGCCCGTGAGCCATGGCCGCTGAGCCTGCGCGTCCGGAGCCTGCGCGTCCGGAGCCTGTGCTCCGCAACAGGAGAGGCCACAACAGTGAGAGGCCCGCGTACCGCAAAAAAAAAAAAAAAAAAAAAAAATACACCACATTCTATGTAACATTTAAAACTTGATTCTCTTTTTCAAAAATAGGTTTATGTATCTCTTCTCTGTTGTCATAGGGAGAGATCTAGAATTTCTTTTGAAAAAACAAACCTAAACCTAAGCCACAGAGGCCTTGGAGATTTTAGAACATTAACTTTAATAATGTAAAACCTTCTTAAGATCTTAAAATCTGAAAGCTGAAAGAGATCATAATATTATAGTGAGTAAATTTGGTTTCAGTCAGAGCCCACTGGTTGTCTATACCAAACCAAACAAATGTTTTGACAGCATTTGTCAATTAACTACTTACTGCTGATGAACTGTATACACATTTCTACTACAAGGGCATTTTGCTTTAGGTCTCCTGAGATAATCTCCATGGCTTCGTTTCTCCCATGCATTTTATTTATTTATTTATTTTTAACATCTTTATTGGAGTATAATTGCTTTACAATGGTGTGTTAGTTTCTACTGTATAACAAAGTGAATCAGCTATACATAAACATATATCCCTATATCTCCTCCCTCTTGTGTCTCCCTCCCACCCTCCCTATCCCATCCCTCTAGATGGTCACAAAGCACCGAGATGATCTCCCTGTGATATGCAGCTGCTTCCCACTAGCTATCTATTTTATATTTGGTAGTGTATATAAGTCCATGCCACTCTCTCACTTCTTCCCAGATTACCCTTCCCACTCCCAGTGTCCTCAATTCCATAGTCCATTCTCTATGTCTGTATCTTTATTCCTGTCCTGCCCCTAGGTTCTTCAGAACCATTTTTTTTCAGAGTCCATATATATGTGTTAGCATACGGTATTTGTTTTTCTCTTTCTGACTTCACTCTGTATGACAGACTCTAGGTCCATCCACCTCACTACAGAGAAGACAATTTTGTTTCTTTTTATGGCTGAGTAATATTACATTGTATATATGTGCCACATCTTCTTTATCCATTCATCTGTTGATGGACACTTAGGTTGCTTCCATGTCCTAGCTATTGTAAATAGAGCTGCAATGAACATTGTAGTACATGACTCTTTTTGAATTATGGTTTTCTCAGGGTATATGCCCAGTAGTGGGATTGCTGGGTCATATGGTAGTTCTATTTTTGTTTTTTAAGGAACCTCCATACTGTTCTCCATAGTGGCTGTATCAATTTACATTCCCACCAACAGTGCAAGAGGATTCCCTTTTCTCCACACCCTCTCCAGCATTTATTGTTTGTAGATTTTTTGATGATGGCCATTCTGACTGGTATGAGGTGATACCTCATTGTAGTTTTGATTTGCATTTCTCTAATGATTAGTGATGTTGAGCATCCTTTCATGTGTTTGTTGGCAATCTGTATATCTTCTTTGGAGAAATGTCTATTTAGGTCTTCTGCCCACTTTTGGATTGTGTTGTATGTTTTTTTGATATTGAGCTGCTTGTATATTTTGGAGATTAATCCTTTGTCAGTTGCTTCATTTGCAAATATTTTCTCCCATTCTGAGGGTCGTCTTTTTGTCTTGTTTATGATTTCCTTTGCTGTGCAAAAGCTTTGAAGTTTCATTAGGTCCCATTTGTTTATTTTTGGTTTTATTTCCCTTTCTCTACGAGGTGGGTCAAAAAGGATCTTGCTTTGATTTATGTCATAGAGTGTTCTGCCTATGTTTTCCTCTAAGAGTTTGATAGTTTCTGGCCTTACATTTAGGTCTTTAATCCATTTTGAGTTTATTTTTGTGTATGGTGTTAGGGACTGTTCTAATTTCATTCTTTTACATGTAGCTGTCCAGTTTCCCCAGCACCAGTTATTGAAAAGGCTTCCTTTTCTCCATTGTATATTCTTGCCTCCTTTATCAAAGATAAGGTGACCGTATGTGCATGGGTTTATCTCTGGGCTTTCTATCCTGTTCCATTGATCTATATTTCTGTTTGTGCCACTACCATGCTGTCTTGATTACTGTAGCTTTGTAGTATAGTCTGAAATCCGGGAGCCTGATTCCTCCAGCTCCGTTTTACTTTCTCAAGATTGCTTTGGCTATTCAGGGTCTTTTATTTTTCCATACAAATTGTGACATTTTTGGTTCTAGTTCTGTGAAAAATGTCATTGGTAGTTTGATAGGGATTGCATTGAATCTGTAGATTGCTTTGGGTAGTATAATCATTTTCACAATGTTAATTCTTCCAATCCAAGAACAACCCATGCATTTTAGATTGGTATATTATCTGTCTTTTGTGGGTAGAAAATTAAGAAAACTTAAAAGAGTATAAAGAAAATACAGAAATTTCTCTTGATTCCATTATCCAGATCAGAGTGAACTACAGTGAACTTGTGAAGGCATTTTATTACTCCCTTTTCTCTCCCATCTTTGTATCTTTGTCTTCTTCTCTTATTACTCTCTACTCCTCCACACACTATTTATTTAAAAAATAATTGAGGGCTTCCCTGGTGGCGCAGTGGTTGAGAGTCTGCCTGCTGATGCAGGGGACACGGGTTTGTGCCCCGGTCCGGGAGGATCCCACATGCCACGGAGCGGCTGGGCCCGTGGGCCATGGCCGCTGAGCCTGCGCGTCCGGAGCCTGTGCTCCGCAACGGGAGAGACCACAACAGTGAGAGGCCCGCATACTGCAAAAATAAATAAATAAATAAAAAATAATTGAGATTATACTATACCCTATTGTAATGGCTTGAATGGTGCCCCCAGCCCCCCCCATAAAAGGTAGGTCCACTGGAGCCTGTGTATGTGATCTCATTTGGAAAAAGGGTCTTTGCCTATATCATTAAGTTAAGGATCTTGAGATGAGATCATCCAGGTAATCCAATCACAAGTGTATAAGAGAAGAGCAGGGAAGAAGATACATAGACAAAAAGATAATGTGAAAGCAGAGGTTGAAGCTATAGAGCCCCAGGTCAAGATGCCTGAGGCTACCAGGAGCTGGGGGAGGGGTGTGGAACTGTTCCTTCTCTAGCGCCTCTAGGGAGAGCACCACTCAGCACACACCTTGATTTTGGACTTCCAGCCTGTAGAACTGTAAGAGAATAAAGATTTACTGTTTTAAAGCCTAGTTTGTGGTAATCTGTTATAGTGGACTTAGGAAACTAATGCTCTCTGGTTTTTAGCTTTTAATCAGAGGTTCTATGTTTGTTCATTTGTTCATTTATTCACTCAGTAGACATTTATTAAGTGCCTACCATGTGTCAGGAAGAATGCTATGTGCTGGGGGTGCAGAGTTAAATAAAAGGTAATTTCTGCCCCCAATAGAATGCAATCATACCTATATTATATGTAATAGGTTTATCTCGAGAATTTCAGGATACTCTCACATTTCATTGTTTTTACTCACAGGTAAGATGAGTGAGCAAAATGACTCAACTCATTAGGAATGTGCAGCTTTCAGAAATTCTTGTTGGTATGCAGGCTCTGTTGATAAACCAAAGCCAGGTGGTAGAAAACCTTAGTAGGATTTTGGAGCCTGGGTGGAAATGGTGCCTTGAAGCTGTGATTCAGGGGAACATTAAACCACCTTTAAACTTGAGCAGAATTGTCAAAAACTAAGATCTAGTTCCTTATTCCATGTCAGGAACTTAAAAAATTCTCTCTTTAATTTTGACAAGGAATAGAGGTATAATAATGGAAGAAAAAAAAAGAGGGCAGTGTGAATAGAAAGTAAGAATAATGATCTCTAAATTAGATCTAAAGACTCAGAAGCATCTGGGAAATTTGGAGGCTATAAGAGTGATATTGTCAGCAACACATGGGAAGAAAACTCTGACAGTGGCATTGTGGACTAGTTACTAGAGGTAAGGAAGAAAGGGAGAGTGTAACTGGGATTGTGATGCTGAACATTGCAGAAGGAATGGACTCTAATGATGGAGAAAGAATAGATTTTGAAGATGTGAAGAAAGTTGAAAAATAGTATCAACTTAGACTTAATAAAATACAGTAGTCTCCCTGTATCCAAGACCACCCCCCCCGGGGGATACCTGAAATCGTGGATAGTACTAAACCCTATATGTGCTATGTTTTTTCCTATACATACATACGTATGATAAAGTTTATAAATTAGGCACAGTAAGAAAATATCTGAATCACCAGCATCACTACTCTTGCACTTTGGGACCATTATTAAGTAAAGTAAGACTACTTGAACACAAGCACTGTGATGCCCTGACAGTGATCTGATAACCTAGTCAGCTCTTAAGTGACTAAAGGGTGGGATACACTGAACAAAGAGGTGGTTGACATCCCAGGTGGGATGGAGCAGGACAGCGCAATATTTCATCATGCTACTCAGAACGGCGCACACTTTAAAACTTATGAATTACTTATTTCTGAAATTTTCCATTTGATGTTTTCAGACTGCGGTTGGCTGCAAGTAACTGAAACTGCAGAAAGTGAAACCGCAGATAAAGGGGAACCACTGCAGTCACGCTAAGTAGTGTGTAATTACATGCCAAGGCAAGTGCTGCTAAGGAAAAGACTGTGATTCTAAGAATGGGTTTTTTTTGTGTATGTGTGTGGGGGGCAGTAGACAGAGGTAAGAAAGTTTAGAAATGGGTTCTTTGAGGAAGTGGTAAATTTAAGCTGAGAACTTATGACAACTAGGAGTTAATCAGACAGTGTGTGGGGTGATGGGATTAGAATGAGAATTACAGACAGAGGGAGCAGCATGTGCAAAGGCCCTGTGGAGGGAAGGAGGATGCAATTATGAGGGACTGAATGGCAGAAGCACAAAGAGCAAGACTGAGAGAAAAGCAGTGTGAGGCGAGGCTGGAAAAGTGGTCAGAAGTCAGAGCCTGCAGGGCCTTGAAGACCACATTGAGAGTTTGAGTGTTTTTCCTAAGAACAGAGAGAACACATGGAAGGATTTGCCTTTGGAAAAGCTCACGCCTGCTGCGTGGAGGAAGAGCCAGTGGAAGGGGGCCAGGATAGATGTGGGAGAGGGGGGCTGTCCTGCTGTGCTTGTCTGTCTGTCGTGCCACTGTGAGTTACTGGAGACTGAGACAGTCTCTATTTCCGCCACCTGACTGAACAGCATCCTGCATGTAGTTGATGCTCAATAATTATGTGACGGATGAACCAAATGCATTTAAATTAAACAAATGATTTTGAGGCAAGATCAGAATATCTTTTTAGTATTCTCTACCCTCCTTCTTCCCTGCAACTAATATGAGACAAGAGGAGGTGTCCACATATCGCATGTTCTGTGAACATCATTGTCTGCTGTCATTACCACTGGAGAATGATGTCTGCTATAGGGTCATTGGATACCAGACCCATCTTTAATCCAAATGCTTTCTGTTACTTGGAATCTCCCTGATGCCTCTGCACCTTAAGGTGCATGAGACTGTGCCTGACATTTAAAGAAAGAGAGAGAATTAGCTCCATCTGGGCTTCATTTCTGAATTGGCAGAGCTCAAGGAAGTATTTGAAGCAATGCTTACTGTTTCTTTCTCAGCTGCTCCCAGGTTGTAGCATGTCAGAAAAACAAAAATGTGGGAAACTGGGCAGCCCTAGACACTGGGACGGGGATGCGGAGATGGGCTTCCTTGTGTCTGCAGCAGATGTTTCCCTCCAGCAGGACTTTCTGAATTGCCTGGCTAATGAACCCAGCTTGCCTTATCTGGTTACCTTGCCCTGTGCCAGGCATTTGTGTTCAGGCATACTTTCCCCTTTCACACTGCTAAATTTAAGGCTTAATTTTCAAATCAAATGTCCATCTGGCTGGCTGCCTGAGAAATCACATGTGGGGAGCCGAGAGACCCAGGCAGGAAACTGCCCTCGCTTCTGGAGAGCAGGTCTGGAAACCATATGAACTGTAAAGAGTTTTAAAATGTAAAAAAGTAAAGCTTTCTGCCAAAGGGGAGAGCTGAGGTTTTCTTCTTTCTAGACTCGGTTATTAGATATCTGTTGGAAATTACTGACCTCTGCCATATAGTCTGTTTACTGCCTCTATCGGCGGGGCCTGGACTGTCCAGATTTAATCCCCTTGAGGATTTAACTCTGCCAACACTTGCTTTATTAGAAATAGGTTTTAGGGTGACAGCTATGTAAGTTATTAGGTATATGATTTTAATGGAAATTTGCCTTCTTTCACTTAACATTTCCTTCTGAAACTTGGATGATAGAAATAGGTTAATATTTAAAAAAATAATAGAACATAATTTTCCAGTAAGAGGAAGAAAAAGAATAAATAGAAAAAGGGACCTGGCTTCCTTTGTTTGCTCCCCCTCAGGTAACTCTTATGCTACAACATCACTTCCCACTTTGAGAAATACACTCAGCATCGGTCCTATTTTCTGTGTTGGGCTTTCTCTTTTTCACCTGACACTTCATTATAGAAAGTAGTTCCATAGAATTTTTTTTTTTTGTCTTTGGTGTTAATTCTTGTGGGTGCCAGGGCACAGAGATGCTGTCATTCTTTCTTATATATAGACTACCAGTGATGCCATTTCATTGTGTATTGGTGAATATCTACAGAGTTTTTGTTCTTTTTCTCTTCATTCCAAATTTTGTCCTTTCTCTATATCACTTTTCTCACTCTTCTTCTAGGAGTAAAGAAGAAAGAAGACAAATTGAGATACAAAGAATGATAAGAAAACAATACTCAATATAGGCCTTTTAAAGTAGAGAGCATTTTAGAACATTAGATGTCTAAAATGGTAGAAATTGTAGCAGAGCTTATGCAAATAAATACAAAATATCCCAGCATAAATACTTAGAATTGGCCTGCAGATTTGTTCATGTTCAGTTTCAAACCTGGTACTGATAATGTCGACCTAATGTAAGTCCTACTCAAATGGTACCTAATTATTGGCCACCATCCCTGGCTTAAAATCTCCCAATTAACCAAGTCGAAAATACAATTCCCAGCAGTGGCTCTTGTGATTAGGAAAGAAATTCTGAAGAGAAAAGATTGTTATATACGTATTTAGATATATATTAGCAGATTACAAATAAAACCATAAGGCCTGAAACCCCTGATAGCTAGAAAGCATAAAGGGCTGTGACAAGCATAGAAGCCATCTTGTCATTGCTCTGAAGCAGAAAAACTTCATCCTGGAGCTGGGTGGAGCACACAGTGTAGAGTACTTTCCACAAAGAATTCAAAGGGCAACTTTCTGGCAGAAAGTTTTCATCTTTCTAACAAAGGAAACCAGAGTCTACTCTAGACAGATCTATCTATTATCTAGATTGATCCAGGCATCAGAAAATTCTAGAGGCTTTGGGACTTGAGGAATACCGGAGAGAAATGAAGGGATTGTATTAGAAGGCCTTTACTATCCCTCTTGCCTCTAAAATATGAGAAATGGAACTACCATTTGATAGTCCAACCCTTGACCCAAGCCTTCAGCTGTTCCAGGGACTTCCAGAGCTGTGGTCTATGGGGTAGCGGATGAGGCAGTGCACGTGTTAGGACCTTCAGCAGAAGCTGGGTTTACCTAGGCCTTCAGGGTCCAGGTAGAGTGGATTACTTTGGGAGTTCTAGTTCATGTCCTAGGTTGGGGTAGGGGAGAATGTTACAGTTCCTGCTTACACCCAACCCTATTGGCTTGGATAGGGTTCAACAATAGAGCCAGTCTTGTTGGGGCCACTTGAATTATTGTCCCAGCACTATTAAAACCAGACATATGGCTGTTCTGAGCCAAAGAGGAATGTTTAGGTCTGTCTTAGTTCCCTAAATATTGAGTATCTTCAGTGTACCAAGGATGATTAAAATGCCATTGCTAGTTTCATGAATTCTCATTTTGTGGGGAGAGAGATAACCAAGTAGGTAGTTTCAGTATAATGTGAACAGTGATGGGGGTTTTCATGGACAGACATGGAAGTACTGAAGAGGGGGGTACTTAGCCCAGTCTAGGAGTCAGAAGAGGCTTCCTGGAAGAGGTGAATCTTTACCTAAAATTAATCAATAAAAAATGTGAAAACAGAAAAATCAAAAATTCTACTTTTTGGAGAAAAGTATTATCCCTTGTGTTGTATTTTTTTGCTTTTTGAAAATATGCATATATATAGCTTTGTATTTTACTTTTTTCTTTTGATATAACTCATTTATGTCATTAAAAATTATTTGAAAACATTTTTAATAGCTAAATAATAGATGTGCTATAATTGATCACTCCCTTATTATTGGGAAATTAGCTTGTTTCTAATTTTTTGTTTTAATAAATAATTCTCAGAGAAACATTTTTGAATGTAAGTTTCATATATATCTTTGTTTCTTTAGGGTATATTTCTAGGGAATCTAAACTTTTCCTCTTTTAAAGATTCTTAATACATACTGTTAAATTGCTTTCTAGGAAGTTTGTGCCCATTTATCCTCCCATTTGAATAAACAAGTGGTTTTACCACAGCACCATTACAACTTTGAGTATTATCTTTTAGAAAATCTAGTCCAACTGCATAGGTTGTCTTGCATAACAGATGTCTTGTTGTTTTAAAAATTCATTGTTTTCTAGTGAAGGTGATTATTTTTTCAGGTATTTATCAACGGTATTATTTCTCGTTTTAGTGACTTGTCTATTTATATTCATTGCCTTTTGTTGGTCTATAGTATTTTTTGTGCTCTGTTTGAGAATATATTTAAAATTTTATCTTGTAGTAAATTTTTCCAGTGGAAACAATGACATCCCTACATGGTGTATAGAGATAGTACTTCAGGGTCTTTGCTAGCGAAGTGTGCATGTTGAGTATAGTTCCTGTGAGCAGGACTGGGTTATGCTAAGCCAAATATATTCCTGACAGTTTTCTTTCAACAAAACAACTCACATCAAAACATATTGCTGCTAAAAACTCCTTAGTAACTTCCTATTCTATCCTTACCATCAAAGCACCTACTCCCATCAAGATTCCAGCTAGTCTTTCTAACATTATCTACAATCACATGGAGCTACTTGCCTTACTTCAGCCTGCAATGTTACACTTTCCTTTCCCCGCTTTTCATCCATTAGTGCTCAGCTCCTGTGTTAACTGTTTCTGGAAATCCTTCCAATATCTATTTCAGTCAGGTAGAATGATCAGTACCCTTGTTTTACTCCCAGAGCAGGTACCTGTCACCAAGCTAGAGTTAAGCACAGCATTTTAATAGTCTATTTTAGGCTCCCCCCTAAGAGTAGCGGGGGCTACTCTTCGTTGCAGTGTGTGGGCTTCTCACTGCAGTGGCTTCTCGTTGCGGAGCATGGGCTCTAGGCGCAGGCTTCAGTAGTTGCGGCACGAGGGCTCAGTAGTTGTGGTGTGCAGGCTCTAGAGCACAGACTCAGTAGTTGTGGTGCACGGGCTTAGTTGCTCCGTGGCATGTGGGAGCTTCCCGTACCAGGGATTGAACCTGTGTCCTCTGCATTGGCAGGTGGATTATTAACCACTGCACCACCATGGAAGTCCTCTTCAGGCCAGGAACCATACTGTGTTTATTCTCAGTGCTTGGTCTACTGCTTTACATGTAGTAGGTGTTCAATATTTGTTGAATTCAGCAGAATCCACTTACTCTTTCAACCAGCAACTTACATTCGTGACGTAGATCATAATGAAGAAATTGGAAATGTAAAGCTATGAAAGAAGTTGGCGTCCCTTTGGGATGTGCCTCTTGCCTTACAGCCGTTAAGAAACAGAACTCAGAAGTACACACTTTGAGGAAAATGAATAATGCTTTTATTTTCTAAACTGTTATCCTTTGCCCTGCAATGATTCATCCTATACTTACTATCTTTCTGTACTTTGTGGGTATCTCTACTAGATTTTTAGGGCCTTCCCAGCAGGTGTAGCCATGTGGAACTATTACTCATTGCAACCCTAGAGCTAAATGTGCTAAGCACATAGCACGAGTAACTATGTAAGTAACTAGTCCATTCAAATATTCATTCAGCAAATACGTATTGCACCCCTGATATATGTCAGGCACTGTTCTACATACTAAGGATACAGAAATGAGCAGGACAGAAAAATACCTGCCCTAAGGAGCCTACTATCAAGTGAGAAAGATGGACAGTAAACAAAATATTAATAAGTAATATGGTTTCAGTTATAACTTCAGTTACAAGTGCAACTAAGAAGACAAAATAGGATAATAAGATAGTAAGGATACAGAAATGAGCAGGACAGAAAAATACCTGCTCTAAGGAGCCTGCTATCAAGTGGGAAAGATGGACAATGAACAAAATATTAATAAGTAATATGGTTTCAGTTATAACTTCAGTTATAAGTGCAACTAAGAAAACAAAATAGGATAATAAGATAGTCAGTAATAGGATGAGAGATGGGGAGATGATTTTAAATAGGGTGGCCAAACAGGCACGTGAAAAGTTGCTAATATCGCTAATCATCAGAGAAATGCAAATCAAAACCACAATAAGATATCACCTCACACCTGTCAGAATGGCTATTATCACAAAGAACACAAATAACAAATGTTGGCAAAGATGTGGAGAAAAGGGAACCCTACACTGTTGGTGGGAATATAAATTGGTGCAGACACTGTGGAAAACAGTATGGGGATTGCTCAAAAAACTAAAAATAGAACTACCGTGTGACCCAGCAATTCCACTCCTGGGTATATATCCAAAAAAACCAAAAACACTAGTTTGAAAAGATACAGGCACCCCAATGTTCATAGCAGTGTTATTTACAATTACCAAGACATGGAAGCAGCCTAAATGTACATCAACAGATGAATGGATAAAGAAGATGTGGGATATATATATGATGGAATACTCAGACATAAAAAAGAATGAAATTTTGCCATTGCAGCAACATGGTTGGGCTTGGAGGGCATTATGCTAAGTGAATTAGGTCTGAAGAAGAAAGAAAAATACTGTATGATATCACATATATGTGGAATCTAAAAAATGCAACAAACTAGTGAATAAAACAAAAAAGAAGCGGACTAACAGATACAAAGAAAAAACTAGTGGTTACCAGTGGGGAGAGGGGAAGGGGGGCAATAAAGGGACAGGGGATTAAAGAAAGGGGTTATTATGGGATTATATGAAATCATGTGGGTGGAACTTTTGAAAATTGTAAAGCACTATAGAATTTAAAGAATCTTTCATTCAATTAAAAAAATAAAAGTGATCCTTCAAATCTGAAAAACAAACAAACAAGTAAATAAATAAATAAATAAATAAGGTGACCAAAGAAGGTCCCTTAAGAAGATAAGGTTTGAGTTGAGAGGGAGCTAGCCATGCCAAGATCTTGGGTAAAAACAATAAGTATAAAGGCCCCAAAGTGGCAATGAACTCAACAGTAAAATGTCTACTGTGGCTAGGGTATTGTGATAAAGGGGAGTTCTGAGGGGTTGGCAAGAGCCAATTCTTATAGATCATGGTGGGAAATTCCAATTTTATACTAAATGTAATGTGAAGCTGGTTTTAAGCAGGAGAATTACATGGTGTGACCAAAATATTTCTCTGGCTGGTAGGTGGACAGTATACAGCAAAGAAGGGCAAGAGCAGAATGGGGATGACAAATATTGAGTTTTCTACTGTTTCCCAGGTGAAATGATGGTGGTAGTGCAGAAGATACAAAGTAGGAATATTTCTTATTATGGATTGTCAAACACATGAAAATAGACCAGTACAATGAACTCTTTTTTATGTATTACCCAGCTGAAGACACCATCAACTTTCTGCTATTTTTGTATCTATTCTCACTTTTTATTTTCTGGGGTATTTTAAAAGTAAATCCTATATGTCATACTACATTATCAGTAAACACCACTATAGCATTTCTCTTGAACAGATAAAGACTTATAATATATTTAACCATAATACCGTTACTACACCCAGTGAAGTAGCAGTACTCCCTTAACATTATCTAATACCCACAGATTGAGATGAATTTTGAAGGTAGAGCCAGTAGGAGTGCTGCCATGTTGGAAGTGTATGAAGAGAGAAATTAGGAGGAGTGGTTCTTGGCCGAGGTTCCAAGATGGGGAAAACTGGGAAAGGAGCGTGTTATTGTAGTGTTGACTTTTTTTGACTGGACTGGGAAACCAGAGTTCTATTGAGATATTAACCATTCTGTAGAGATGTAGAATGGGCAGCTGAAGCTTAGGGGAGAAGTCTGATCTGAAGATATATTTGAAAGTCATCTGGCCACCTGGGGTGAGAGTCCAGACTCTAGAGAGTGAAGAGAGGAGCTCTGTGGCACTCCAAGGTTTGAAGATGTGAAGAAAAGAAAGGGCTGGCTAAGGATTTAAGAAGGAGTGACTAATGAAGTAAGAGGAACACCAAGGGAATGTGGTACTCTGGATTTAAAGAAAAGAAGGTGTTTGAAGCAGGAGGGGGTGGTTAACTGTGATGGGTATAGTGAAGACTGAGAACTGATTCTTGGATTTAACACCATGAAGAGGGATTGCAGTTGGAGGGATGGAGACAAACTCCTGATTGGAGAAAGCAGGGGTAATCTTGAAGTGGAGATACTAAATATAGATAGCTCTTTTGAAGACTTAAAAACTGGAATGTGCCATCCTTATAATGAGGTGCTTAATAATAAGTAGTCACAATACTTTAAGGTATATGTTATTTTATGGTTTACAAAATTCTTCATAAACTTCTGTAAAATTCACTGGTAGATACATAACATAGATACATGTTTGAATGTCAGGTGGGTTTATCCCATTTTAAAAGCTTAGTATTATGAATAAATAAGCATTCTGAGGAGCTGGTATGAGCCAATTAATGTAGGTCATAGTGGGGAATTCCAGTTTTGGTCAACTTCTTGCCCAAGTGACATGGTTGGTTGGTAGTAGACTTAGGCTCAAGTCTAGGTCTTCTGCTTCTCATGACACAGACACTTCCTACTGTTACATCATGTCTTTCATAAACTTAAGGTCAAGATTCTCCTCTATAAGAATGTAAGGATTAAAAAAAATTGATTCCTACTTCTGGTCCATTCAGAATAGTATTCTGTTTCTGCAAGTATCAAGATTCTCCCTACAATGTCATCCTCAAAGGACAGAATCTTTTTTTTTTAACATCTTTATTGGAGTATAATTGCTTTACAATGTTGTGTTAATTTCTGCTGTACAACAAAGCAAATCAGCTGTATGCATACGTATATCCCCATATCGCCTCCCTCTTGAGCCTCCCTCTCACCCTCCCTATCCCACACCTCTAGGTCATCACAAAGCATCGAGCTGATCTCCCAGGACAGAATCTTTACTTTAAAATTTCCTAGTTTTTGTTTAAACAATCCATTAGAATTTGTCGTTCATGAATTTCAAACATTACTTTGAACTTTGTTTCTCCTCATAATGAAAGTGTCTAGGGTACAAAACTAGCCCAATGAAAGGAAGTATTCTAGTAATTGCGAGCAATAAGATTTATCTTGGTCCTGAGAGAAATGTGAATGACATAATGGCTGAAGACTCAGAAAGCAGAGATATTTTACTCATGACCACAAGTAAATCCTGATTGAAATCTGTTGGCGTGACGTTAAGTCATGATTCTGAGAAGCTAAGTCTAGAGGGACCAGAGTAATACAGTCCAGGCATATAGTTTTCTGATGAGCTCACAGTATAAGGGGACAAAGCTGGGAATATCTTGAGGAATGAAAGTTAATATATCCTTTATTAGACAGTTTCTCTGGTCTGTCAATTTTCTCACTGGGCGTTTGATGACAGCTTTATGGCAAACAATCTAACACTGAGATCATTCTCTTGAAGTACAGGTACTCCTCACTGCTGAGTGGAAGAATGTCCACATGCTCTAGGTATTAGAAAGCAAAAATAATTTAATTAGGGTTATTTAAGAGCCAGATTTATATCCCACTAGTCTCTAGGTTTTTTGAAACCACAGTCTGTATCTAATTCTACTTGTAGCTTCAATACTCAGCTCAATGCCTGGCTCAGAATGCTCATTTTGTATGTATGAAGCAGTCTTTTGTGTTTTTTTTGGTTGCACTACGCAGCATGTGGGATCTTAGTTCCCTGACCAGGGATCGCAACTGCACCTCCTACATTGGAAGCACAGAGTCTTAACCACTGGACTGCCAGAGAAGTCCCCTATGGAGCAGTCTTGAACTCATTAAATGAAGGGTGATGGTACCTCACATGCCAGTGGATGATGATCTAATGAAGAGTTCTACCTACGTGCTATCTTATTTCTGAGGAACTCAAAAGTGATAAATATTAGAACCTACTTTAAAGTAACATTTTAACATTTTCTTAAAAATTGTTTAGGACTTAATGTGACTGCAAACCTAGTAAGAAAATTAACTCCCAATCTTCCAGTGATATCCTTAGCTGTGTTTTGTGCTGCAGAGTCAGGAATGCTATTTCCAGAGATGCTAGGTTTTCTGACCAGAGTGAAATAAATCACACCCCCCAAGAGACACCACCTAGAGACACCTTTGCTCTGTCTGTGTCAGTATGGTACGTATTATTACTTGGCATATTAAACAACTATTTTTTTCTGGTTTAAAATATGTTTGCTTCTCTCTTAATTTGGCTCTATGTAGGAAAAATTATTAAGAACATCATTAGAGGCAATGGGAAAATATAATACAGGCCTTCTATCCTGGAACCAAAATTCTCAGGTTTTATTTTCCTCCAATGGAACCGTCTTTTTGGAAGTATTATTCAGAAATAGAGGTTGTCATTTAATACAAGCTAGATAAGAGCATATTCTCTGATTTCTCAAAATAAGGTGTGGCAATATAGGTGAAGAGAATGGTTGATCTGCTCAGGCTAAGGTAATTGCTTGCAAATTTTTCATCAAAATATATTCTTCAAAATCATATCAAGTATCTTTTCCGACCAGAACACTATGAGATAGATATCAGTTAGAGGAAAAAATCTGTAAAAAATACAAATATATGGAGGCTAAACAATACACTACTTAGTAACCAAGAGATCACTGAAGAAATCAAAGAGGAAATCAAAAATTACCTAGAAACAGGGCTTCCCTGGTGGTGCAGTGGTTGAGAGTCCGCCTGCCGATGCAGGGAACACGGGTTTGTGCCCCGGTCTGGGAAGATCCCACGTGCCGCAGAGTGACTAGGCCCATGAGCCATGGCCAATGAGCCTGTGCGTCCGGAGCCTGTGCTCTGCAACGGGAGAGGCCACGACAGTGAGAGGCCCGCATACTGCAAACCAACAAAAACAACAACAAAAAACAACAACAAAAAAACCCTACAAACAAATGACAATGAAAACACGATGACCCAAAACCTATGGGATGCAGCAAAAGCAGTTCTAAGAGGGGAGTTTATGGCAATACAATCCTACCTCAAGAAACAAGAAACATCTCAAATAAACAACCTAACCTTACACCTAAAGCAATTAGAGACTGAAGAACAAAAAAAGCCTAAAGATAGCAAAAGGAAAGAAATCATAAAGATCAGGTCAGAAATAAATGAAAAAGAAATGAAGAAAACAATAGGAAAGATCAATAAAACTGAAAGCTGGTTCTTTTGAGAAGATAAACAAAATTGATAAACCATTAGCCAGAATCATCAAGAAAAAAAGGGAGAAGACTCAAATCAATAGAATTAGAAATGAAAAAGGAGAATTAACAACTGACACTGCAGAAATACAAAGTATCATGAGAGATTACTACAAGCAACTCTATGCCAATAAAACGGACAACCTGGAAGAAATGGACAAATTCTTAGAAACCCACAATCTTCCGAGACTGAACCAGGAAGAAATAGAAAATATAAACAGACCAATCACAAGCACTGAACTTGAGACTGTGATTAAAAATCTTCCAATAAACAAAAGCCCTGGACCAGATGGCTTCACAGGCTAATTCTATCAAACATTTAGAGAAGAGCTAACACCTATCCTTCTCAAACTCTTCCAAGATACAGCAGAGGGAGGAACACTCCAAAGCTCATTCTATGAGGCCACCATCACCCTGATAACAAAACCAGACAAAGATGTCACAAAGAAAGAAAATTACAGGCCAATATCACTGGCGAACATAGATGCAAAAATCCTCAACAAAATACTAGCACACAGAATCCAACAACACATTAAAAGGATCATACACCATGATCAAGGGGAGTTTATCCCAGGAGGCAATGATTCTTCAATATATGCAAATAAATCAATGTAATATACCATATTAACAAACTGAAAGATAAAAACCATTTGATCATCTCAATAGATGCAGAAAAAGCTTTTGACAAAATTCAACACCCATTGATGATAAAAACCCTCCAGAAAGTAGGCATAGAGGGAACTTACCTCAACATAATAAAGGCCATATATGACAAACCCACAGCCAACGTCATTCTCAATGGTGAAAAACTGAAACCATTTCCACTAAGATCAGGAACAAGACAAGGTTGCCCACTCTCACCACTACTATTCAACATAGTTTTGGAAGCTTTGGCCACAGCAATCAGAGAAGAAAAATAAATAAAAGGAATCCAAATCAGAAAAGAAGAAGTAAAGCTGTCACTGTTTGCAGATGACATGATACTATACATAGAGAATCCTAAAGATGCTACCAGAAAACTACTAGAGCTAATCAATGAATTTGGTAAAGTAGCAGGATACAAAATTAATGCACAGAAATCTCCTGCATTCCTATACACTAACGATGAAAAATCTGAAAGAGAAATTAAGGAAACATGCCTATTTACCATTACAACAAAAGAATAAAATACCTAGGAATAAACCTACATATGTAGACAAAAGACTTGTATGCAGAAAACTATAAGACACTGATGAAAGAAATTAAAGATGACACAAACAGAAGGAGAGATATACCATTTCTTGAACTGGAAGAATCAATATTGTGAAAATGACTATACTACCCAAAGCAATCTACAGATTCAGTGCAATCCCTATCAAAGTACCAATGGCATTTTTCACAGAACTAGAACCAAAAATTTCACAGTTTGTATGGAAACACAAAAGACCCCGAATAGCCAAAGCAATCTTGAGAAAGAAAAACGGAGCTGGAGCAATGAGGCTCCTGGTCTTCAGACTATACTACAAAGCTACAGTAATCAAGACAGCATGGTACTGGCACAAAAACAGAAATATAGATCAATGGAACAGGATAGAAAACCCAGAGATAAACCCATGCACATATGGTTACCTTATCTTTGATAAAGGATGCAGGAATATACAATGGAGAAAAGAGACCCTCTTCAATAAGTGGTGCTGGGAAAACTGGACAGCTTCATGTAAAAGAATGAAATTAGAGGGCCTCCCTGGTGGCGCAGTGGTTGAGAGTCCGCCTGCCGATGCAGGGGACGCGGGTTCGTGCCCCGATCCCGGAGGATCCCACATGCCGCAGAGCGGCTGGGCCCGCGAGCCATGGCCGCGGGGCCTGTGTGTCCGGAGCCTGTGCTCCGCAACGGGAGAGGCCACAGCAGTGAGAGGCCCGCGTACAGCAAAAAAAAAAAAAAAAAAAAAAAAAAAGAATGAAATTAGAACACCCCCTAACACCATACACAAGAATAAACTCAAAATGGATTAAAGACCTAAATGTAAGGCCAGAAACTATCAAACTCTTAGAGGAAAACATAGGCAGAACACTCTTTGACATAAATCACAGCAAGATCCTTCTTGATCCACTTCCTAGAGAAATGGAAATAAAAACAAAAATAAACAAATGGGACCTAATGAAACTTAAAAAGCCTTTGCACAGCAAAGGAAACCATAAACAAGACGAAAAGACAACCCTCAGAATGGGAGAAAATATTTGCAAATGAAGCAACTGAAAAAGGATTAATCTCCAAAATTTACAAGCAGTGCATGCAGCTCAATATCAAAAAAACAAACAACCCAATCCAAAAACGGGCAGAAGACCTAAATAGACATTTCTCCAAAGAAGATATACAGATTGCCAACAAACACATGAAAGAATGCTCAACATCACTAATCATTAGAGAAATGCAAATGAAAACTGCGCTGAGGTATCACCTCACAGCAGTCAGAATGGCCATAATTAAAAAATCTACAAACAATAAATGCTGGAGAGGGTGTGGAGAAAAGGGAACCCTTTTGCACTGTTGGTGGGAATGTAAATTGTCACAGCCACTATGGAGAACAGTATGGAGGTTCCTTAAAAAAAAACTAAAAATAGAAATACCATATGACCCAGCAGTCCCACTACTGGGCATATACCCTGAGAAAACCATAATTCAAAAAGAGTCATGTACCATAATGTTCATTGCAGCTCCATTTACAATAGCCAGGACATGGAAGCAACCTAAGTCTCCACTGACAGATGAATGGATAAAGAAGATGTAGCACATATATACAATGGAATATTAGCCATAAAAAGAAACAAAATTGACTTATCTTTATGAAGTGGATGGACCTAGAATCTGTCATACAGAGTGAAGTAAGTCAGAAAGAGGAAAACAAATACCGTATGCTAACACATATTTATGGAATCTAAAAAAAAAATGGTTCTGAAGAACCTTTGGGCAGGACAGGAATAAAGACACAGATGCAGAGAATGGACTTGAGGACATGGGGAGTGGGAAGGGTAAGCTGGGACGAAGTGAGAGAGTGGCATGGACTTATATATACTACCAAATGTAAAATAGATAGCTGGAAGCAGCCGCATAGCACAGGAAGATCAGCTCGGTGCTTTGTGACCACCTAGAGGGGTGGGATAGGGAGATTGGGAAGGAGACACAAGAGGGATGGGATATGGCGATATATGTGTATGTATAGCTGATTCACTTTGTTATAAATCAGAAACTAACACACCATTGTAAAGCAATTATACTCCAATAAAGATGTTTAAAAAATTGTTCTTCATAGTAGGAATATTTCAGGAATAATTTTTCCCATTGACATTACTCTTAGGATATTTGGGTAGTCAGTGGTTATCTGTAGACTATTTTTAATGGAAAGGTAATACAATTCTATCTTCCAACTTCTTTAATAATCTTTGGAAAAAAGGATGAGCCAAAGTTTCACAGATTTTTTTTTCCCCCAAAGTTTTAAAATGAAACTAGGGAGCTTAAGGACTCATGGCAGCTGGTTATATTGACTTTGTGGAATTGAAATTGAAACTAAAGAAAGGTGAAATAGCCTAGAATTAAAAAGGAATATTCTAATTACAAGAGTATGTTGATAGCAGAATTGGAAAGTGAGCTCCCAATTTGTCGAGGGTGGTCTGCTGTTCCACCTACATCCCTCCTCCAGACTGCAGAATGTATTTCTCCAGCTGCTGGGCGTGCTGCCTACATACAGCCCTCAGCTGTCAGCTCTCTCTGGGAATTGCCCTTGGCTGAGGAGAGCTGTTTTTCTTAAGGTCACACCTCATTGCTGGGGTCAGACCGCATCCCGTGACTGAACAAAGCCAAGGTATAAAGGCCTGGTCCCCTTGATCCAACTCTGAAGGCCCGTTCCAGCTCCAGAGCTTCCCTGGGGTTGGCTGAGCCTTTACGGTGACTGAATCAACAGCCTAACTCCTCCCTCTGCCCAGCTGTTTCCTTCACTCCCCGCAGGTGTTATTCCCAAGAGAACTTGCCAATAAATTTCTTCCACACAGATCTCCCTCTGACTCTGCTGCCCAGGAATGTGACCTAGGCCTAAATTACTCTGTTTTCTCCATGGTCAATCTAACGTATTCCCTCAGCATTAGTATGTGAGAGCAGATGTAATAGTCTTCCTTTAAAATAATTTTCTTCTGATTTCCTTGGGGTTTCTTCATCTATTAGCCATATATTAATGGAATTCTACTAAGAATTTACAGAGAAGACAGAAAGGATCTAGAGACTCATTCAGGAGAAGTGTTTCAGTTTATGGAAATGATTAAAGCATGTAGGTTTTCTGCACAGCTGTCAGTGGGCTTATTTATTGTTCAGGTAAAACTTAGTAAGTGAATTGATCATTCTGTTTTCAAAATAGTAAGGCCAAATTGTGTGTGTATTTCTGCACCCAAATAATGCACAAAAGGCTCTACAAGGACTTGTATAAATTAGGCAAGGCCTCTCTGATATTGATTACTTTTTCTCAGAAAATTTTTAAACGAAATTATCCCTGCTGTAGGACTATAACTTTTATCATTTCTCCTTCTTCTCGCCCTATCCCCCTACAAAATGGGTGTGAGACCTAACCCTCCGTGTGTGGTTCTACCTCAGCATGAGCGTGGTGCAGATAAGAAGGGAGGAAAAGGAGGAAAACATCTGCATTCTTCAAAATAAATAGATTCCAAAGATGTGAGTATTATGCTCATCCTCAGTGTAATGAGACCCTGTTTACCAGTCTGTTGTTAGAGGATTGGGGCCAAACTGTATCTCTTACTGTAGTGTGGCTCTGACAGCAATGGAATTGAAAAGAACCAGGAACTGCTGCTGTCCACTGGACACTTCTGTCAGGGGACCATGACGGCCAGCTGTCTTTGGATCAGCTGGATTGAAACGCTGGGAGTCTGCACTATTGCTGTGCTTGAATCTCTTCAGCTCCTTCGGGGCCATTCTCTTTCTGAATAGGCAATACATAATTATCATGGAAAATAAAGTTAAAAAAAGAACAATAAGTATAGATTTATTAAAAGCATGGCTTTGTAGTCAGGCAGATTCAGGTTGTAGTTCTGATTCTGCCACTCACATGTGAATTTGGAGGAGTTTTCTTTTCTTCTATTTTTACTCCCCAGTTGCCCTTTAAAATACCAATATTTGTAATGCCAAAATTCAAACAGTCCAGAAAAGTATACAGTGAAATGGAGTCTCCCTTACGTCCTGGTTCTCCTTTTCATTTCCTTTCTCTAATGGCTACCACTGAAGAGTTTCTTGTGTGTCTTTCAAGAAATTTTCTATGCATGTAACAACAGACATATATGTAGGTTTATCCTTGCTTCAAAACACAGTTAGAGGGCTTCCCTGGTGGCGCAGTGGTTGAGAGTCCGCCTGCCGATGCAGGGGACACGGGTTCATGCCCTGGTCCGGGAAGATCCCACATACCATGGAGCAGCTGGGCCCGTGAGCCATGGCCGCTGAGCCTGTGCGTCCGGAGCCTGTGCTCCGCAACGGGAGAGGCCACAGCAGTGAGAGGCCTGCGTACCGCAAAAAAAAACCCCACAAAAAAACACAGTTAGAATCTTACAGCACATGTGCAGTGTTGTGCATGTGCTTGTTTTCAACCTAATAATGTAACTTGGAGGATATTTCACATCAGCGCATATAGACTTATCTTATTCTTGTTAGTGGCTGCATTGTATTCCATTGAGTAGATGGGCCATGTTTGGATAGGTGTACCCTGGTATTTCTTATTGATGGGCAGTGATGGTTTCTCATAGATTGCTATTACAAATAATACTGTAATAAACATTCTTGTATATCCATCTTTGAGCACCTGTATGATCAGTTTTTTAAAGTGGAATGTCAAAGTATGTGGACATTTGAATTTTTGACAGATGTTGCAAAATAGGGCAAATGTCTCAATTTCTTTGAACTTCAGTTTTCTATTCTGATTAAAGTTGCTAAAATGGGGGTAGAAACAGTACCTATCTCATAGGGCTGCTGTGAGGATTAAATGAGATAAGATACTATTCAGTGTTGCCAGATGTAGCAAGTTAAAATATAGGATATCCAGTTAAATTTGAAATGCAGATAATGACAATATTTTAGTATAACTATATCCCAAATATTGCATGAAACACACTTAAACTAAAAAAATTATTGGTTGTTTACCTGAAATTAATATATAATTGGGTGTCATTTATTTTTATTTGGCAACCCTATACATTAAGGGATCAGCACACTTCCTGGAATACAGTAAGCACTAAATAAATTGTTCATTGCTATAATTCTTATTAGACATTCAGAGAAATGCCGTCATTCAACAACTGTTTTTAGAAATAATGATTCTATATTCATTAATTCACTTATCATTCATTCAACAAATACTGAATGCCTACTCTAAACTAGGCATTATTCTAGGTCCTGAAGATACAGTGGTGAATAAAACAAAGTCTTCATGAGCAGTTGAATACTTTAGTATGCTATAGATCTGACATGGGCTTGAGATTAAGGAAGAAAGCAAGCTCAGTGTATGTGGATTGTTTGGTTAATTAGGTGAGGTCAATTATACTGACCTTCTTTATTATCTTCTTTCTCTAGTATGCCAATATAACTTCTGTAGCTTTTGAGGAAATCTTCTTTTCAGGAATCTGTGATGCTAATGGGCAATCAGGAGAATTAGATTGTGGAAAGGATGAAAGAAGCCTTGAGGAGACCCATGAATATCTCTTCCTTCTGCCCCTTAAGCTTCAGCAATGGGCTTGGTATCTTGCTCATGGTAAATACTTGATTTCTAGCCCCTGGAGCCAGGGGTTCAGTGACATGGAGAATGGGACATGCTATCCCACTCTCATTTTCTCAAGGAGGTCTTCAGCAAATTGTAGCAGCTCCTAGTATGCTATGCCTTATCAGGAAGAAGCAGGTTCAGACAAATTTATCAACAATTATTAGATACAGCTGCTATCTCTCACCACCTTTTCTCAGAACTCAGATTCTCTGATGTTCTGAGAGTAGATATATAGTTAGTGGGTGTGTTTTTAAAAATTCTTTCCTCAAAATAATTCTGGTCACTATTCTGTGACAATTAACCCCATATGTTTTATGGTACCTTTGGAATTTAAATTTTATGAGTCCTTTTCTTGAATTTTGGCTTATTATGTAGTGATTGGCTTGTGAGCTTATAAGGTAAAAGCTAACTTACTACCCCAACTATTTTTGAAAAATCTGGTTCAAAGAAGCATTAGCTAGATTATGTCCATTTCAAAAGCTGAAGCATTATGTGGTGATACTGATAATTGAAGCATTTTTTAAAATCTTGGAGTTTCTTGATTCAGTGCAATTACATGAATTAACTTGCTTACAGAGTATATACTACAAATCCTTTACTAGAGTGGGAGGGCTTTTCTTGACAACGGTAAAAGCAAAGTTTGAAGGTGCCGAGTCTATGGAGCCAAGTGTCATTTTCACGTCCCACAAGGCCACTCTGTGTTCCCTGCACAGAGCTATGACACAAGTTTGCTTCAAACATGAATCTTGGGAACAGCTGCACCACACATTGAGGGCTGGGGAGTGTGTGTTTTCGTTGTTTCAGGATGATGGCAAAATGAAATTACTATACAAGCTAAAATCTTAGAAGTCTAGAAATATTTTGAAGATGAGCCTTAAAGGAAATTTTCCTATCTGTCCCTCCAGTCTTCTGATATGCCTTTGATGTTATGAAGTCAGTGGTGGTTGTAGTGTGTAGGAAAAGAAAAATGGTGGGATTTAAAATATATTCGATTTAAATTCCTTTGCAGATCTTTGTCAGTTTATACTTGTTAGTAAGTTTGGGTACTTTTGTAGCTATGATCCTTAGTGCTAACTGAAGTGTATCTCTGAGGTCCTAGTTAAATGAAATTATCATTACCTGGTAAGAAAGAATAGGAAATAACATTAAAAAAACTCCTCTGATTGTGTTATACATATTGATTGTTCTACAGATATAGATTCAAATAAGAGGCTTAACCAAGACATCACACACAACATATGGTTTACTGATGTCTCCAGGCCCTTTTTCTTCAAAGCCCTAATTAAATCTGTAGAGTGTTACTTTCTCGTCTCCAAAATAATCTGTTTTGTACTTCTTCCTCTTCGTTCAGTTTCTGGTAGCCTCTTCAAGTCATAACTTTCTGTCACAATCTTTTTTTTTTTTCACAATCTTCTTTGTAAGAGTTATGCTCTCTTCTTGGTAGAATGCTGTGTACAAGTCTGACAAATGTGTCTGTGGGTTGGTTGTGTAGGTTATTGATGAAATAGTTGGATAGCGCTAGGGTCAGGGTCAACATCCAGGGAATACCACTTGCTGTTTTTGTCATATTGATCATTAGTTTTGGATAATATTTCCTTTGAGGAAATTTCTCCCATGTTTGTGTACCTTCACAACAATATTTTCCTTCAAATTCTGAAAAATTTTGTCACAAACATTGTTGCCTTGTGAACTTCTCTATAGCTCATAGCCCACAGAGGTGATATTTTGTCCTGTGGAATTTGTACATGTACATACCAGAAGGTTTTTAAGATTTCAAATACTGTTAGTCATAGACTTTGGAAGTAAAGTGTTTGGAGTGCTCATTTTTAGGGAAGGAATTTCCATTGGAATAGGTGGAAAGGGGTAGGTGACCAAGGATAAGAGTAGGTGTTAGAAGATATCTGGGGTTACAAAGGGGCCTTTTGGGAAGAGGAGTTCCAAGGTATATGTTCTGGTCAGAGGGCAGACAGGTGGCAAGAGAGAAAGAGAGAAAAAGGAGTAGAGTGAGATAAAGTAAGGGAGACTGGGCTCATACATCGTATTACAAATATTTTCTGCTTTCTTGGCCTGTTGGATGACATTAGCAGACTAATGGTCAAATCTTAGTGGGGGTTGGTCAGATGATTTATTCTGAGTGTTTTTCTATTTTTGGAAATATTTAATAGGTTAGAAAGTAGAGGGTAAAATACAGATGGGGTGCGTGTGGGTAGGAGGAGAATGGGCATGAGAATTTGGCATGAGGGAAGGGATTTTTCTCTGCTTTATCACTTCTCTGTATTGTCCCAGTAGGAATCCATATTGACCATATCAGATTCTTCCTTATCAAGGATTCTTTGCATGCCCTGGGATTTTGCAAATTTTTTTCTTAAAGAGATTTTATTCCAGTATTTTTCCAAGTGTAGCAGTTAATTCAACTAATTCCCATGGATATCACCAGACTTTTAAAAACATACTTCCAGTTGCTTTGGTTTTATGGGGGGAAATATTATGACACTAGACAAGTTAGAATTTATTACCCCAAATAGTGGCTATTGTTACTTACCTGTGCAAACTTAACTCTCAAGTGTGCATTTTAAAATGTATAAGAGATCCTGTAGAGTTTCCTTTTACCTTGGGTTGATTTTTCCATTTTGGTGGAAGAGGTAGGACGTGGTCCTTTGTAGAGCTTATAGTATACAGGTAAGAGGAATAGAAGTTTGCAAATGAGACTTAGTATCATCTCAGCTTCTTCTTGAAGCAGATGCACTTTCATTTTATCTAAGATACTGTCCCCTGAGAAACGTGACTAATGCTCCAAAGGAGATACCCCAGGAGAAATAGACCAGCACATAATCTATCCATACCTGTAAAAATAAATAAAATGAGATTTAAAGACTTCCTAGGGTCTTTCATTGTCATTGAACTAGATAAAATGCAGAAAAGTATGGCATTGGAAAAATGATTGAATTCTGGCTAGAGATGAAAATGCTGCAATTGAAAACTTTCCAGAACAACATGTACTTGGATCCGTATTAAAGAGAAATTCTTTGAGTGTTTAAGCCAAATGACCCAGCAGGGTTGATAGTGTGAGGCATATTTTACAGTTGTATAAATATTTAAAACTGTTTTCCAGCTTATAAAAGAAGTAAATTAGGTTGTTTTTTAAAAACTGCACAATGAAATTAACCTGCCCACCTTAACTTGTTGGGGAACCTGGCCTACTCGTCCCAGCCTTCTCTCCTAGAAGGGAATCGCTGAGAAAGAAGTGTGATGAAGGTCTCCAACTTAGAAAACAAAGCTGGTTTACATTTCAGAGAACTTCAGAAGGGATGATTAGCATCACGGATACTGCCACAGGTGGTCTGTTTCCAGATGGCCTGTCTGCCTAACTGTTTCGAGGGGCCTGACCAGCTAGACACAATAGCTTTTTGTCATAAACCCCTTTGAACTTGGTGAAGGGTAGACCTGTGACTCCATTATATACATGAGCCTCGAAGAAAACAGTGCAACATCTTGACTGTGTTCTCAATTCTGAGCTGTTGGTCCTAGCCGTTAGAATGCCGCCAAGCCTGCCCTTTGGCCAGAGTGCTGTGGATGATTTGTAGGTGGTCTTTCTTGTTCAGTTTTCTAAGGCTTCTTTTGTCACCCATTGCTGTTCTTGTCCTTTCCAGAATTTTTGTTCTTTTCCTCTTACTTGCATTTTAGCTATTGCCCCCTTGCTTCTGTCTCCTTCACTTCTTGCCTCCAGTTAAACAGACTTCTGAGACAACAGCAGTGATGTTTCTATATTTATTAATACAAAGGTTGAAAAGAAGGTTAATGACTGAATTTCTTTCTTTCCTTCCCCCTGAGTATTTTTTTTTTAATATCCTGCCCAAGGATATGCCAGTAAGAGTTAATAGCTGCTGTATAAAGCTGGTACCATGGAGTGGTGGAAAGAGCACACAGCCAAGAGTTAGGCATTTTGAGTCTAGCCCCAGGGATAACTAACTCACTGGGTGTCTTTGGGCAAATCACTTGACTTCTCTGGGCCTTAGTTCCCACATCACTCAGGTAAAAGACTTTGTTATGCAAGGTTCTTTGAATTTAGTATTCTAGAAAAAAAGTCTTATCTGCTTCTTCTGTCATATGATGCTCCATTGTGAATACATTCTCTTGATTCTTCTCTGTTCCTGAAAAAAATTAATTTTGTTTTTGTTCTTAGACTGCAGAATGAAAAATGGATGAATGTCAAAGTGGGAGACATCATTAAATTAGAAAATAACCAATTTGTTGCTGTGAGTATTTAGTATTGTTTAAGAAATTTATCTCAGCTTAAAATAGCATATGTACTAAAATATTTACATTTGCAAATTTAATAAATCTGTGCTAATTTAGCATAATTAAGGAGGGAATACCAGGATGTATTATTAAAAAGTCTCAATTATAAAATATTTGAAAGACATATTGATTAATTACTTTCAATAAGCTGATAACTCAGATAAGGCTGAGTGATTATCACCTTGTTATTTCCTTTGGGAAATGAATAGATAAAAAATATTTAAAATCAGGCTGTCAATTGTTTGATGCAAATAAGAGCTTTTAAAATGCTCCAGAGTACTTTAAAAATAGTTTGTTCTCACATAGTTTGAATATAATCCCCCCAATAACGGAATTAATACTGTTGATGGGCAGTATCATAGAAGAAAAGATTCGCTATAGAAAGAGAAAATGGATGTTCTTTCCTGAATAATCACGATTGGAAAATGTTGATTGAATGTTCTTAATAAATGCTATTTATGAGGTTTTACTTTGTATATCAAATGCACTATAATTTATATTCTCAAGCTGCCTGTGTTACAGTTTCCTTAATAAAATTCAGGGGGTCAGTTAAAACTAAAATATATGTGACTAACTATAGTTTGTATTAAATGCAAGGCTATAAAAGCTATCCAGATCAGAGATTAAAAATTATAACTATTGTAGTCTTTATGTCAAATATATATTAGATTACTCATGAAAATTTTTGTGTTTATGCCATTTTATTTATCAAGCTGTGTTCTTCATTAAATTTGAGACATTTTCCCACAGCATAAAACAAATGGTCCCAAGATCTATTTACAAGAACAACTCAGTTAAGACTCTTAAACATTCACTTTCAGAAACAGTCTTCTTTCATTAATGTATCATCTGTGTATACTGATTCTCTGGAACAACCCATGCTAAGGTGACTAGTCAGTGGATAGGCCATTCAAAAAGAGTGCACAGTTTAAATAGAGAAGTGCTTATTTCTCTGACAACCTCAAGTCTCTAGAAAATAGCCGAGAGCCAAAAATAAGCAAAAAGGTGTTGGTGCAGCCAAAACGGAGGTCTCAGAGCCCACCAATGTAACCTGGGTTCCTTAGACCTAGGGCAGTCTGCCAGGTTTTCAAAACCTATTTACTTTTTTTGGACACAATTTAAAGTAGCATGACCAGCTTATTTTCCAGCTCATTAAATACTAGGAGCAGTACACTGAGGGTAGCATCTGTTAGAAGAACATACCCTGTGGGAAAGATTGAGGCTTAGTGTAAAATACAGTGTAAGGATACTGGGTGGGGAATTGGATGAGAACTGAGTCTTTGCTCCATTCCTTCAGTGATAGCACTTTATCTTCTTTGCCTTTCGTTTGTTTCTTCACGTGTCAAATCAAGGTGCAAGAGCACTATATGATCTCAGAGATCCCTTCCAGCCCGTAGTTGCTGTGATTCTCTGTCTGAGCTGAGACTAGACTACAAGATTCTTACAAGCAAAGAGCACATTGATTTGCCTGATCTGTAACATCTAGTGCCATGTGGGATCATAGGGGGCAGTCAGTAAATGTTGGCTGAATGAATTAATGTCAATATTTTCTAAGAAAGAAGACAGAAAAATAAAAAGAAAAGTGGTTATAAATTTCCAAAATTCAGGGTGTTCTGGATCCATGAGGTACTAATATGCCCTAATTAAGAAAAGATCACATATATTCAGGGTTCTTTGCTTAAGAAGAAAGGGCTCCATATAACTCATTTTGGTTCTACTTTCAATTAAGATAATTACAATGAAAAAGTTTTGGTGCTTCTTAGTGGATAATCTTAACTTTTTTTTTTTAATGGGCATATATAGAATTCTAGGATGTGTGCATTCAAAAAAATTTTTTTGGAAATTACTTTATGCCAGGCATGGTGCTAGATATAGTGGAATTAGGAAAAATTAAAGTATCCCAAACACTTAAATATTATTTTGTTTGGAATTATATTTCAGGGGAAATGCTAGGTAATTTCTGCTTAAGGTATTCAGTAAAAATAATGTTTTAAGAGCCCTGTGGATATACTCTAACAGGGGTAAATATTGGGCTGAACTCACTTGTTCACTGATAATATACTATGTTCATTTATCAGATTCTTTGAAATCCCATAAAGGCAGGAGTCAAATTTGTGTCTCAAATCTCTTAACTCCAGGGATCTCATGGACAGCATATCTGTGCTCCAACTTGCCCTCTAGCCTTAATATTCTAATTTGCGCTTCCCTTGGTCTTTGTTTTTAATTTAGTTGTATTTTCTGCGTTATAGAAAATAACACATGCTTGCTTGTTATTGCAAACCTTTCTGTGGAATGAAGCATGGAAGTCAAGTGTAAGTGCAAGCATCACATGGAAGGAAACCAGTTCCATGCATGCATCATTATCATTGATTTAAAATGAATCCCACATTTAGATGAGTTTCCATGAAGTCAGTGATTCACGTGTCCCAGCACTGTCCAATAGAAATTTCTGCAATGAAGAAAATGTTCTATATTTGTGCGTCCAAATATAGAACAGCCAGTAGCACCTTGTGGATACTGAGCACTGGAAATGTGGCTAGAACAACTGAATGTTAAATTCTATTTAATTTTAATTAATTTAGATTTAAATAGCCACGTGTGACTTGTGGCTACCTTACTGGACAGTGCAGATGTAGCCTTTTTATTGTGGCTACATGATGGGGTAGAAATGCTTACTCCCTACTCTTTCCTAGTTCGTCCTTCTTGTTTTCACTTGGAGGGGCAGCCCCAAAATAACACTAAGCGTCTTGCACCCCCTTGCTTGTTCCCCTCTCCCAGGAGTGACTTCTCCGATTTTTGAGTGCTGGGGCAGTGAGTGGTGTGCATGACCTGGCACCTCCTTCCTTCCCTTTCTCTTTGGGCTCTGTCTGTGTACAGAGAGTACATTCTGCCCTGTTCGTTCGAAGTACCAATTTTACAGGAGTAAATCCCCATGGTGGGGGTAGCAGGAGGGTCCAGGTAGTTTCGAGCTTCCAAAGAGCTTCAACTATGACTAGATGAGTCTAACAGGGGTGAAGTGTTAGCAAGCCCACTGGGCCCACAGACCTAAAGCCTGGTCTCCAATAGCTTGATCAGTGACAAAGATGATACTTTTATCTCCATTGATCTCTGTCTGACTCATACAATTATAGCTTGTTGGTTTAATCTTTGGATAAGTGAGGAAGGGATTCCTTCAAACGCCAAAACACCACAGTGCCTCTTGATGAGGTCACTTTGTTCAAAGTTTATCCATGTGCAGCTGCGCGGCACCTATGAAACTGTTTTCGAGGACAAATAAATGTTTCTGTGGGTGAACTGCTGTAATCACTTAGGAGTGCTAATATAACTTCCTATTCCCTGGCATCAGTTGGCAGGGGCTGTCAGAGAGCTTACATTTGGGGAGCAACAATCACAGGTCTCTAAAAGAGACTCACTTCGGAGTTACTGCACAGAGGTACATCTTGGGAAACCAGATCATGAAGATCATGATAATAATAGCTCGCCTTTATTGACTATGTGCCACATGACAGACAATATTACAAGCTCTTTATATAACTTAACTCATTTAATCCTCACATTATCCCAATGGCGGCAGGTTAGGTACTATTACTGTTTCCATTTTACAGATGAGAAAATGGAGGCACAGTGCCATCAGATAGCTTGTCAGTAGGAGAGCCAGGAGTTTTAACCCCTCCCTTTACCGTACGCTGCTCCTGCCTCCACTGGAAAAGTTGGTCCTGATTACCTTGCGACTGGGCTTCCAGAGTCAGGGCCTCTAGGCTTGGATGATGGAGGTGAAGTGGCCAGAGAATGTTGCACCCAATTCTGACGCATAACCTCTAGCTGTCCAAACTTAGAACTTCTAACTGGATTTATGTCATCATATCAGTACATTTTAAGGAAGGAAAAAGGAGCTTGCCTGAGATGACCAGTTAGCTGGCATGTTCAGAAGTTACTCACCTTTGTTTTCCCAGTAAGGAAAACTGCCCCTTACCTTTTTTAAAAAAACTCTAAAACACTTTTGAGCTGAATTTCCAGAGCTCCTATTTTTACTTCGGGACCAAGAAAAAAAAAAAAAACAACATAGAGCATAATTCAGTTATCACAATGAGATTGACTTGCATTAGAAGAATTAAGTAAACTGTGTGAGAAAAACACACTGCAGAGTTCTTGATACTGCCAGAGCCTGGACCCTGGGAGCCAGGCCTACCTTCCTCCTTTACTTGACAGCAGTGCTCTTGTCTTGTTTGGCTTTTCTCATCTGGTGGTAGAAATAAACCTCTTACTGGACATGAGCATATTTGAACATCACATGAATTTAATTGTTTAGCTTATTTGAAAAACAGTCCACCCTCCATCCCCTCCACAGAAAGGCCTTCATGTTTTAGGTGTTTACAACAGTAAATTTTTGCTTTAAAACAAAGACATTCTTCTGTTACAGAACTGAAAATTTCACCGTAAGAAATGAAAGGGCTAGTTTAACCTAAACTCCAGTGCTGACCATGGGCAGGCTTTGGCTTTCTCTTGACCCATCATCAGGGCATTTTCTCCAGTCTTTTTCAGCACTGTTTTTGGACATCCTTCAGGGAGGCCATTTTGTGGTTGAATTGCCTTTTTTAGTTATTTTAAGTTTTATAGCTTCAAATCAGAGTTAGTTGTTTTACTCTAATTGCTGAAATAAATCTTCCTTTTTAAAAGATATGTGAGACATTCAACATTCATTTGCTGGATCTGAAATTTAAATTTTAAATGAAAACGTTAACTATAATCTTAGCCATTTTTATGACTTCATTCTGACTTGTGTCCACATCAACATATTTTTCCATAAGTATACTCATACTGCATGAGCCATTTTGTATTCTTATTTTTGCACTGTAAAAGAATAAAAGAAAAGATAATTTTGTAGATAATAAAGAAAATAAAGAAGAATTCCACATGTGAGAATGGCTTAAAAAAATGAAGGGAGATCCAAATATGGTGTTCCAATTAATTCTGCAAATTTATCTTTCTATCACATCATGAATCGAATCCCAATATTCTTTTACCATTGTAGTTTTGGTTTTTGAACACCAACAAAGTGAAATGCTGTCTGTTTTTCATAGTTGTATTCCAGTGATTTTGTAGCCAACCAGTGGAAAGAGCATACATTTTGGGATCAGAGTTCTGAGTTCTAGCTTTGCCCTTAACCTCCATGTGGCCATGAGTATGGCCTTATATTGCTTGGAGTCTTGGGATCCTCTATTAGATGTGATAAAACTTTCACCATGACTTTGTAAAGGGTATGGGCATTACATGGGTTAATTTAGCTCATCTAGTGCTTGTGAGGCCAGAAATTGCCTTCCCAGGTTTCTTATACACACAATGGGAACAATATTATCCCCTAATGGGGTTGTTGAGAGAATAAAGTGATGCAATTATGTGAGAGTGTTTTGTAAACCCTTAAAGAATTCTACAGCTTTCAGGTGTTATAATCACTTGAAGTTTTGCTTCATTTGTTCTTTAATTCAACAAACATTAATCATGCCTAGTAAATCTAGGAGTCCAGTGTCATTGGTGCCTAGAACTCAAAGATGTTCAAGGTTTTCAAGGTTCCTCTGGCTGGTATATTTGTTTCAGTTTTCCATGAAGCCCCTGCTTGGGCTTTTTGTTACCTGTGGAAGGTGGGAGAAGAAATATTGTGTTGAAAAACATTCCTTAATTTTTGGGAGACATAGCTGAGCCTTTCCTGGAAGGACGTGGGGAAAAGGCACCAATAATTGACAGCAGAAAGTACAAATGGGGGTCTAAGGAAGATGGGTATGGTTGGAATTAACTGCTGCCTGGTCCCCCCGTGAGTTCCAATAATCACACCTTCCCTTCCCTGTGCTGCATTCCTGCTAACGCCTCTGCCCGCGGAGACCTGCCCTCCATTCCACCCAGAATATTCCATTAGGCCCTTCCTCAACTACCAACCCGACGTACTCCCTTTCTCGTTTGCATTCCTTCCACAGCACTTTGTTAATAAGGCACTTAGAACCCTTGTCATATTCTGCCTTTACTAAACTATAAAATCCTTGAAGGTAAGAAGTTTTTATATAATTAGTACTCCTGGCAGTAAATGCCTTAGATTGCCTAGATTCACATCCTGGTGCCCTACTTACTATATGGCCGCAAACAAGTTACTGAACCTCTCTGAGTCTCACTTTGCTTATCTGTAAAGTGGAGATAACAAGACCTACGTTTAGGATTTCTTTGAGTTAAATAAAATATTGCATGTAAGGCTATTGGCATAGTGCCAGACACATAGTAAGTCCTCACCAAATTTTGGCTACTGGTATTGTAAACACCTATAGCTCAAACACCAGTTTCTGGATCGACTAGGAATTGGGTCCCTGAGAGATACCAAAGGGATCAGTTTAAGGAGGACTGACCTGAGGCTCACAGAGTCATGGGGTTTGTTGGGCCCTAAGACCACCCATGTGTTGCTCCACTCCCTTCCCAGAACCTCTGACCAAAGGGCTACCCAGGACTAACAGGGCTGTTACTACAGCTCTCTTGCCCTTCCTTTCCAGAATGACTACTGGGTGCACGTGGAAATAGGACGGCATGATGATGAGTGAGCTGGTCACTTATTCCACTGGATGCCACGATGGTCCTGCCCCTTCACACTTCCTCCTCAACTAATGAATTTAAAAAAACTTGAAGGGAGAAGTTAGCAAAAGGAAAGACCAAGGCTCAGCAGTAGGGCAGGGAGAACAGAGGAAGAATGAGGGGAGGCAGGACAGAGATCAGGGAGTGGGAAAACAGGAGGAAGGTTCAGAGGACATAGAGAAAGGTGACAATGGAGGTGACAGGAGGAGGCGGGGAAGGTAGAAGACAGGAAGGTAGAAGTCCCAGGTTCCCAGGGGGTAGAGAGAACAGGAAGAGTTAGCCCAGAACCCATGGGGTTTACAGTTCTCAGTTTATGCCTCTAGGAAGTTGAGTCACTGCTTAGGAAAGAATCTGGTCAGAAGGTGGCAGTGGTGACTCAGTCACATGTTCTGAGCCAACTGTGGCCAACAATTCCTCCCTTTGTTTATCAAAAGTATGTCTTAAGGCAGCTGAGCTCAAAATTAAACTGTAACAAGAAAAAAGTAACGGTTCTTACTAGGCAGAGTTTTGAAGAAAAGCAACTCTAGGTACAAATGGGTATCTTTCTCTAAACTTCACAACTATTTCAATCACAGATGATAGAATTAGGGAATTGTGGATTTTTTTTGAAATGATCCTGTTAAACTTGGGGAGGAGAACCATAGGCCAAAGAGCATGAAGCTCTACTGCTATTGTGCTTTGTGCCTTTATTCACTGAAATTTAAATGTGAGAAGTAAAATCAAGGTAAATTTTCATAACATTTTTTCACTTTAAATGCAAGATGGGTAATTTTTGGCTCAAGAGTGGCATACATTCTTCACATGTTCTCTTCAGAGCGGGTTTGCTCAGGTCACGTTGTGAGAAGTCAGAAAATAAATAACTTCTGCCTTGACAGGCGTCTCTGGCTTTTTCATCCAGAGTTGAGGCGGAGCCTTGATAGTGCAAACCCATTTATTCAGTTAGGGGTTGTCACTGAGTTGTTTTTTAGTTCTGTTTTATTACAACTTAGACAAAACTATACCCCCTCCCCTCCACATGCACCTACACCACACCTATTTTTGAGTTGAAAATTTAAAAGCTTGAGACAATGAAATGAGTGGATTGATTCTAAATTTAACCTCCAAGGTTTGAGAATGGGACAATTCAAATATTTAAAAAGCAAAGGTAAGAAACGTTTACAGTTTTGGGATGCCAGTTGTACATTTAGACAGAGCTAAAAAATTGTTAGGCTAATATGTCAAAATAAATTGCTAGGATTTTAGTCAGTTCTTTTTAGACATGTAAAACCTTCAGAATTTCATAAAAACCCTCATTTAAAAATCTATTTTGAAATTTCAAATACACAATTTCCCAATGTAGAAAGCTACCAGAATTCTAAAACTGAATTGTGATGGGTCATTCCCAAAACACAAATGGATGGCCAAATAGAATAATTTATCTCTGTGAAAGACCAGCTTCCCACCTCTGAATGTTTTCTGTTTACCATGTTTTCTATACTATCCTGCCCTCTTGCTTATAGCCCCTGCTTTTCTTCTCTTTCCCTTTTCTTACATGCCAACATCTTTTTCTTTTCTCTTGTTTATGTTTTAATCTTGTTTTTCCTTTAATCCTTTTCTCTTTTAAAAATTTCCTTGCCTCTCTTATTTTTTCTATTGTTTTCAGTTTCCTCCATCCTACTTTACTTTTGTCTTTCCCCATCTTCTTTTCCTGCCTCCGCTCTTAACTGATAACCACGGAATTAAAGTATGTGCATATAAGTATTTCCAGTTATCTTATTTATTGGGGAAAGTTTTGTATTTCCCATTAGTAATTATCAAAGAAAGAAAATAGAATTTTATATATTTCTATGAGATATATACATTTTATATAGAAATATATAAAAATGTAAACATTTCTATTAAAAAAATAAAGTGGCTATTAATTTATATGCTATCTCTCCCCTTGCTTATGTTCTGATGGTCAAGGGCGTGCAAACCAGGAACAAGGAAGTAGAGGGTGGGTTTGATTCAGGGCATGTGGTAGAGAGGTGGAACAGAACTTCACCTCTCACTTTTTTTCTAAGGCTCTGATGGCTCATTAGTAGTGGAGGGATGATACAATGTAGAAGGCTTTCAATCAGTCTTCCCTTTTCAAGTATTCTTTATCCTGGTTTTTCAAAATAGGCTGATCTGCTTCTCCTATCAAGTAGTGAGCCACATGGCCTCTGTTATATTGAAACTGCTGAGCTTGATGGGTAAGTTATTAAGGTCAAAATAATTATTTAGATTGGTTTTCAATTTATTTAAGAGTAATAGCTTTAGACAGCCGCATAGCACAGGGAGATCAGTTTGGTCCTTTGTGACCACCTAGAGGGGTGGGATAGGGAGGGTGGGAGGGAGGGATATGCAAGAGGGAAGAGATATAGGGATATATGTATATGTATAACTGATTCACTTTGTTATAAAGCAGAAACTAACACACCATTGTAAAGCAGTTATACTCCAATAAAGATGTTTTTTAAAAAAAAGAGTAATAGCTTTAGAGACAGGACCTAACTTAAACCTTATTCTTAGATGTGGTATATGTATACAATGGAATATTACTCAGCCGTAAAAAAGAATGAAATAATGCCATTTGTAGCAACATGGATGGACCTAGAGATTATCATACTAAGTGAAGTAAGTCAGACAGAGAAAGACAAGTACCATAAGATATCGCTTATATGTGGAATCTAAAAAAAAAATGATACAAAGGAACTTATTTCAAAGCATAGACTCACAGACATAGAAAACAAATTTATGGTTACCAAAGGGAAGGGGGGCGGGATAAATTAGGGATTTGAGATTAACGGATACACACTACTATATATAAAATAGATAAACAACAACAAGGACCTACTTTATAACACAGGGAACTATATTCAATATCTTGTAATAACCTATAATGGAAAAGAATCTGAAAAAGAATATATATATATATATATAACTGAAGAACTTTTCTGTATACCCGAAATATTGTAAATCAACTCTACTTCAATAAAAAAAAATTCTAAAACGGCCCTAATGCTTCATTTTATTTTCTTGGAAGAAATAAGACTCTAAATTGCAAAGTCCATTTGCTAATTACTTTGCAGATCTTGTGAAACCTGTTTTTCTCTTGAATTTATTTCTTTCAGAAACAGCGAGCTAAACATATATACGTAAATAGCTTTACACAGGGACTTTTCACTGAGATTCCCTGGAAGGGTTTTCTGTTTGTTTGTTTGTTTGTTTGTTTTTAATTTCAAGTGATTGTCTAAGGAAAATGAGAGGAGTGACAATCAAGATCCGTTGAAGAAAGAGGACTGATGTTACTTTAGAAGGCAACTTTTGGAACTGGGTCAAATGAAGATGTAGAGAGATAAGAGAGAAATGGAATAGGATGCAGTTTTGACATTGATGCTAATTTGGAATTTAGTTATAGACTGTATAGTAATTCTGTTTCAGTGGATTCAGTTTGTCTGACATCAAAATATTTATTGAATGCTTACATTTTAAAGATACTGTATGTGTGCTTTAGATGAATTTCATCATTTAATCCTAACTTAGGTACTATATAAGCCCTGTTGTACAGGTGAGAAAATGAAGGCTTAGAGAGATGAAAGAATTTGTCCCAAACTTCTAGAGAGTGAAGCCAGGACTCAAACCTGGCAGCTGACAAAAGAGCCCATGGTTTTAACCACTGCCTTCTAAATAAATGCTGTATTGAGCTATCCAAATAGAGTTCAGTCTGTGTGATCTTACCTTTGGTCTGGGCAGAAGCTAAAATAGTGCTAAGAGGGAAATTTATAGCAATACATGTATACACTTGAAAAGAGAAAAAGCCTCCAATCAATGATATAATCTTCCATCTCATGAACCTAGAAAATAACAAAATAAACTCAAATCAAGCAGAAGGGAGGAGATAAAGAGTGGAAACCAATGTATTTGAAAATAGAAAAACAATAGAGAAAAGTCAATGAAACAAAGAGCTAGTTCTTTGAAAACATTAATAAAATAAACAAACTTTTAAGAAGACAGGGAAAGAAAAAAAGAGAGAAGACCCAAGTTAACAATATCATGAATGAACCAGGGGATATTATGACAGATCCTGAAGTCATCAAAAGGGTATGGAAATACTACAAACCACTCTATACACATTAATTTAACAAAGTAGATAAAATGGACCACTTCATTGGAAAACAAACTATCAGAACCCATCCAATATGAAATGGATAATTTGAATAGCCCTGTAACTATTAAGGAAACTGAATTCAAATGTAAAATATAAAACTATAAAATCTTTAGAGAAAAACAGTAGAAAATCTTCAAGATTTAGGGCTAGTCAAAGAGTTCTTAGATTTGATCCCAAAAACATAATACATAAAAGGAAAATTTGACAAACTGGAATTCATCAAATTAAAAATTTTTTCTGTGTAAAAGACCCTGTTAAGAGGGTGAAAAAATAAGCTACAGACTAGGAGAAAATATTTGCAACCTATCTACCTGACAAAGAACTTGTATCTTGAATATATTAAAAATCCTCAAAACCCCACAGTAAAAAAACTAAACAATCCAGTTAGAAAATTGGCAAATGACATGAAGGGACATTTCACTAAAGATGACATACAGATGGCAAATAAGCACACAAAAAGATGTTCAACAACATTAGCCATTAAGGATATTAAAATTAAAACCACAATGACATATCACTTCCCACCTATCAGAATAGCTAAAAGAAAAAATAGAACTCTAAATGCTGGCAAGGATGTTGGGAAACAGGGTCACTCACACATTGCTGATGGGAATGTAAAATGCTACAATCACTCTGGAAAACAGTTTGGCAGTTTCTTAAAAAACTAAGCATGTAACTACCATATCACCCAGCAGTTTCATTCCCAGGCATTTATCCCAGAGGAATGACATATGTTTACATAAAAACTTATATACAAATGTTTGGGGAAGCTTTATTTGTAATATCCAAACACTAGAAACAACTTATATGTCCTTCAACAGGTGAGTGGTTGAACAAACTGTGGTATATCCATATCATGCAATATTACTGAGCAGTAAAAAGGAATGAACTATTGATACATGCGACAACCTGGATGAATCTTCACAGAATCATTTTGAGTGGACAAAAGCCAATCCCAAAGGGTCACATACTGTATTATTTCATTTATATAACATCACTATAAAATTAGAGTAGTGGACAACAGATTAGGGATTGCTGGGAGTTAAAGATGGGTTTCAGGAGGCAGGGAAGTGAGTGTGTCCATAAAGGGAGACTGAAGGAACCCTCGTGGTGATTGAAATGTTCTGGATCTTGACTGTCAATGTCAGTATCCTGCTCATGATATTGTGATACAGTTTTGCGAGATGGTACCAGAGAGGAAATTGAGTAAAGGGTACAAAAGATCTTTCTGTATTGTTCCTTATGCTGAAAATCATTTTGAAGTTTATCAAGATATTGAGGCAGATTAAGGAAGCGTATGGCATGACACTGAAGGTAGTAATCAGGAGTTTTGGAAAAGAAATTTTTTTTATCAGTAAAGGTCTATGTGTGATTATTCTTCCCCTTTAGCTTCTACATCTGCAGGTGGAAGTGAGCTGGTAGAGAGAATCCTGAGGAAGTAACTTAACATGATGATGAACTTTGATGAGTGACGGGATTTATGGTCATGGAACGAGGGCTGTCTGGTCCAGCTGGTGTGACTGACTGTTTCAGTTATTTGAAAAGTTGTTTAAATGACCAAACTCATTTCGGTCCTTTAGCCTCAACACCACTGTCTCACTCTTTTCCATCAAGCTCAGCTCAATATCTGCCTCAATTATGAAGTTATTCTTGACTATTTCAATCCCTACTCATCTCTGCCTCCTACGAATTGATAGATTTAGAGCAATAAGATTACTTTTAAACAAAAACATTTCAATTATACATTCAACTTAATGTTTCATGCAGAAAGCTATTTCACCAATGGGCATTCCTTGGGTTGGGTATATATTGTCGTAACATCATTGTGAAGCTCACTCATGGGAAGTTTAGATTAAATGCAGTCTCAGGTACCTGCTTAGTTCTCTAAATTCAATTATTTCATGTACTTCTAAAAGGCGATATTTGCTTTTTTACCTACCACTTGTTTCCTGCAAGAGGACAATAACCTTTAGTGGCTGCATTGAGGTTCATGAGTGACTATGATATATATTCAATCAATATTTGTTGACTAAATTAGCCCACTACTAAAATCCCATAAAGGTAGAACTCTGACAGATGATCTTAAGTTACAGTAGAAGAGAATTAGGTTGAACTCAGTGAGGAAACTGGCATTGCAAACTCTTTAACACAAGACTTTAGTGATGGCCATAGAATCTTCACTGCTGGTCATTTCACAAATACCAGGGCCTCCCTGGTGGCGCAGTGGTTGAGAGTCCGCCTGCCGATGCAGGGGATACGGGTTCGTGCCCCGGTCTGGGAGGATCCCATATGCCGCGGAGCGGCTGGGCCCGTGAGCCATGGCCGCTGGGCCTGTGCATCCGGAGCCTGTGCTCCGCAACAGGAGAGGCCACAACAGTGAGAGGCCCGCATACCGCAAAAAGAAAAAAAAAAAAAAAACAAATACCAGAGAGCCATCTGTCCAGTGTATATGTGGTCTTGCCTGGAAGACAATGACCAGCTAGCTCACTGTGATCTACTTAGTTCTTGTCTAGTTGTATGATTCTAGACTTATGGGATTCTTGGCTTGATTCTCCAAGAAAAAGAAAGCTGTATTCCTTTTCCCATTTGAATTTCAGCTACTGTGAAATTAGCCATGACCATCTCTTACAAGTAAAACTCCTACATAGATAGCAGACTCTGGAGTGATACTGGCCTCCTTTATTTGGCAACTGTGTTCCCATTCCTAATGTGTTTTGTAACTCATGCATGATGTCTAAGTAGGTTTGAATGAAAGCATATTTATTACATCCTCTGTTTTTTCAAATAGCAAAACAGATTACTCTGTTGTTACACAGATGTGCCGTGGGTGGAATGCCAGCTCTTAGGAGCCTGCAAAGCCCTGTCCATTTTCCAGAGGTAGTGTGGGAGGTGTGAATGACATTCAGGGGGAGTTTCTTGAATCTCTTGTGTTGGATTTTGCATGTGCTGAGATTGCTGAAGTGTCTCTGATGACTTTGTGTAAGATGCTGTTGGGCTGTTCCATTTAAAAGTTCATGCCGTGTCAATTAATTTCACAGGGAAACGAACCTTAAAGTGCGCCGTGCGCTATCAGTTACCTCAGAACTTGGAGCAGATGTTAGCAGACTTGCAAAGTTTGATGGTAAGTGTTTAAAACTGACAAACAAAAATCTCAAAAAGCTTTTGTAACAAAGCAATGTAACAAACTAATTATATGAAATTCAATTTATGTTTCTTTTTATTTGGTGGAAAGACATAAAATTCTCCAGGCATCAAAGCCTGTAATCTCTTTTCACACTAAAGAGTAAAAGTGTTTTACTCTTTTACTCTCCAAGGGGAGAATGGCTTTATCAGTTCATCGTTCCTTTCATCCATGTTTCCTCTTCTCTAGATCTCGTTCTCTCTAGTCCCACAATACCCTTCACTTGCCTGACCTAGGTCTCCTTGGAGCCTTATGCAGACATGCTGAGGATGAATACAGGCCACACTCATATTTCTAGCTTTAACCAGCCATCCATTCTCTGGCTCCATAACAAAGGCCAAACACTAGACTGCAGACTTCACGAAAACAGTAATCCTGCCTCATATACTTCTGTGTCTTTCAGAGTGCCTGGTATAATGTCTTAAAGATAGCAGGTGTTCTAGAAGAATATTCTGATTTATTAATCAGTTGGTCAGCTGTTGCACTTTATTTTAGACCATGGTTTTGCTATCACCATCTTCACATCATTCAACCCAGTCCCCTGCTCCTCAGCATGGTCTCTCTTGCCTTTTCTACTCCAGCTGTGTCTTGTTCTTTTCTATTAAAGCTGTTGCAGAGAAACAAAATCCTTCGAGTCAAAGCAGAGAGCCATTAATGGTAGGATTCTAGGCACCCTGACAGACGGTGGGAGAATCTTTGGTTCTTTCTGGCACCCCTCAGTGGTTTCTTGCTTTACACACTTATAGGTCTGGCCTTGAATATCAGTATTTCCATATAGATTGGTTTTATTTATTAACAAATATTTATGAGTTTGAGACTATCTTTCAAAATGTTTTCTTTGGAGTCCACTAAAGGAAAATGTGGACAAGGGTCTTAGCATGATCCCATGATTTAGAGCACAGGCAAATTTAATTTTAAAGTCTCTCAGTGGACAGCTTAGAGCTTATACTGCCTGTGCTTTGCATTTGCTTGTAAACTCCCTCTGATACTGTTAATATTTTAGTCTTTCTTAAATGAGTGGTGTTGTAGAAAACGTTTATAGAAAAAAAATTGTTCCTACAGTGTGAGATTTAAGTCAAGGGAATAGCCAGGAAACTGAATGGCCCAAGAAATATTTTGATTAGATTAAAACAAATTACACATTTTCTACTAAGTAATTTTTTCAATGAAATGTTACTGTTACATGAATCCAGGAAAAGTAAATTGTGCTCATGAATCAAAATACTTTCTTAAAATATGTCATAGAATATTTATGGAGTCCTAAAAGGGCAAACTAAATGTAATTTACTCATTTCTTTCCTGGCAGAATTGTACCTTTACACCTCTGTCAGTCTATGAGGAGGTAAAAATTCATGACTTTTTGCTTACTTTACCATCAAAAAGAAAAAAATGATGTTATAATTACCAGTTCATTTTCTTTCACAGATACTGGTACAGATAGCCTACACTATGATTCACTTACAAACAACCCTTAAATCGTAGTGACATAAACAGTTGAAGTTTATTTCTTCCTCATGTCACATCTGATGCAGGTTGGGTGGCCTTCTTCATCTTGTAGCCGTGATGCCTAGACTAATGGACTTTAAGGTGAGCACATCAGAGTAAGGATGAGATGAAAGAGACAAAATGACTTTCAACTGCTCTTCCTCTCACATTTCAATGGCTAGTGTGGGTCACATGGGCCTGACCTAACTGCAAGGGAGACTGGGAAATAACGAGTATGGATATTTGTTGAGTAGTGTCTCTACCACACACATCCTCTGACCATAGGTCAGTTCCAGGGTAGTGTATAAAGGGCCAGGCTGGATTAGGTAGACTTCTTACTTGGAATTACAGGAATGGGGCCCAGAATCCTCCTTCTCAGCATGACTCCTTATAATCTTAGCCCCCGCTTCCCTGCTTGACTTTTTCTTCTCATAGCACTTATCACCATCTGGCATACTCTACAAACTGCTTATTTTCTGTTTATTATTTATTGTCGATCTCTACCTGCTGCCATGTAAGCTGCACAGGGATCTTTGTTTTGCTCACTGATATATGCCAAGTCCCTAGAACAAAGCCTAGCACAGAATAGGCGCTCAATAAATACTTGCTGAATGCATGAATAAATGGTCACAGGTGCTGGAGAATGGGGGACAGGATCAGCCTCAGGCCCCAGAGAGATTTGATAGAGCAAAGGAGTGGCCTAAGGTAAGGGATTGAGAGTGCAGTGTGAAACGATGGGGTGAGGAGGAGGCTTCCTGATGGGAACTTGTAAGACACAGCAAGGGTTCTGGGTCCCCTTCTCCTGGAGGGCAGTGGCTAGGAGAGGGGTCATCTGGTGGTTTTACAATGTCTTTTCTTCAGAATCCTTTCTCCAAACACAATTTAACACAAAAATCCCAAATTTAAACCAATACAAGTGGTGCTGCTTGGGCTGAAACAGGAAAATACTTCCTCACCTAAAATAATTCCTTTATCACAGATGGGATAACAGGTCCTGAGAGGTCAGAGGATTTGCATATATATATAAATAGTCTTTTGTTAATGCTTCATAAAATTTGTTTTAAAAGTGTATTAATAATTATTACCTAATAGTTGTGGCCTGAATCTGCTTCACATAGCACAGATAATTCACCAAATCTCCACCATATAATCGTTTTCCCAAATAAAGGCAACACAGACCTCTCTTTTCTCTCATTTATACGTAAACTGTGGTCACTTTTCAGAGAACATGTAATGCCACATTTATGAGGCTGGTACGCTTCTGGGCTAAATACCAGATTTCTGCTAAAGTTACTCTTTCATTCTTAAATCTTGGGTTGAATTTCAATCTACCTTAAAGTTCAAGGCAATTTGATGTTCCGTGGGTTTAGCCATATTAAAATATGATTTTTGGGGCTTCCCTGGTGGCTCAGTGGTTGAGAGTCCGCCTGCCAATGTAGGGGATGTGGGTTCGTGCCCTGGTCCAGGAAGATCCCACATGCCGCGGAGCGGCTGGGCCTGTGAGCCATGGCTGCTGAGCCTGTGTGTCTGGAGCCTGTGCTCCGCAATGGGAGAGGCCACAACAGTGAGAGGCCTGTGTACAGCAAAAAAAAAAAAAAAATATATATATATATATATATACACATATATATATATATATATATATATGTGTATATATATGATTTCTTGTTTCCAAGAAAGCATCTGAAAATGAACGGAGGGATTAGGGGGAAATACTGTAAATTAGATACAATATACAAATTAGATTTCCCCTGTTGGCAGCCAAATTTAAAGACGAAGAGAGTGATGCAAGATGTGGAAAAGTCTTTCAAAGAGTTGGGACAGTTAACAAACCCCAAATCCTTCCCACAATTGCTTTTGCTTTCTTATAACCTTCAACTTTTCCTTCATTTCCTTTTCTCCAAGCCCTAGTTTTACGTTCAGTCTCTCCCTGCCTCTGTGACACACACATTCACACACCGTATACTATATACACACATTTCTCTAATGACCCCATTTCACCATTTTTCTTTCCTCTGTTTTTACATTATTTCTAACTATTCTCTTTGCATCTTCCTCTTTCACTCTTTATTTTAGTTTACTTATCTCCTCTACCCACATTGTCTCTTTTTCTGTTATTTTTTATCTTTTCTGTTTTCATCACTCTCTATTAATTAGTTTATTAAGCTTATTCATTAAGCACCCCTAAGGACAAGATACAATACAAAGTATATAGAATTATAACACATCTTCACATGTATTATCAAGGTTCTTTAGATCCTTTTACTCCTCCAGTCTTCTTCTATCCCCTCTTTTATGTCTCCTCTGTTAACCTTTGTCATAATGAGGTATCAGTAGATTTCAAGTTTTCTTCTGGTGACTAAAAAAAGATTTCCTTGAATCATGGGAATTAAAGCCAGATATTGCATCTTTTAGCTTAAATTAAAAGTATGATATCAGCATTCTGTACATTTGAAAATGCCCTGCCTGGCTATGGTAAGGTCTAATAGATGAGACAGACGTGTGAGGCATGCCCTTTCTGTCTGTGCTAAGAATATCTTTTAGCTTGTGACTTCTGGGCAAATCTGGGTATGGCCTTATTTTTGCTTCTAGTTACCATGTGGTTTTTCTTCTGAGATTTGTCAAAATACTTTCTTAACACCAAACTACAGTTTTTTGTCCTTGTGTCGTAAGGGCATATCACATCTTCTAAGTAGCTGAAGACCTGAGTTTCCCAGTCCTAACTCTAGAGAAGTCCCCACTGGGAACTCCAAACTGGGGACAAGACCAAGAGTCAAAACTGAGATGGGTAGGGCTCCAGGATGTCTCTTGTAAGTCTCCCTGCCTCCCCACTTTTGCTCTTAAACCCAAGGACAGTGTCTTGTTGGTGGCCTCTTTAGGCATGGCATGAGCTTTTTTTTTTTTTAAAGATTGTCACTTCAGACTACTTAAAATTTATTTATTTATTTATTTATTTATTTATTTTTGGCTGCGTTGGGTCTTCGTTACTGCACGCAGGCTTTTCTCTGGTTGCAGCGAGCAGGGGCTACCTACTCTTGGTTGCGGTGCAAGGGCCTCTTGTTGCGGTGGCTTCTCTTGTTGCGGAGCATGGGCTCTAGGTGCATGGGCTTCAGCAGTTGTGGCTCGAGGGCTCTAGAGCACAGGCTCAGTAGTTGTGGCGCACGGGCTGAGTTGCTATGCGGCATGTGGGATCTTCCTGGACCAGGGCTTGAACCCATGTCCCCTGCATTGGCAGGCAGATTCTTAACCACTGCGCCACCAGAGAAGCCCAGGCATGGCATGAGCTTTCATTCATTCTTTTCTTTCTTTTATCCATTCACTCAGTCACCTGTTCATTTATCCACTAAATGTATATTTAACACAATGGCAAGGAGATACAGTATTTAGTAAGCCTGGGGATACAGTGGTTAATAGGTCAGACGCAGACATTGCTTTCATAGCACTTATAGCCCAGGGGAGAAGACAGACTTGAACAAGAGCTCATTCCCAAGGAAGCCTTTAATTAGATATAAGTCCTAAAGTTCTCAGTCACTACACATGATGTTGACACATGAAGAAGTACTCACTATGTACCAGGCACCATGCTAAGTAATTGCACATATTATCTTACTAAATCCTTACAGCCCTGGGAGGAAGAGATTATTATTACTTCCAAGTTATGGGCAAGGAATTTGAATCTCAGATAAATTGAATAACTTTCCCAAGGTCCCAGGGTTACTAAGTGGAGGAGTTAGAATATGAATCTAGGACTGCTGGCAAAGCCTAGTCTATGAAAGGACATGAGAGGCTCTAAACTGCAAACAGAAAGGCAGCATGGGAGAGTCAGGGGAATCAGCATGACTGCCTAGCTCCTGATCAGGGTAAGATACACATTTCAAGAATATTTTAAACCTGAAAATGCAAAATGAATTTCCAGAGATCAAGTCCATCCAGGACTCAGATGACATCATCATGTTTTTAAAAAGTAGCCAATGTTCGGGCTTCCCTGGTGGCGCAGTAGTTGAGAGTCCACCTGCCGATGCAGGGGACACGAGTTCATACCCCGGTCCAGGAAGATCCCACATGCCACGGAGCGGCTGGGCCTGTGAGCCATGGCCGCTGAGCCTGCGCGTCCGGAGCCTGTGCTCTGCAAAGGGAGAGGCCACAGCAGTGAGAGGCCCGCGTACCGCAAAAAACTAACTAACTAAATAAATAAAATTAAAAAAGTAGCCAATGTTCTCAGTGATCTTGAATGTCAGGATCCCCGAGAAGAGCTCATAGAAGAGCTGGCCAAACGTAGAGACCAGCACACGCAAGACAGAGGTGGGTTTTGGTAGGTAAATCCATTTATTTGAAAAGTTCTCATATAAATATTTTTATACATTTCAAACATCAGAAAAAAATTGATATGTAGTCTGTTGAATTTTATAAAAAAAGATACATAACTTGACTTAAAATTATAATAAGTATAAAAATAGAGTGGATCTTGATTTTTCATTTTGAAGTCTTATAGGAATTGACAAGATTTACAAATAATAACTGGAAATAGTTTCAATTATACATTTGTAAACTGGTCATTCTTATGCCTTCGGGAAAGCCCCGGATGTAAATTGTCCAAATGTGCTTAAGAATCTTTTGCATATTGTTACTGGCTGGACTAAGATCTGTTTTTTTGCAAATATGACAAGTTTACATATTTTGTATGACTGTTAATACTGAGTTTCGAACCAGGGAAAGGTTGACTCTTTTTTTTTTTTGCTGTACATGGGCCTCTCACTGTTGTGGCCTCTCCCGTTGCGGAGCACAGGCTCAGGACACTCAGGCTCAGCGGTCATGGCTCACGGGCCCAGCGGCTCCACGGCATGTGAGATCTTCCCGGACCGGGGCACGAACCCGCATCCCCTACATCGGCAGGCAGACTCTTAACCACTGAGCCACCAGGGAAGCCCCCTTGGTTGACTCTTTATTTCAGGAATCTTTGTGTGTTTTTGTGATCCTTTCTAAAGAACAGCATGTGTGTAATTAAAACACAGAAAAACAAGCATCTCTTTTTGGTTAAAAAAAACACACACACACACACAGAAAGGCTTTTTTAGCATCTTGTGACTTTTTAAACCTATCAGATATGTTTCCTATTCACCTGGACAGTAGCACAGCCTAACAGCAAAGCTGATGTGACTGTGTAAGGCATAGATGCCTTGTGAAGACAAGGAGGAATAACTCTTCTCTTTACTGCTGGTGTTGATGTGACCATTATGGTGGTGATGATGGGTGGCTAAGGCTTAATAGTTGAAGAATAATGAGGTTTTAGAAAATGGGAAGGTGACATTCTTCTTTCTAAGAAAAAAGTATTTATCACAATCATCAGGGCAACAGTAGAGGGCAGTCTTCTAAAAACTCTAAGAAGCTCTTGGCTGGAGAAACTCTTGAACAGCAATGATGATGTCTTATTTATTTATTTTTAAATTTACCTATTTATTTATTTATTTTTGGCTGCGTTGGGTCTCCGTTGCTGCACGCTGGCTTTCTCTAGTTGCGGCGAGCAGGGGCTACTCTTCATTGCGGTACGTTGTGGTGCGTGGACTTATCATTGCGGTGGCTTCTCCTGTTGTGGAACATGGGCTCTAGGCATGCAGGCTTCAGTAGTTGTGGCTCGTGGGCTCAGTAGTTGTGGCACACAAGCTTTAGAGCACAGGCTCAGTAGTTGTGGTGCACAGGCTTAGTTGTTCTGCAGCATGTGGGATCTTCTCGGACCAGGTATCAAACCCGTGTCCCCTGCATTGACAGGCGAATTCTTAACCATTGCGCCACCAGGGAAGTCCCATGATGTCTTATTTAATAGGTAATTGTCTTAGGGAAGAGTTTTAGCACAGATAATCAAGAAGCATTGCTAATAATAATATCCATAAAGAAATAAAGCCAACTGCTCTGGAAAAATCTTGAAGTATTGGGTACTGAATTCCATTTTCATGGTAAACTATAGATTTCCACTTTAAGATAAACACTTTAGTTTGAGAAGGTTATTAGGATGGTAATTAACCAACAATCCAGCGGACTAAATTTAGAATGCCGGCAGGGTTCAGAGTGAAATCTCATGGATTTTGTTTGGTGTGGCCTAGAGTATTTCTGTGCGATTGCAAACTGGATGAATTGCTATCTGCTTACACGTCTGTTATCTTCAGAGAAGCAAACAACTGTGACTAGCTAGTTTCATTATATTTATACTTCATTATTGACATGATTTTTTTCCCAGTTATTTTATTGCTCATTAAAGATGACTTTGTTCTCTAAACATGTGTTCAGTGAATAATTATGTGAGAAACAATGCTATTTTTCCTAAACTGTTTTCTCATCCATTGTCATCTGTTAACTGCCTCTTACTCTTTGACACAATTAGAAAAGGGAAGAAAGGTCCTACAGTTTTTCTCTAGTCCTTATTTTGCTTTATGAGAGGAATACAGTTTTGATTGCTTCTGATGTGCTTTAAGTTGCCCACCTTGTTTTCAGATCTATTTGTATCCCTTTAGAGTTAGGCCAACCTAAGTCCCCCGTTGTGGCTGGGCGATTAGGTCTTCCAATCCCCTTTATCATATTACCATGGAAATATACCACTTCTTTCATTCATCTTAGATCTGCTCTAATACTCATATCATCTCCCAGTCTTCTCTCTTAAAACCATCTTTCCATCCATCTCTCCAACAAGTATTTATTAAGAACCTATTATGGAGCCAGTATGATGGGTTATGGGGATATAGAAGTGAATCCAGTGCTCCATTCAAAGAAACCTGCTCACCCCTTTTGGAAAGAGGCAGAAAAGACATTGGGAAGCTTGTGTTTTGTGCTAACAGGGCTAAAAGGGGGAAGCTGAGCACTTCTAAAGATTAAAAAAAAAAGTAGTTTGGCTTTGTTCTTGCCACTTTGTTTTGACTAGGCCCTGTATTTAGTATGTATTTAAATCACTGGGCCCACACTCTTCCAGAAGGGCTGAATTGGAGTTTGGCTTCCAAAAACTGAGGCAGAGCCCTTTGGCCTTACTGCCTGTTTCTGTCTAGAACCACACCCTTGGTGTCAGGCCAGAAGTGGATGAGCCTTGGGGCCAGGGAGGAGCGAGCCAACATGTTCAAGGCTGTATTTGCCTCCATGTCAGTCTTTGCTTACGACAATAAAAATGATCAAATGAGCCTGTTTTTTATATTCCTGTTGGCAGGAACTGTGTATCATGTTGTTTTTGCCCAAAGCACTTTTTTTTTTTTAGTGGCCGAGTTTGAAGCCTGAGAAATTGAGTCTTGGGTCAAGAATTTGGAATAAGCTTTGAGGGTTGCTGTCGACCCATAATTTTATGTAGGTTTTGCTGGTGACACCCAATTCAAGGTTCTAGAAAATTCAAGAATGTATATTATTGGTCAATGTATATTTATTGGTCAAAAGATACTGAATTCTTAGGGTTTAGAAAAAGTCTTCTCTTCTACAATGTAATTGTCTAAACAACTTGGGCCAGTTGAAATCGGTTTTCATTTACTTTTGAATATCTGTGATATATGCTGTAATGGGAGCAAACAAGGACTTAGCCACTTCCCTTCGTATAAAAAGTGACTTTGTACAGGTTATTTAGCCTCATCCAAATCCTCCTGCCAGCACGCTCACAGTTAGCAGTGGATGTCTGGGAAGAAGCCAGTGTGTGTCCCAGTTGGGGGTGTTCAGGCAGTGACACTTTTATGATACTGGAGAAAGGTAGATGGAGTTGGAAAAGCAGCCCGAGCCCTCGAGTCTCTCATTCCTTCCAGACTCTTGTTTTTGTTTTTTCAAGCAAGGTCTATGAATATTAGTAATCTGGTTGGTTAGGAGTGATCAGGCCATGTGAAAACTGGCTGCTGTCTCCTCGGTCCATGAGTTTTAAAAGGAAAACATATCATCCTACTAAGGAAGGGAGCCCATCTAAGAAGGCTCTAGGTTCAGGAGGTGTTTGTTAGGGGTGTAACAGTGCAATACAAGGTTCTGTAGGCCTGGCTGGCCTCTCTTCCTTTCAGTCAGTGCTGAAAATGTGCTTCCTTTTTTCATTTTCCAAATGACACTTTTTATGTTGCAATCTACCCTTTTGGCTTCTGATTAAATAAATGTATTTTTATTGTTTTCAAGAGAGAATTTTGTAGACACTAATCTTACCCCTGGCTGGCTTGAACCCTGTTTGGATCTACCCTCAATCTCCTTTTTCATTCCTTCCCTCTCTCTTTTTCTTCCTCTCTTTCTCTGTCTTTCAAATCTTTGTACTCATAACTTATAAAAAGTTAACCCCAACTGTTTGCAATGAAAATGTACTTGAATCTAATAGATATATTTTGTGACAGGGCCCATGAAAGATTATTTCTGGTTTGTTTTTCTATCAAGAGAACCCGCACCTAAAAGTGTATTTCCGTATTGAAATAATGGAACGAATTGATTCATTGATTTAGAATGGGCATGCCCTTAGTTTGGAATGGGCTTGGTATTAAAAAAAACTAGAAACATCTTCTGGACAGTTTGGGGCAAGTTATATGGTGCCTCTGAGAGCCCCCAGATCTCTGAATCTAATCAAGATAAGAAGCATAGAACAGCTGAAAGGAATCACACGCATTCTCAGGCACATGTGGCAAACAAGACCCAGGTTTCTTGGGGGTGGAATATAGTAGGAACCCCGAAATTCTGATTATCAGCCTAGAAAGACGCAATTAACTTTGGTTGTGAAACTGGAAGTATGCCACTTTAACCTGTGTGAAAGTTACATTAAATACAAAGACATGAAATAAGAAAAACTTTTAGGATCATCCCTGCTTTATCTTTTCAAAAATCATTTGTTACAAACCAAAAGTAGAGATTAGTGTTTTTTTTTCTTTTTAGAGGAATAAACATCCCATGGCTCTTGAGGTTTCTGTTCTTATTTGGACAGTGCAGAAAATAATGTTTCAAAATATCTGATGGGGCCTCCCTGGTGGCGCAGTGGTTAAGAGTCCGCCTGCCAATGCAGGGGATACGGGTTCGTGCCCCGGTCTGGGAGGATCCCATATGCCGCGGAGCGGCTGGGCCCGTGAGCCATGGCCGCTGGGCCTGTGCATCCGGAGCCTGTGCTCCGCAACGGGAGAGGCCACAACAGTGAGAGGCCCGCATACCGCAAAAAGAAAAAAAAAAAAATATCTGATGGATTTCCATCTTTGTACCCCTCCCACATGATTTTTCCTAGCACAGCCTAGGATATATGTACATATGTGTATATATGTGTATTTTGCTGTCCGAAAGAGAAGGAAACTGTACTGTATGTTAGAAGTTGGGTGCTAAAGCAGTACTGTGGACCTCTAAAGAGAGTTTGAGGTGAGTCATAAAGATGTTTGTTTTTTGTATTTTACAGGGATTGTTGTCTGTGAGGCGCCTAACAACAAACTAGATAAATTCACTGGAGTCCTCTCTTGGAAGGGCAGCAAGCACTCCCTCAACAATGAGAAGATAATCCTGAGGGGCTGTGTCCTGAGAAATACCAGCTGGTGTTTTGGAATGGTTATTTTTGCAGGTACAGAAGACTCCAGGGTCTGTTATGGGAGGGCCCTTCCTGAGATCTGCGTGAGCACAGTCTGTGGCTCTCCAGGTTGGATGAGCACGGTGCTTTTATTGTGTGCAAGGTGCCCTTCTGGGTTGACTGCAGAGTAAAGGGCACCAGGATAAGACACCGCTGCTCTGGAAATAGTTTGTGTGGCCCCAGTCTGCAAGGAAACACTGACATCATGAACTTATTCTTTTTTTTTTTTTTTTTTTTTTTTTTTTTGCGGTATGCGGGCCTCTCACTGTTGTGGCCTCCCCCGTTGCGGAGCACAGGCTCCGGATGCGCAGGCTCCGGACGCGCAGGCTCAGCGGCCATGGCTCACGGGCCCAGCCGCTCCGCGGCATATGGGATCCTCCCAGACCGGGGCACGAACCCGTATCCCCTGCATCGGCAGGCGGACTCTCAACCACTTGCGCCACCAGGGAGGCCCCATGAACTTATTCTTAAGAGTGCATGGGCCTTAATTACTCAGATGCTAGATACCTACTGGTTTTTTTCTTTTTTTTTTGGATAGATTTTTATTGGAGTATAATTGCTTCACAATACTGTGTTAGTTTCTGTTGTATAGCCAAGTGAATCAGGCATATGCATACCTATATCCCCATATCCCCTCCCGCTTGAGCCTCCTTCCCACCCTCTCTATCCCACCCTTCTAGGTCATCACAAAGCACCGAGCTGATCTCCCTGTGCTATGCAGCTGCTTCCCGCTAGCTATTTTACACTTGGTAGTGTATGTATGTCGCTACTCTCACTTCGCCCCAGCTTCCCCTTCCCCGCCCTGTGTCCTCAAGTCCTTTCTCTATGTCTACGTCTTTTTTTTTTTTTTTTTTTTTTTTTTTTTTGCGGTAAGCGGGCCTCTCACTGTTGTGGCCTCTCCCATTGCAGAGCACGGGCTCCGGATGCGCAGGCCAAGTGGCCATGGCTCACGGGCCCAGCCGCTCTGTGGCATGTGGGATCTTCCCGGACCGGGGCACGAACCTGTGTCCCCTGCATCAGCAGGCGGGCTCTCAATCACTGCACCACCAGGGAAGCCCTCTATGTCTACGTCTTTATTCCTGCCCTGCCACTAGGTTCATCAGTACCATTTAAAAAATTTTTTTAGATACCATATATATGTGTTATCATACAGCATTTGTTTTTCTCTTTCTGACTTGGTTCACTCTGTATGACAGACTCTAGGTCCATCCACCTCACTACAAATAACTCAATTTCGTTTCTTTTTATGGCTGAGTAACATTCCATTGTATGTATGTGCCACATCTTCTTTATCCATTCATCTGTTGATAGACATTTAGGTTGCTTCCATGTCCTGGCTATTAATTCAAAAAGAGACATGTACCACAATGTTCATTGTAGCACTATTTATGATACCTATTGTTTAATTTCTCATTCTCTAACCCCGTCTCAATCATCCCCATCATTATGTGTATTAATCAGCCTGCCTTTAAAGTGGAGATGAGCATGAAAGGAAGCCCCAGCTCTGCTGTTAATTTTGTAGTTTGCCAAGTTCAAGCAATCCTTTTGGAAAAACCTTCGTAGAGATCCTGCAGTTATTTCTGTGTCTATTTCAGAGCTTCTTCTACTATACATCAGCAGGACAGTGGGTCCTGGAAAGGCTGTGCATGCTGGAGGTGGGGATGGGACTTGGGGGAGGGAGAGGAGTGCCTCTTCCTCTGCCTGCTGCCACTTTTCCTGTCTCTACTTTGTCTCTATGGGCCCAAGATGGCACTCTCCTGCTAAGGAAGCTTACAGTAGCACCATTTCGTAAAGCCTCTCAAATTTCACTCATGGCTTCAATTGCCAGTCCTTGATTTTTTAAAAATCCTGTTTATTGTGACACCAAATTAAGATGTGTTTTGGGTTGACTATATGTGCAATCAAAACTGGAATGTTCTTCTTAACTGACTTCCTTCAACAGCAACAAAATGTTCATTAAAGACTCAAAAGTGTTCCAAATCTAGAGAAATCCTCCCAATTCCTCTTAAATACTCTCAGCTGTGGGTGTTAGCAAGGCTCTTGCTGCTTGGGGCATTGCCATTGTAAGGACTTGAGAAATCCCTAGAAATGAGGCTGTATATACAGTTTTATCTGGGGATGAATCTGGTTTCATAATGTTTTCACCAGATGCTTTTACTCTTTAGTCAGGGGAATAAACCTATGATCATCTATTTCCTTATTTGCATCTTGTACTGAGAAAAAGAGTGCTAGGCTTATACGTCAACGTCTCTTTACCTTCCCCCTTTAGTCTTTCCATTTAATGAAGGGGAGATTTCTTGGAGGTCCTCTGATGTGAAGGACCCTCTTGGTTTGCTCCCTATCATTAGAGAAATGGGGGGGTGCATCATCCTAGGAGTGGGCTGTAGCCCAAACTTTTGTTTGCATTTGTGTGATCTTGTTTGGAATGACTAATTCGGAAGTATGGTTCAGCTATAGCATGTTATGCTAGGACAGCTGCTGAGAGCCCCTCAGGGGTCAAGCTTTCCTTCATAATGTTGGCTCTGTGGGAAAATGCTCCTACATAGAAGAAAGTGGAGTGGTAAGCTGGACAGGTCTCCCTCCAAAAAAGTATAACAGATAGTTCACAGAATTTGGATTGAACAGATCTGGGTTTAAATTTGTTTACCAGCTGGAGAATGTTAAACCTCGGTTACTTAAACTTCCTAAGCTTTAGTTTTCTCTGCTATAATATGGGGATAAGAATGAGTACATTAGGGAGTCACTGTAAAGGCTCAGTGAGGCAATGCATATGGAAGAGGATGCTTGACAAATGCTATTTTCTTTCCTTCCCTGCGTCTCCCTTCTTTCAGCATCAATTCAGAGCGCATTGTCTGCTCCATAGGCTGAGAGTTGGGAAAATGTACTGCTCTTGGATCTCGGCAGGGAGAAGTGGGGCATCACCCTCTTTTGTGATGTGACCTTGATGTTCACTGGCAGGGGATCTTCATGAGGCAGATATTTGTAAAGCAAAGCATGCCTATGTTGACTTTAGTCTAGGCACAAACGTTAATAGAAAGTTCAACTAGAATAATGACAGGCTGAGGAATCGTTGGTTTCGTCAATATCAGAGTTGAACAAATGAGTGTCTCAGAACCCCTAAGTCATGAGACATCTAATTTGGGGAACTAGTTCTAGGTGAACACCTCGATCTTATGAAAGTTACCCAAAACAAATTATTAACTATTCTTTCTGTATTATTACTCTAGTTATACCTGCCATTAAGGATTGTGCAAGGAGTATAGTTGACACAAACATGGTTTACTTTACAAATCTATAATTTATGAGGGTCTAATATACATTAACAGCTAGGCCATGCCTCCCTGCTATGGTTTTCCTTTATCTCAAGAGAGGAGAAAGTCCTGTTTCTGAGGGTACAAGTCAGAAGTCTTATTCATTTAAGGCATCCATAGGAGTCAGGACCATCTTGGTGCAATGTAGGTTTTTGTGCTGGATGCCTTCCACTTGCCCCTCCAGATCTACTCTCACCATTTCACACTCTTTGTCTGCCTTGGGAGGCTGACTTGTATGGTTTACACTAATAGGTTTCCTTGAACTTTGGTCCTATCATTGGGGGTCCCTGGGAAGAGATCAAAGGAAGAAGATTGAGGTCAAGGTATTTATTCCCCCAGACTGCCTACCTTCAAGCTGGCTGGGTCCCTCAACATAAAGTCACTCTTCCTCTAAAGGCTGCAGACTTTACACAACTCTCTCCTTAGGGTCTAATAACCACCCCTTTCCCTCATCCTACCCTTCTGGTGTAGATAGAGAAACATCTTGATTGCTACCAAGTCCTTGGTTACTGCATTAACCTTTTACTTCTGTACCTCTGATACACCCACTCACACTTTTGTAAAGAGTCCCTTTATAAATAAACCTTTCTCTAATTATCCTTGATCAATGTGTCATCTGTTTCCTGTTTGGACTCTGAATGAGTCACAGTCTTAAACACACATTGTTTGAATGAGTCAGTGAATTAATGGACTATTTCATATAGCTTTAAAAATAGTGGTTAAGAGCAAGAGCCTTAGAATTAGATATATCTGGGTACTAAGTTCGGCTATGACGCTTACTAGACAAAAAAAAAAAAATCTCAGGCAAGTTATTTAAATTCTTTAATCCTGAGTTTCATTATTAGTGAACTAAGGATAATAGTACCTAATTTTTTGGCTTGTTTTAAGCCTTAGTGAGATAATAGGTGAAAAGGACATATGCACATTGCCTAAAACATAGCAGGTACTTCATAAATAAATTCATTCATTAAACAGTTATTTATTGAGTACCTACTATGTGGCAGGCACTATGCTACTTACTTATTTGCAATTAAGAATGTGAACAAAAAAAGTGTGGTCTCTTCACTCACATGGTTTTGAGTCTGGTAGGAGAGAGAGACATTAATCTTAAATAATTGTAGTAATGAGTATATAATCTCAAACTGAGATAAGTGCTCTGGACAAAAATAACATGGACTCACAGTATGTAGTGGAGGAATATGAAGGGAAAGAACAAGCTAGCTAAAAGGCATGCCATAGGCAAAGGCTCTATGGTAGGAATGAGGCTGGGGAGGTAAAAACAAACAAATAAACAAAAAACTTAAGAAGGCCACTGTAGAGCATGGAAAACTTGGAGGATAGAGATGAACATGTGACTAGAGACAGGGATAGGGGCCAGATCATACAGGTCCTGTGGTCTGTATCCAGAATTTTGGTCTTTATCCTGAGAGCATTCAGAAGCCATTGCAAGTTTTTCAAACAGATGGCGTGTGTGTAAGTGTTAAATTTGAAAGTTTCACTCCTGCCTACAGTATTTTTAAAGTTGGTAAATAGGGTCCTGGAAAAAGTGTATGATTTGGGTGGTGGCAGAGTAGATGTGGGGAGACAAAGTTGCTAGGCTTTTACTACAGTCTAGTTGAGAGATGCCGCTACTTTGGATTTAGGGTGGGAGTGATGTGATAGACTAGACTCTTAGGTTTCTCCCACTCTTCACAACTGGATGGATAGTGGTGCCATTCACCGAGATAAGGAACCCTGGAGAAAAAGGTCACAAGTTGGGCTTGACAAGGGCCACTTGAGGGGCCTTAGAAAGACCAGGTGAAGATATCATATAGGCAATCAAATATATGGATTTAAATATATGAGTTTAGGGCTCAGAGGAGCAATCTGAGCTGGAGATATACATTTGGCCTACAGATGTTAATTGGAGCTGTGGTCTTAGATGAGATTGCTCAGGGAAGGTGGATTGAGAAAGAAGAGAAGATGGCCTAGGCCTGATTCTAAAGATGTCTCACTATTTAATGGCTGGGAAGAAAGGAATGAGCATAATGGAAGACAAAAAAGAAGCTACCAAAGAGGTAGGCGGGAAAGCAGAACATGTAAAATGGAAGCTAAGGAAAGTGTGTTTCAAAAGAATGGAGTAGTCAACAGTTTCAAAGGCTGCTGAGAGGTCCAAGAAGGCATGGAGGATATTGATGATAACACCAAATTTGTTTTGGTGGAGTGACTGGCCCAGAAACTAGCTTGAGAAATGAGTGGGAGATAAGGAAAAAGAGACTGTTGAGTATAGGAAATTCTCTCAGGACTGTGACTATGAGGGGAAGAAGAGATGTGTATGTCAACATCTGTGGATATATTTAAATAAGTGCTTAAGAACCCATTCAGTGGATTCTTTGCTAGTCTGTGTGTGTATGTATGCCTAAGAAATGTAAATTTTTAGCACAAAACTGGTCTGTCAATATTTCAGCTTTTAGCAATCACAAACTCTATTTGCTCTTTGTGATCTTTACTAAAAGAAATACTTCCCACGCTCAGTGTCCATATGATTTTAATAAATGATTCTGAGAAAATGCGGGTGGTCTCCCTTACACAGCAGTGTCTGGGAATAGGACACTGGGGTACAATTTCCAACTCAGGACAGTGAATTGTTTGAGACCCCAATCTTTGCTCCAATTTGTCTTTCAAGTAAAGGAGTCTTTTAACGATGTTCCCATGCTTCCCTGACTTCTAGAATGGCGTATAATTCCATGTGTGCCCCGCTTCTCTCTTTTCTTCCCTTTCCCTTCTCCTCTGCTTTTAAGTGGCTGTGTGGATTGGTGATAATTGTGGAAAGATGAAGTGGAGAGGGAAGACTAGGGAAATCTGATATAATTAAAATGTAATTGCTTCTATTTAGCATCTTCTTTGTCCAGAAGGAATTTCCTTAGCAGTATAATCTAATATTCTTTGTTAATCATCTAATAATCTACCTCTAAAGCAGTTAATAATATTCTCAGAATTTCTTGAACAAGGCACTTAGTAAATATCTAACATGGGATTTAAGAGAATTACTTGAAATAAATCTAACAATTTAAGACAATTCTTGCCCTTACAAAAAATGCATATTATATAAATAGTGTGCAATACACAATAAAGGTTTAAATTACTTGCTGTTGTATTGTTGGGAGTTATTTTAGTTTCTCCATTAAACGCACCTCACATCTTTTTGGGAAACACATCCAGAATTTGATTTCTTATCTTAACTTTCCATTCAGACCTTAGTGTTCTGAATTGTGTTTATTACTACATTCTTTTAGACATTTATAAATTATTCCTCAGTTTGACTGACATCTTAATCTTTAATTGCTTCAAACTATAAGCACATCCACACACAGGTTTTTGAAAAATAGCATTTCTTAAACCTTTTAGCTGCAAGTTATGTCTGGATTTATCCCCTTCTAAGAGGACCAGTTCCCTTGCAATTTCCAGGATTGTTGTTAAGCCACCAGATGAGAATCATAAACAACTTAATAATAATCCTGTTCTTAATAAAAGTCAAATTATTTTGAAAAAGCATATTATTTTCCTTTCAGAAACATTTGATATAAGTAGGAATTAATAATAATAATAATACATCATCTAATCATTTCAAAGTTATATCTTTTTCTTTCGTTTTTTTTTTTTTTTGCAGGTCCTGATACTAAACTAATGCAGAACAGTGGTAAGACAAAGTTTAAGAGGACAAGCATTGATAGATTGATGAATACTCTAGTATTATGGGTAAGTTACCTTAACAAAATTAGGCACTATCATTAGTCATTGTTATCTTAATATATTTCTTACATTCTTCTGAGAATTCTTTCAGAAATCTACATTCTCCTTGTGGAATTTGTATTTGGGGACTTTGCATTTGGGGCCCAGTTCTACTGTCTTCTATTTCCTAGATTATGATTTCTCAGTCATTGGTAGAGTTTCTCATGAGACGTAAGTTAGTGCTTATGGAGGCCTTCATGGCCTTGCAAGACCATTTGTTTTTAAAAAACAAAACATAATTTTTAAGGTAGTTTGGTCTTTTGGTCATGTTACATTTGCTCATGCCCTCTCTACATAGCTTGTGGACAGGGCTGGCTTCATGGATAGGTGGCCTGTGAAGTCACACAGGGTCCCCACTCAGAAGGGCCTCACACTTGGCTTATTGATCTGTTGTTGCTGTGTAGAAATTCTTCATAATTTTTGGAGAAGGGGTCCTGCATTTTTATTTTGCACTGGGCCCTGATAATTATATAACTGGTTCTGCTTATAAATCCTCTGAGGCCCAAGTCACTGTTCACCTCCTTCATGAAGACTTCTAAACCTCCTGGGCCCATGGTTATCTCTTTCCTCTGAATTTTTTTTCTCCTCTGAATTTTTTGAAATGATTTTCTCTACCACTTGTGAACTCCAAATAGTCAGGTCTTCTTCACACCCCACCCTTTTTTTTTTTTTTTTTTTTTTTTTGCGGTACACGGGCCTCTCAGTGTTGTGGCCTCTCCTGTTGCGGAGCACAGGCTCCGGACGCACAGGCTCAGCAACCATGGCTCACGGGCCCAGCCGCTCCGCGGCATGTGGGATCTTCCTGGACCGGGGCACGAACCTGCGTCCCCTGCATCGGCAGGCGGACTCTCAACCACTGCGCCACCAGGGAAGCCCCACCCCACCCTTTCATCAGTTAATCTCGTGCTTTCTCATGCTGTGGATCTGATTGTTATCTGACTTTTGTGTCATACTGCTTTGCCTCCTTATATTAGGGTTGAGTTTAGAACATTGACTTTGAAATATAAGGACAGTGACTCTGAACCATGTTTCCCTACCAGCCCCATCACAGACTCACAAGTAACGTTAAAGAATCTGCACTCAGTAAATATTTGCTCAACTGATACATAATGGTGGGACCCTGAATAAGGAAAAAAGGGAATGAACTCTTTGGGGGCACAAAATATTGTCCGGGCTCTGTGTTTTACTTTCAGTGTCACCCTCAGACCTGGGCTTTCCTCATCTCATACCCATAGAGTCCATGAGGCCAAGGGGACATTCCCAGAAGGATTCTGTGCCCACCTCCTAGAATTCCCCATTTAAACGGACTTGAGCCCACCTGTAGGGCTTGCATGGGGATTGTATATGTATCCACCACAGAGTAAGCTTACTGGTTGTGAAGCAGGCACTGTCCTAGCTTTTTCTACTAGAAAATTGAATGATCCATTGGGGACTTAGAAGCCAAGTCCATCCTAAATTAGGGCATTTGATACCAAGCATCACCAAATTTAATGTTCTTAAAGTAATTTACTTCCATTAATTTGTAGTGTTAGCCGTTGAAAGGAAAGAGGATACTGTGAGACAGGTACCAAATTGGTAGGATTTGGGGGATTCACAGTATTACTTTTCTCCAATACCTGGTTTTCTAATATACTTTAAATTAGGTTTTCCTGATTTAAAGTATATTAATATACTAATATATTTTAAATCAGGTTTTCCCCAACTTTCTCTTCTTATGTGCCTATTTTGTCCATGAACGAATAAAGGAGGCAGTCCTAGAATGCCTGAATATTCTTTCTTGGAGGAAAAAGGAAATAGGAGAGAAATATGTTCCTGTTTTTAGCCCCACTCCTCCCTCAACAGTGACTGGTATCTGCTCCTAACATGGTGACACTTAGCAAGGTCCCCAGAACATTGTGTTCAGCTCAGGTGTTATATGTTTGGTGACTTTGTGTCCTTCCTTTCCAAGTTCGGGATTTTGGACTTACAAGGGACTGGCCTTGCTGTCTTCCTAGTTACTTTACCTCTAAAATGTCTGCTTTCCTAATACTGATACTAATCATAATGTAAGAGTTGGCTAATAGTTTTCAGGTTGCTTCCTACTTTTTAAAAAAATCTCAGAAGCAACCTGAAAACTGTTAGTATATGTCATGCCATATTTTAATTAATCCTTATCTTTCTTGTTGACTTTAAGTAAGGATTGTGCAGCTAGGTCTGTAGCCAAGAGACTTGACTAGTCTGAGACAGTCCTTTATTACTGATATTTTCTTCCTTTTGCTTTAATTCCTTGGGTTACCATATAGTTTATCATTCAAACAGGATGCTTTTGAAGGTGAAAGAAGGGAATACTATTAATATTACACCTGGAAAATAGATGTAAACTGGGATTGACCAGAGCAAATCAGTACATATGATCTTCTTTACTTAAGCCACTCAAATATATGCACTCTTCACAAATAGAGGATGTGAAGTTATTAGCTTTGTGACCATAAAGAAGCTATATAATCTGTCTGGGCTTCTGCTTTATTTTGGTTTTGGCCTGTAAAGTGTGAATAATGTTTCTTCCTATCTCAGAGAGTCAATGGGAGAATTAAGTGAGAAAATGTATGTAAAATATTTAGCCAAGTTCCCAACATAAATACATTACATTTCACTTGTATGATTAATGATAGGTAAGATGAGCTTTGCATAACTTGCTTTTCAAATGACAATTTCTTGGAGTTAGAAGTGTTAGATTGCCTTGATATGACCAGTTTGGGATTCAAGTTAACCTTAACCAGACCTCTATTCTCATTTCAGATTTTTGGGTTTCTGATATGCTTGGGAATTATTCTTGCAATAGGAAATTCAATCTGGGAGAATCAAGTTGGGGACCAATTCAGAACTTTCCTCTTTTGGAATGAAGGAGAGAAGAACTCTGTGTTCTCAGGATTCTTAACATTCTGGTCATATATTATTATTCTCAACACAGTTGTACCAATTTCTTTATATGTGAGGTAAGATGAGAGTTTATACTTTGGTGAAGCCATTTCATCAAAAGCCTTTGTTCTGTGTAATCATTTTTTTGTTTTAAAATTACAACAGTGAGATAGATGTCTCCCTCTAACTGCTCATGATCTGCTACATCTGTTACAAATGAGGCAACTAAGCTGTTCAATTCGTTTAACTTTTACATTTTCAAATTTTAAAAAATGCATTTCATTTTCTTCTTGATTTGGTTTCTTAGGAATGTTTTCCTTTGGAATACATGGACTATGATATAATCTCATGCAACCTGATGAGTTAGAATTGGGTTGATGTTGGGAAAGAAATGGAAGAATATTTGGGGAGATCTATTGAGATGGTGCCTCTCTGGCACTAGTCTGGCTCCAGATACCTGGATTCAGACCCTATTCTACCACTTACTAGCTCCATAACCTTGGGCAAGTTACTTCACCTTCTAGTACCTCAGTGTCCTCATTTTAAAAATGGAGAAAGTAATAGTTCTACTTAAAAAGATTGTATGAGGAATAAACAAACCTGTAAAGCTCTAAGACAAATGCCTGACACATTGTAAGAGCTTAATGAATATTAATTTTTACTATTATTATTAGTAACTATCAGTGAGTACATGGAGGAGTTGAAATATAGTTGGTGGCACTTATTCATTGTTGAATAAGAAGTATGGTTCAGGGCCTCCCTGGTGGCGCAGTGGTTAAGAGTCTGCCTGCCGATGCAGGGGATACGGGTTCGTGCCCCGGTCTGGGAGGATCCCATATGCCGCGGAGCGGCTGGGCCCGTGAGCCATGGCCGCTGGGCCTGCGCATCCGGAGCCTGTGCTCCGCAACGGGAGAGGCCACAACAGTGAGAGGCCCACATACCGCAAAAAGAAAAAAAAAAAAAAAAAAAAAAGAAGTATGGTTCATAACTCCCTCTACAACTTGATCTGTCATTTCTAGATTTGGTCCTACAAACTAGAGCTAAAATGGTCTACCTATCTATGTATAAGCACACTTCTCTCTGTCTCTGTCTCTCTGTCTTGCTGTCTCTCTCTCTCTCTGTTTCTCTCTCTATATATATGTATATACATATATGTGTGTGTGTTTATATACATATATATATATATATTTGATAAGGCTTCGAAGTTGGCCCTAGAATCTGTACCTGAGACATTCCTGATCCTAATCCTACCAAGACTGAGTCAGATGGTCCCAAAGACACTGGAGCCAAGATGAGACTTGGTTGTTTGACATTATTATTATTTTTTTAAATTAATTAATTTATTTGTTTTTTAAATTTTTGGCCTCGCCGCATGGCTTGTGGGATCTTAGTTCCCCAATGAGGGATCAAACCCATGCCCTCAGCAATGAAAGTGAGGAGTCCTACCCACTGGACCACCAGGGAATTCCTTATTCCCCTTTTTTAAGGGAGAAAAAGAAGAAGGTGGTAAATCCAGGATGAACAAAACTATTAAGAAGTATAATCTTAAAGGTAGCTCCTCTCCAAAAATAGAAATCATAACAAACAGAACTGCATTGCTTCAACTTAGACTGTGTTCATCCAGCAGCCCTCTGCTGAGTGCCAGCTGGGTGCCAGGCACTGTGCTAGGCATGGGGACATGCACGAATATGGACATGCCTTCCCTGGAGCAGCTCACAGTCCAGCCTCCCTCAACAGATTAGAATTGAAGTCCCTTGGCAGCACGGTGTCCCCATGTTTTTTTTTTGTTGTTTGTTTGTTTTAGTATTAGTTTTGTTGTTGTTTGTTTCTTTGTACTGCAGGTTCTTATCAGTCATCAGTTTTATACACATCAGTGTATACATGTCAATCCCAATCGCCCAATTCAGCACACCAACACCCCCACCCCACTGCGGTTTTCCCCCCTTGGTGTCCATACATCTGTTCTCTACATCTGTGTCTCAACTTCTGCCCTGCAAACCAGCTCATCTGTACCATTTTTCTAGGTTCCAAATACATGCGTTAATATACGATATTTGTTTTTCGCCTTCTGACTTACTTCACTCTGTATGACAGTCTCTAAATCCGTCCACGTCTCAATAAATGACTCAATTTCATTCCTTTTTATGGCTGAGTAATATTCCATTGTATATATGTACCACATCTTCTTTATCCATTCATCTGTTGATGGGCATTTAGGCTGCTTCCATGACCAGGCTATTGTAAATAGTGCTGCAGTGAACATCGGGGTGCATGTGTCTTTTTGAATTATGGTTTTCTCTGGGTATTTGCCCAGTAGTGGGATTGCTGGATCATATGGTAATTCTGTTTTTAGTTTTTTAAGGACCCTCCATATTGTTCTCCATAGTGGCTGTATCAATTTACATTCCCACCAACAGTGCAAGAGGGTTCCCTTTTCTCCACACCCTCTCCAGCATTTGTTGTTTGTAGATTTTCTGATGATGCCCATTCTAACTGGTGTGAGGTGATACCTCATTGTAGTTTTGATTTGCATTTCTCTAATAATTAGTGATGTTGAGCAGCTTTTCATGTGCTTCTTGGCCATCTGTATGTCTTCTTTGGAGAAATGTCTATTTAGGTCTTCTACCCATTGTTGGATTGGGTTGTTTGTTTCTTTAATATTGAGCTGCATGAGCTGTTTATATATATATATATATATGTATATATATATATATATATATTTTTTTTTTTTACTCTTATCTCCCACAATATTTATTAATAACATTTCTAGCAAAAACAAGTAACAAGTTCAATAACTGAATTCACATTGACAGGTTTCATTTTGATCCATTAGCCAATTTGGAAAAAAGCCATATTGATCAAAGGGATTAAAAGTAAAAAAGCACCTTTTCCTTGCTACATTAATAATTTTTTAACATAATGGCTCTAAAACTCCAAACATATCAGATGCAAAATCCAATCGCAAGACTCTCAAGACATGGACTTGTGTCTTACATTTTTTTAAAGTAGTCATCTATACAGTTATTAAAAAACCATATGCTTTAACTGTTGGGCTGGAAACTGAAAAATACATCTGTGAGAATTATACTCCATGGTAAATATCTTTGTACTTGCACTGAATTCTCATGTCACTGAGAACCTTAACTTAGTCTAAGACATTTTGAGAACTTACAACTATCACTTTTGGGAAACATTTTTTTGGTATGTCAGTCAAGTGCTGAGGGGATTTATTCTAAAATCTAGGGCTAGAATTTAAACTTTCAACACTCCCATCTGCAGGTAACATAATTATGAATATTCATATAGCCAGATACCTCCTCTTAGATCATTAACATTTCAGAGCTATGCCTGATAAATGACTTTTGAAAAAGAATAATATAGAATTAACTGAATTTATACTCCTGAAGCCACCTAAACTCACCTTTAAGGTTTTATATTTACAGTATTGTCAAGGAGAAATTATTAAAGAGTTACACTAATTATTTTCCAAGCTCTATTCTAGATGTCTGCTTGTTAAGACTTGTAGTTTATGCAGAGGTGAACCACTGTCCTCTAAGATTACACTAAACTACTTCTTGTAGAGCTAATAGTAAAATACATCAACCCAAATCTTATGAAAGCAGCACATCCTCAGGAGTAGCTAGTATATAAAAAGTATCAACATCAGTGGTTTGAATATAAAAATTTATTTTTTTAAGTCAAAGTATGCAACAAATAAAACCTACAGAAAACAGATTTTCCCATCACAATCTGTTGCTTTACCAAATAATAGTTTGAAAACACATTCCTTCAGTCATTATAAAGTTCTTAAAATACAAAAGAAATTAAATCTGTAAGAAAGTCTAGTAGACCAGATGCTGTTGTCAGGACTTTTATATCAGTGGTTACGCTTCAGTACATCCCACGCCATCCACCTCCACTCATGCCACCTTGCCCATAGTAACCGCCACTGCCTCCACCACCACGGCCATAACCACCCAGGCCATCAGGAGTACCATATCCTCCACTGTAATTGTTCCCCATTCCCATTCTTCCAACAGATCCATAGCCTCCCTGATTATCCATTCCATCTCTGCCATAGGCTCCCATTCCAGAACCTCCCATTCCAGAGCCACCTCCAGGAGTTGAATTCAAGAAGAGTTCAATGTATCGATGTTGCATGTTATTCTTATCTTTAGACATGGCAGCTACTGCATCTTCATGTGTCACAAACTCTACATCTGCTTCTCCTGTTGCTCTGCCATCAGCTCCAATATCAATATGCACTCGGATTGGATTTAGTGGTGAGAAGAAATTAGCGATGTCATTTTCAGTTGCACAGAAAGGTAATCCCCTCATATGTACAAAATGACCACCATGAAAACCTGAGCTTGCATCAGCAGCTCCACCATAGCCATGTCCTCCCATACCTCTTCCATCTCTCATTCTGTCATCAAAGCCATCATTTCCATAGCCATAATTATTATAGCCACCATAGTCATCAAAACCTCCATAACTTCCACGCCCAGCTCCATAATAACCCCCTCTTCCTCCTATTGGTCTATCATATGGTCCCGGTCGCTGGCCCAGCAATCTTCTTGGTGGATCATAAAATCCTTTGATTTCACTCCTGCTACTTCTGAAGATCTCAATATACCTGTGCCCTATTCTTTCCTTGTGTTTCCCCAGAGCATTTTCTGCTATCTCCTTTGAAGCAAACTGCACGAAGGCCTCCCCTGTGCTTCTCCCCTGGTAGTCCATCGTCAATGTTATCCCATTTGGCACGATTTCCAACCCTTGAAAGAACTGAACTATTTCCTCTTTGCTGCAACCAAATGGCAGTCCACGAAGTCGTACTGTCCCATCACTAGCGTCATTTGGACCATTATGTTTCATAACCCAATCCATCTCAATACCGTTTGATTTAAATGCCCCTTTTACTTCAGATACCCTGTCGGGCGACAGTAGCGCCGACTCCGGTGCTCGGGGGGTCCGGTTGTGAGCAGGGAGAAGTCGCCCGCCTAGTGCAGCGCTCCCACACGGTTCTTCCAACCGTCTCCGGCGGCAGCAACCGCTAAGGGAGCTGCGCAGCAGAGCGACTGGCCTGTTTATATATATTGAAGATTAATCCTTGTCCGTTGACTCGTTTGCAAATATTTTCTCCCATTCTGAGGGTTGTCTTTTGGTCTTGTTTATGGTTTCCTTTGCTGTGCAAAAGCTATGAAGTTTCATCAGGTCCCATTTGTTTATTTTTGTTTTTATTTCCATTACTCTAGGAGGTGGATCAAAAAAGATCTTGTGATTTATGTCAAAGAGTTTTCTTCCTATGTTTTCCTCTAAGAGTTTTATAGTGTCCAGTCTTACATTTAGGTCTTGAATCCATTTTGAGTTTATTTTTGTGCATGGTGTTAGGGAGTATTCTAATTTCATTCTTTTACATGTAGCTGTCCAGTTTTCCCAGCACCACTTATTGAAGAGACTGTCTTTTCTCCATTGTATACCCTTGACTCCTTTGTCATAGATTAGTTGACCATAGGTGCGTGGGTTTACCTCTGGGCTTTCTATCTTGTTCCATTGATCTATATTTCTGTTTTTGTGCCAGTACCATATTGTCTTGATTACTGTAGCTTTGTAGTATAGTCTGAAGTCAGGGAGTCTGATTCCTCCAGCTCCGTTTTTTTTTTTTTCCCTCAAGACTGCTTTGGCTATTTGGAGTCTTTTGTGTCTCCATACAAATTTTAAGACTTTTTGTTCTAGTTCCGTAAAACATGCCATTGGTAATTTGATAGGGATTGCATTGAATCTGTAGATTGCTTTGGGTAGTAGAGTCATTTTCACAATATTGATTCTTCCAATCCAAGAACATGGTATATCTCTCCATCTGTTGGTATCATATTTAATTTCTTTCATCAGTGTCTTACAGTTTTCTGCATACAGGTCTTTTGTCTCCCTAGGTAGGTTTATTCCTAGGTATTTTATTCTTTTTGTTCCAATCGTAAATGGGAGTGTTTCCATAATTTCTATTTCAGATTTTTCATCATTAATGTATAGGAATGCAAGAGATTTCTGTGCCTTAATTTTGTATCCTGCTACTTTACCAAATTCATTGATTAGCTCTAGTAGTTTTCTGGTGGCATTTTTAGGATTCTCTATGTATAGTATCATGTCATCTGCAAACAGTGACAGTTATACTTCTTTTCCAATTTGGATTCCTTTTATTTCTTTTTCTTCTCTGATTGCCGTGGCTAGGACTTCCAAAACTATGTTGAATAATAGTGGTGAGTGTGGACATCCTTGTCTTGTTTCTGATCTTAGAAGAAATGCTTTCAGTTTTTCACCATTGAGAATGATGTTTGTTGTGGGTTTGTTGTATATGGCATTTATTATGTTGAGGTAGATTCCCTCTGTGCCCACTTTCTGGAGAGTTTTTATCATAAATGGGTGTTGAATTTTGTGAAAAGCTTTTTCTGCATCTATTCAGATGTTCATATGGTTTTTATTCTTCAATTTGTTAATATGGTGTATCACATTGATTGATTTGCGTATATTGAAGAATCCTTGCATCCCTGGGATAAATCCCACTTGGTCATGGTATATGATCCTTTTAATGTGTTGTTGGATTCTGTTTGCTAGTATTTTGTTGAGGATTTTTGCATCTATATTAATCAGTGATATTGGTCTGTAATTTTCTTTTTTTGTAGTATCTTTGTCTGGTTTTGTTATCAGGGTGATGGTGGCCTCATAGAATGAGTCTGGGAGTGTTCATTCCTCTGCAGTTTTTTGGAAGAGTTTGAGAAGGATGGGTGTTAGCTCTTCTCTAAATGTTTGATAGAATTCGTCTGTGAAGCCACCTGGTCCTGGACTTTTGTTTGTTGGAAATTTTAATCACAGTTTCAATTTCCTTGCTTGTGATTGGTCTGTTCATGTTTTCTGTTTCTTCTTGGTTCAGTCTTGGAAGGTTATACCTTTCTAAGAATTTGTCCATCTCTACCAGATGTCCATTTTATTGGCATAGAGTTGCTTGTAGTAGTCTCTTAGGATGCTTTGTATTTCGGCGGTGTCTGTTGTAACTTCTCCTTTTTCATTTGTAATTTTATTGATTTGAGTCCTCTCCCTCTTTTTCTTGATGAGTCTGGCTAATGGTTAATCAATTTTGTTTATCTTCTCAAATAACCAGCTTTTAGTTTTATTGATCTTTGCTATAGTTTGCTTTGCTTCTATTTCATTTATTTCTGCTCTGATCTTTATGATTTCTTTCCTTCTGCTAACTTTGGGTTTTGTTTGTTCTTCTTTCTCTAATTCCTTTAGGTGTAAGGTTAGATTGTTTATTTGAGATTTTTCTTGTTTCTTGAGGTAGGCTTGTATAGCTATAAACTTCCCTCTTAGAGCTGCTTTTGCTGCATCCCATAAGTTTTGTATCATCGTGTTTTCATTGTCATTTGTCTCTAGGTATTGTTTGATTTCCTCTTTGATTTCTTCAGTGATCTCTTGGTTATTTAGTAACATATTGCTTAGCCTCCATGTATTTGTGTTTTTTAAGTTTTTTCCCCTGTAATTCATTTCTAATCTCATAGCGTTGTGGTCAGAAAAGATGCTTGATATGATTTCAATTTTCTTAAATTTACTGAGGCTTGATTTGTGACCCAAGATGTGATCTATTCTGGAGAATGTTCTGTGTGCACTTGAGAAGAAAGTGTAATCTGCTTTTCTTGGATGGAATGTCCTATAAATATCAATTAAAACTATCTGGTCTGTTGTGTCATTTAAAGCTTCTGTTTCCTTATTTATTTTCATTTTGGATGATCTGTCCATTGGTGTAAGTGAGGTTTTAAAGTCCCCCACTATTATTCTGTTACTGTCCATTTCCTCTTTTATAGCTGTTAGCAGTTGCCTTATCTATTAAGGTGCTCTCATGTTGGGTGCATATATATTTATAATTGTTATATCTTCTTCTTGGATCGATCCCGTGATCATTATGTAGTGTCCTTCCTTGTCTCTTGTAACATTCTTTATTTTAAATCTATTTTATCTGATATGAGTATAGCTACTCCAGCTTTCTTTTGATTTCCTTTTGCATGGAATATCTTTTTCCATACCCTCACTTTCAGTCTGTACGTGTCCCTAGGTCTGAAGTGGGTCTCTTGTAGACAGCATTTATATGGGTCTTGTTTTTGTATCCATTCAACAAGCCTGTGTCTTTTGGTTGGAGCATTTAATCCATTCACGTTTAAGGAAATTATCGATATGTATGTTCCTATGACCATTTTCTTAATTGTTTTGGGTTTGTTTTTGTAGGTCCTTTTCTTCTCTTGTGTTTCCCACTTACAGAAGTTCCTTTAGCATTTGTTGTAGAGCTGGTTTGATGGTGCTGAATTCTCTTAGCTTTTGCTTGTCTGTAAAGCTTTTGATTTCTCCATTGAATCTAAATGAGATCCTTGCCAGGTAGAGTAATCTTGGTTGTAGGTTCTTCCCTTTCATCAGTTTAAGTATATCATGCCACTCCCTTCTGGCTTGTAGAGTTTCTGCTGAGAAATCAGCTGTTAACCTTATGGGAGTTCCCTTGTATGTTATTTGTTGTTTTTCCCTTGCTGCTTTCAATAAGTTTTCTTTGTCTTTCATTTTTGCCATTTTGATTAATATGTGTCTCAGCGTGTTTCTCCTGGGGTTTATCCTGTATGGGACTCTCTGAACTTCCTGGACTTGTGTGGCTATTTCCTTTCCCATGTTAGCGAAGTTTTTGACTATAATCTCTTCAAATATTTTCTCTGTTCCTTTCTCTCTGTCTTCTGCTTCTGGGACTCCTATAATGCGAATGTCGTTGCATTTAATGTTGTCCCAGAGGTCTCTTGGGCTGTCCTCATTTCTTTTCACTCTTTTTTCTTTATTCTGTTCCACAGCAGTGAATTCCACCATTCTGTCTTCTAGGTCATTTATCCGTTCTTCTGCATCAGTTATTCTGCTAGTGATTCCTTCTAGTGTAGTTTTCATTTCAGTTATTGTATTGTTCATATCTGTTTGTTGGTTCTTTAATTCTTCTAGTTCTTTGTTAAACATTTCTTGCATCTTCTTGATCTTTGCCTCCATTCTTTTTCCGAGGTCCTGGATCATCTTCACTATCATTATTCTGAATTATTTTTCTGGAAGGTTGCCTATCTCCACTTCATTTCGTTGTTTTTCTGGGGTTTTATCTTGTTCCTTCATCTGGTATATAGCTCTCTGCCTTTTCATCTTGTCTATCTTTCTGTGAATGTGGTTTTTATTTCACAGGCTGCAGGATTATATTTTTTCTTGCTTCTGCTGTCTGCCCTCTGGTGGATGAGGCTATCTAAGAGGCTTGATGAGAGGCTCTGGTGGTGGGCAGAGCTGACTGTTGCTCTGGTGGGCAGAGCTCAGTAAAACTTTAATCCACTTGACTGTTGATGGGTGGGGCTGGGTTCCCTCCCTGTTGGTTGTTTTGCCTGAGGCAACCCAACACTTGAGCCTACCTGGGCTCTTTGGTGGAGCTAAAGACAGACTCTGGGAGGGCTCACACCAAGGAGTACTTCCCAGAACTTCTGATACCAGTGTCCTTGTCCCCACGGTGAAACAGAGCCATCCCCCACCTCTGCAGGATACCCCCCAACACTAGCAGGTAGGCCTGGTTCAGTCTCCCTCGGGGTCACTGCTCCTTCCCCTGGGTCCTGATGTGCACGCTACTTTGTGTGTGCCCTCCAAGAGTGGAGTTTCTGTTTTCCCCAGTGCTGTCGAAGTCCTGCAATCATTTCCCACTAGGCTTCAAAGTTTGATTCTCTAGGAATTCCTCCTCCCGTTGCCGGACCCCCAGGTTGGGAAACCTGATGTGGGGCTCAGAACCTTCACTCCAGTGCGTGGACTTCTTTGGTATAAGTGTTTGCCAGTCTGTGAGTCACCCACTCACTAGTTATGGGATTTGATTTTACTGTGATTGCGCCCCTCCTATCGTCTCATTGTGGCTTCTCCTTTGTCTTTGGATGTGGGGTATCTTTTTTGGTGAGTTCCAGTGTCTTCCTGTCGATGATTGTCCAGCAGGTATTTGTGATTCTGGTGTTTTCGCAAGAGCGAGTGAGAGCAAGTCCTTCTACTCAGCCATTTGGTTCCTCCATCGACATTCCTCATCTCCAGTATTTTAACAATAAACAAAATCACCAGCTCTAAATCCCCACTAATTTTTACGAGCTTCTTTTTCACTCTTTCCAAAATCCTAGCTATGAAGAAACAAGGGAAGTTTAATGTAGAAAATCCACCCTTGTTTTGGAGAGCAGTCAGGAAACTGAAATGTCAAGTTGTGGGAAATTGACTGGAAGTAGTGGCATGTGGTCACAACACCACAAAATGCTTTGGGCCTTCTGGAGCTGTGGTCAGAGCGGGCTCTATTTAAAATGTATCCTACTGGCTCATCTTTGATTCTGAGGACCTCTTATGCTTGTATCCAATTATAAAGTCTGTAGTAGATCCTGCTCTTTGCCAGAGGAGCTATGGTCAACTTTTATAGCTTTCCTTTTATGTCGAAATAAATAATAAATGCTCATAGTGGCTTACCATCTGCACACGTGCAGTTTCATGTGTCCTCACGAAGGAAGTGTATTTCGTATACACTCTTTCTTTGAAGTGCATTGGCATTTTTCATTTAATGATTTTTACGATTGTTTTTTTTAAGACCAAGGCTAGAATCCCAGGTTCGTTTTCCTTCTATTGTGTCCCCCACAGTGGCAGAATGAAAACCTATTTGGAGTAGTCTGAGCCCAAGTTCTGGTCTTGTCACTGCCACTAATAGCTGTGTGACCTTGGAGAAAGCACTTGGCTTCTCTGGGCCTTAGTTTGCCTATGAAATATGTACTCTAAAATGAGCAGATTGAGATAATTGATTTCTGAGTTCCTTTCTGCTCCAAATAATATCACCTTACCTCTAGATAGCATTTCATATTTTACATAAAGTGCTTTTACATTCATTATCTCATTTATGTCTCCCCAAAATCTTTTGAAGTAGTTATTGCTGAACTTCTTTTATAAATGAGATGATTTTTTCAGGATTGTGGAGCTGGTTAGGGACAGAGCCAAGATCCAAACCCAAGTCTTCTAACACTTGGCACATTGTCTATGTCTGAGCTGTGCATGATTTATTAATCAGCCAAGACATCAAGCAAAAAAAAAAAGAGGCTAGAATTTTCTACCTGTTGGTAAGCCATGGTATTGATGAAGATAAATGTGAACATTTTTGCTCACCAAATAAGAACAGTGATTCTGAGTTCAGCTTGAGGGAAAAAAGCATTCCAGGGAATTTCAGGTTGCTAAGACAGAGATCTGGAAAAAGAAATCACAGGTATTTCTGATTGGAGGGATGAAGGCCTTCTACAAAAGCTTCCATTACGCCTTTGAATAGGTACAAGGAATAAATTAGTGCCATGTCAGTTGAGGATAAAAGTGTAGAATTTACTTTGAATGCTTAACAATTCCATGTGAGCATAGGACATTGATTTTGGTGGGGTATTTCTATGCTGTCAATTTATCTGTAGTGTTAAAACATACCCAGCTACAGTTTTTTAATACATCATCTTAAGAAGTGCAGCTGTTGTACTCCCAAGGAATTAGCTTTTTAGTGTTTTTTCCAAAACAAAAGAAACTCGTTTCTATGTTGCTTATTTTGCCTCAGAATGGGCGGAATCATAAGCCCTGTTCTTTGACCGTCCAGGCAGAAAACACTAAGCAGCTTGATTATACTGACTCTGAGCATTTGTCTCCTTTTCTCTGCTATTATAAAACAAAGAGCTGAATGTTCCATTGTGACTCTCCTAAATGCTCTTTTCCCAAACAAAAAGGATACTCTTCCTCTCTACAGACTTTTTTTTTAAAATTTATTTATTTTATTTATTTTTGGCTGGGTTGGGTCTTTGTTGCTGCACGCAGGCTTTCTCTAGTTGTGGAGAGCAGGGGCTACTCTTCATTGTGGTACACGGACTTCTCATTGCTGTGGCTTCTCTTGTTGCAGAGCACAGGCCCTAGGCACGCAGCCTTCAGTAGTTGCAGCACGTGGTCTCAGTAGTTGTGGCTCACAGGCTCTAGAGCACAGGCTCAGTAGTTGTGGCGCACAGGCTTAGTTGCTCCATGGCATGTGGGATCTTCCCAGACCAGGGCTCGAACCCGGGTCCCCTGCATTGGCAGGCGGATTCTTAACTGCTGTGCCACCAGGAAAGCCCTCTACAGACTATTTTAAGGTCTAAGAATTCAAATTAATTTAGAGTACTTCCACTGACTTGAACTGTAACACAAAATGATCAAATTCTGTTCTCCATTAATTTTGCTTAGATTTTTAGGGAGATACTTTACTTTTAGATAAATGAAAGCTTCAAATGATTGATCAGTTACCTGCATAATGCCATTTTTATGGCATTCTTAAGGTCAGGTCTTCATTCACTTTACCAAATGCCTGAATTCTAGTCTTGGTTCTGTGGTTAATTATTTGTGTGACCTTGGGTTAGTCACTTAACCTCTCTATGTCTTAATGCTCTACTTGGTGAAATTAGGGAATAGAGGGTCAGATTTCTCATTCAACACTAACTGACTGCCTATGACAGGTAAGGCACTCTGCCTGGTCCATGGTAAGTGCTAATGCTTTCTGAGTGAATGGAATTGGAAGAACAAAGCTGAATTAGAACAGCCAGCAAGGAACTTACAAGGAAGTGGGGTGGGAATGATATGAAGAATAAATCATGATAAGATAAGGTATAAATAAATACATGCAGAATATGACATTCTTTTTTTTTTTTTTTTTTTTTTTGCGGTAGGCGGGCCTCTCACTGTTGTGGCCTCTCCCTTTGCGGAGCACAGGCTCGGATGCGCAGGCTCAGCGGCCATGGCTCACGGGCCCAGTCGCTCCGCGGCATGTGGGATCTTCCCAGACCAGGGCACGAACCCGTGTCCCCTGCATCGGCAGGTGGACTCTCAACCACTGCGCCACCAGGGAAGCCCTGACATTCATTTTTATATCTTATGATTCTACAGAGTCATAGTGTGATTTTTTAGAAAAAAAGTGTTACCATTTAAATAGTTAGAAATTGCTGGGGAGGGAAATATAGATGTGTCATGTACTTATAGAACTAGAGCATAGGATTTAGTGCCCAGAAAGGACTTGGGTGTCATCTTTTGCCTTTAAGGAGACAAATGTTCAGAGTTAGCATAATCAGGCTGCTGTCAACTTTCTCAATTTACAGATGAGAAAACCAAAGCTTAATTCTCATTAACATCAGAAATAAGCTATGGGGCCTCCCTGGTGGCGCAGTGGTTGAGAGTCCGCCTGCCGATGCAGGGGATACGGGTTCGTGCCCCGATCTGGGAGGATCCCATATGCCGTGGAGCGGCTGGGCCCGTGAGCCATGGCCGCTGGGCCTGCGCGTCCGGAGCCTGTGCTCCGCAACGGGAGAGGCCACGACAGTGAGAGGCCCGCATACCGCAAAAAGAAAAAAAAAAAAAAAAGAAAGAAGCTATGAGTCCCTGCTTTATTATTACTATTTTATACTGTTCTGGATCTTCTTGTTAATGTACTAACGCATGCAACTAAAATATTTATGAACAAAATGAGACATGAAACTGAAAAAAATCTCTTAGAAAGAAGAGCAGAGACAATGTGAGTATAAACCTAGAAAATCCAAAAGAATAACTGTAAAACTCTTAGTAAGATAATTCAGTGCAATGTTGTATTTTGTAACATAATCACTTTTTTTAATATTAAGAAAAGCTTTTAGTATTAAAAACACTTTCCTTTAAGCCAAAAGCAACTAAAAAATTTTCCCATCAATAAAAAGATACAATGTCCAGGAACAAATCTATCAAGCTATGGTGTGGACCTATGTGAAAAGCAAAGCGAAACAAAACAAAACTAAACACTTTACCAATAGAAGTACTTTTTCAAATTTGAACTCCTGGGGAGATTTATCCTTTTTCTTGAAGTTGTGTTTAAATGTTATAAAATATCCATTCTTTTCAAATAATTAAGAGGTTAATGTAACTTTAATAAAAATTCCAAATAAGTTTTATGAGAAAGTTGATACATTGATTCTAAAGTTTATTTGATGAATACATTGATTCTATCAAGAGGAATAGAGTGATTACAGCTAAGAATTTTTGAAAAAGAAGAGAATAAAGATGTTCTTACCTCTTTCCAGGTATGCCAAATTTTATAAAGCTACAATAATGAAAACAAGAGGTACATTAATTAACACATTAAGGAACAAAATTGAAATGCCTAAAACAGATTCTACAGAAGAAATAATTTATATGTGACATGGAAGCATCTCAACACAGTAGGGGAAAGGATTCAATGTTCAAATGGTGATGAATAAACTTTGTAAAAATTGAAATTAGCTTCTCTATGCACATCCTTCAGAAAATTCTAATTGCAATAAATAATTAAATGTGGGGAAAATACCGACAAAGAACTAGAAGAAAAGTATAGATATCTGTATATATATAATCTTGCCATAGGGAAGGCCTAAGCAAAGCTCCCTGAAAAGAAACTATAAACAGAAACTATAAACTATTGATAAATTTGATTGATTAAAGAGAGAAAACTTCTTTGTGTCAAAAATAGTGGAAACAAAATTAAAAGATGAATGATAAACTGGGTAACATATTGGCATAATGTATATAGATACATGTGCCATATATATATATCTACAATTTTTACAAATCAATAAGAAATACACTAATACCTGAATAGGAAAGATGAAATAGGCAGGAAATGCAATTAGATAATTCTGAGAAGAAATATAACTGGCCAATAAAATTTGAAAAAAAAATTCAACTCACTGATAAGAAAAGAAATGCAGTCAACAGTAATGAGATGCCTTTTGACTTGGCATAGACTAAAAGATATTTCAACAATCTAGTGGTAGAAACTTACATTGTTGTAACTTTTTTGGAAGATGATTTGGCCTTGTGTACAAAGACTGAAAATGATTATACCCTTGGCTTCAGAAATTCCACTTCTAGAGCTGGAAAATCATAAATCACCACTAGATCATGAGACAATGCTCTTTTCAATGGGCAAAGTAATATGACAACACAACCTGTTTTTACTCAATAGCTATTATGGTTTGCTTAGTGCTTCATGGAGATACTCCTTTCTACCTCTTTTGGCAAAGTGAAGCCACATCAAACAACTAAAATGCTATACAAGAAATCTCTGCTGGGCCTGTTTAATGTAAGTAGAGAAGCATGGAACATTCCCTAAGGCTTTATGCAAATCCAGCTCATTGTTTCAAGGTGCTACAAGGAAATGACTTAGAACATTTTATGAACAGACTCTGCTGAGATGCCTCTGAAGGTCATTAAGACCTGGAGACAGAGCATCCACATTTTCTTCTAAACTCTGAAGACTTTGGCAGACTTCTTGCTTTGGCAGAGCTTTGTATCTTCTGAAATTGATGGAGTATTTCTCTTTTTTTTTTTCCATTTTAATGATGAAAGTGTGGAAGTAATTCGTCTGGGACACAGTTATTTTATAAACTGGGATCGGAAGATGTATTACTCTGGGAAGGCAACACCTGCTCAAGCTCGGACGACCACGCTCAATGAGGAACTAGGCCAGATTGAATATGTTTTCTCTGACAAAACGGGTACCCTCACTGAAAACATCATGACTTTTAAAAAATGTTCCATTAATGGGAGAATCTACGGTAAGGGAAACAGTTCCTTTTTCCTGATATTGTTAACAGTCCTTAAAAAAAATAAGCAACACTGTTTTATTTTTTAATTAAAAAATCTCTTTTTCTGATGAATATGGGCACCACCAGCATCTAATAATGTAGTGCTTGGCATATAATGAACACTTGCTAAATATTTGTTGGATGAATGTTGAATAATTCAGATGATACTTTGAATCTGTTACCATTCATGGGTAGAGATGGGGGTTAGACGTGATACTGTCTAAGGTTCCTTTCAGTGCACCAACTGTGTGATCTGTTCGGTGGTGCTTGATAGACCCATATCCCAGGGAGGACAAGTTCTTCATAGCCTGATTTATCTCAGTAAAAGCAGTATTTTATACTTGCTTCCTAACAGCTCTGGAATTGATGTTAGTGTCTGTATTCATAAGAATTTACAATTCATTCCTGAGAATTCACACTGTATAGGGCTACTCTGAGTGGTCAAACTGTTTCATCAATATCCAGTTCCTATTTGTATGCTTCTTTTAGGATATGTGCTCTGTTTTGGATTTTCAGGCATTCTAGTAATATGTGACCCTTGTCACCCCGACTTTGGCTAGTTAGCAGACAGTTCCTTCTGTTGAGAGCACGGAAGCTTCCCGGAAGGGTCCTGTTGGGTTCCTCTGGACTCCCAACCTCACTTCACTGGACTCTGAGTGTACAGTTTTTCAATACAGAAATCTCAGGAAATAAAGGAAATCTGAGAAAGAGAGGGAAAACTTTCCTTTGTCTCCTGATGGGAAACTTCACACATTGCCAAATATTTTAAAGTAAGATTTGACCCTGAACAAAACTAAGAAATACAAGAAGTTGATTTTCATACTCTCCTACCTTTTGACTTCCCTCTGCTATCCCACCCCCATAACCCATGGTTGCCATGGTTTCCTCACCTCTCTTCTGCCCTGCCCCTGTCCTGCACCACCCTTCTCTGGTAGTGGACCAGATGATTTTCAAGCTGGACTTCCACAAACCCTCAGTTACATTGTGCATTTCTGATATCACTCTCATTAAGATGATGAATAAAATAGAACCTTTTCTTAAAATTTATTCTTTTGATATTATTTTCAGAGGCTTTCAAAATATACAACCCAAAGAGCAGTTTAAATGAGAAAATTTCTGTTAGAGTATTGGAGATATTTTGAATTTTGTAGACCTTTTGGATTCTTTTGCCATGGCACTTGTTGATAATATAATAATTATAATAATATCCCTTCTAGGAAATGACCCTAAAGAAATTATCAGACATGTGGACCAAGATGTATTTGTAGATATGTTTGTCACAGGGTGATTTTTAGAGAAGTCCCTTGCTTTTCACAAAGTATATATCCCAAGATCTTTGCAAATCTCCAAATTTACAAATCCCATGATAGCTTGTAATTTCCCTCATAAAAGGCAGGAAAGTAACTGAAAGATTTAAGTAACCCCTTTAGACCCTTAAATTTATATAGCCATTCTAATTTATAATACATTTACTATTACTAAAGCACTCACAGAATGTTCCAGAATCACTTCTCCCCCGCCCCATACAGTTGGCCTTGTTTATATCATAGATCCAGGCCTTGGGAAAATTTGATATTCTACTCTGATTTATCTAAAGCTTCTATTTTCTTTCTCAGAACTATTATTTTCTTAGACTTCTTCCATTATTCTTCACTTTCATCACCAGCCTCGTGAAGAGGCTTTCTTTGGGAGGACCATTTTACACAAAGACAGTTTTATTTTGCTTTTAACATTTATCAGAGTTATAGCCTAAAGAGCAATGACTGGCATATAACCATGGTGAGTTTGGGATTTAAATTCCAGGTGCTGGGCTAGGTTCACTTTCTAGCTCAGGGACTCTTCCCACACAGCAGCCTCACAGTATTCTAGATTTAGACCTGAGCCCCAGAAAAACAACCAGTAACTCTTTATCAAGTGGTTTTTAGGTCACAGTATTGTGTAGTGAAAAGAGAGAGATTTGAATTTAAAAACCTACTATGCTGACTTTTTAGTTTTAGTTGAATCATGTCACTTTGAATTCTGTTCTTCAGTCCTGTCCTCTATAAAACAGGAATGAAAATCTGTTTTTTTGTTTGTTTCATTTTTTTTACAGGTTTTCGTTCCTGTTTTTAAAACGCCTATATTTTCCAATATATTTGTAATAAGCACATAGCGGCTTTATACTAAGAATAGTTATTTTTAAATGTTTGGCACATAGGTGGCTATGTTTTCTGACTGCAGAAGGCTCTGACATGGTTTCATGTTTACTTGCGAATTTTACCTTGCCATTATAGATATTAAAGATGGATCTGGCCCAAACCAAGATAGACAAAGATGTACTCACCAAGCTCTAGCATTGATGAGAATTGGTCTGTCTTGGATATCATTTTGGATTCCCCAACAGTGGGTATAAAGTGAAAAACAAAATTTGTCTCTTGCAAACATCATAGATAATGTAACAACAGAATGATAAAATTTACAGATAAACATGATTGCGATCTTATTTTGTTTTAATGTGTACTGCATTTTAGTTCTATCTTGGGCAAACATGAGTATCTTTCTGTGTTAATCGCTGTATCTACCGTTACAGTTTGAAAACACTCCTTAAAATGTCTAGGTTTGAACTCATAATGTCATCTAGTAGTAGTGCTTTAATAAACAAATATATTTCTTAAAACTAAATGACTAAATCTAGTTTCAATTTCATTTATTTTTAATTCTCAATTTTTGTTTTTTCAGGCGAAGTACATGATGTCCTGGGTCAGAAGACAGACATGACAAAGGTGTGGAAGTGATAAAATTCATTCTTACTTTTAATTTCAAATTGTATATGCTTTTTAAAAATGATGAGTTCCTAGACGCCTGATTTCCACTATGACCAGATGAGATACCTAATATGTAACATTAAAAAAATAGATTCATATGGTTCAAAATTCCTTCTCGTCCAGGTTTCCCAACCACAGAGTTCCCTGGTTTTTTTTCTCTTTTAGAGATATTTATTACATACAAGCAAACATATTTCTCCATTTTTTACATAGTTGGTAGTGAAGTATACATACTGTTCTTAACTTTCTTCCTCAACAATGATCAAGATCTTTCTATATCAGTGAAAAAAAAGTGCTCCCTTATTCTCTTTACGGTGAATAATAGTCTGTTATACCAATGTTCCTTAATTTATGTAAGGAGACAGGAATGGACATTCAGAATATTTTCAATATTGTGCTTGTAAAGAAAATGCAGCAAAAATAACAGTGTATACATTATATCACATGGATCCTATATTCTCTAACAAGTTCCATTTCTAGAAATGGAACTGCTCAATCAAAATATATGTGCATTTAGGGCTTCCCTGGTGGCGCTGTGGTTGAGTGTCCGCCTGCCGATGCAGGGGACATGGGTTCGTGCCCCAGTCCGGGAAGATCCCACATGCCACGGAGCAGCTAGGCCCATGAGCCATGGCCACTGAGCCTGCACGTCCAGAGCCTGTGCTCCGCAACGGGAGAGGCCATAACAGTAAGAGGCCCGCATACCGCAAAAAAAAAAAAAAGTGCATTTATAATTTGATAAATATTGCCAAATTGTCCTCTTTAGAATTTATATCAATTTACCCTGTCACAAGCAATGTACAAGAGTGCCTGCTTTCTCCTACTTTCACCAACACAATGTTTTATCAGTATTTGATTTTTGACAAGAGTATGTAAAAAGTCACTTTGCTGTGCAGCAGAAATTAACCGCAACATTGTAAATCAACTATACTTCAGTAAAATAAAAAAAATTTTGTTCTTTCCTGTTTTAAAAAATACTTATTTATGGCTGTGTTGGGTCTTAGTTGCAGTACGCAGGATCTTTTGTTGTGTCGCTCAGGCTTCTCTCTAGTTGTGGCACGTGGGCTCTCTAGTTGTGGCGCGCAGGCTCCAGAGCACACGGGCTCAGTAGTTGCAGTGCATGGGCTCTCTAGTTGCAGAGTGCAGGCTTAGTTGCCCCACAACATGTGGGATCTTAGTTCTCCGACCAGGGATCGAAGCCACATCCCTTGCATTGGAAGGTGGATTCTCAACCACTGGACCACCAGGGGAGTCCCTCTTTCCTTTTTTTATACAAGTATTTGTGGTTATTAATTTCCCTCTGAACACTACTTTAGTTTTAATTACATGGATTTTGGCCTGTAGTGTATTAAAGTATCTTTATTTTTGTTATGTCAATTTAACTGGTTTTTTTTTTTTTTTTTTTTTTTTTTTTTTTTTGCGGTATGCGGGCCTCTCACTGTTGTGGCCTCCCCCGTTGCGGAGCACAGGCTCCGGACGCGCAGGCTCCGGACGCGCAGGCCCAGCGGCCATGGCTCACGGGCCCAGCCGCTCCGCGGCATATGGGATCCTCCCAGACCGGGGCACGAACCCGTATCCCCTGCATCGGCAGGCGGACTCTCAACCACTTGCGCCACCAGGGAGGCCCTGTTATGTCAATTTGAATATCCACATTGAACCATGAGTTTTTAAGGAAGAACTTTAAAATTTTGAAGCGGTTGGGACTCCCTCCCCCAACCTTTATTGTACTTTTAATAAAAGAATAGATTTGTATATACACTAATATGTATAAAATGGATAACTAATAAGAACCTGCTGTATAAAAAAATAAATAAAATTCAAAAAACAAACAAAAAATCCATCACTACTGAAATTACAAGTTATTTTTTCTTGTGATGAGAGTTTTGAAATTCTATTCCCTTAGCAACTTTTAAATATAAAATAAAGTATTATTAACTATAAAAACAGGGGCTTCCCTGGTGGCGCAGTGGTTGGGAGTCCGCCTACCGATGCAGGGGACACGGGTTCGTGTCCTGGTCCGGGAAGATCCCACATGCTGCGGAGCGGCTGGGCCCGTGAGCCATGGCCGCTGAGCCTGCGCATCCGGAGCCTGTGCTCCGCAACGGGAGAGGTCACAGCAGTGAGAGGCCCGCGTACCACAAAACAAACAAACAAACAAAACAAAATGAAACAAGAAGAATAGATTTGTATTATTTCTACTTTTTTGGAATTTATTTGGGTTTTCTTTGTGGCATAATATGATCAATTATTGTCTGTGTTCCAGGGTCCTTAAAAAGAAAGCTTATGTATATTCTGTTTTCAAGGTATAAAATTAGCTGTATGTCATTTTAGTTCTACCTTATTAATTATATTATTTAGGTCTTCTATTTCATTATTTATCTTTTATCTATATTATCTGTTTGGATTAAAGAGGTTAACTAAAGTGTTCTGATAATTTCTCTCTCTCTCTAGCTCCTATATAGCCTGAAGTCTTCATTTTATGAGTATTGATGCTATCTTGAGGTGCATTGATGTTCACAGTGGTTATATTTTTATTATGAATGTGCTCTTCTTTGACTCATTTAATTCTCCTTGGCCTGGATTCAGCCTTATTTAATATCAAGGTCATGTCTCCTGGTTTCTTTTGATTTGCATTTGCCCACCTCTTATTTTCAATATTCCTAAATAACTTTGTTTTAGCTGTGCCTCATGTATAGCAGAGGGTTGGATTTTGCTTTGCATCCAATTTTTTAATAAGTGAGTTTGGGCCATCTACATTGGCTCTGTTAAATATTTTAGGTTACACTTTGTGTCTTTATAATTTTTAATAATTCTCTGTATGGACTCTGCTCTGTGTGTGTGCTTCTCTTGTAATATTTAGGAAAGTATTTTATTGTTTCTCTAATGTATACTTTCAAGAGTTTATACAATACTCAATTCTTTTTTCATAAGCAGTGTCTATCAATTTCCTAATACGAAAAATGGTAAAATTATTATATTTGTCCTTCTTTCCCTCATATTTTCCTACTACTTGTATTAATGATGCTTCTTAATCTTAAATATACATAGATTTCTCTTAGTTGGTTTGAGTTTTTAAATGATATCTTCTGACCTTCAGATACTAAAATGAGGAAATCAGGATCTTCTAAATTTTTATCAGTCTTTTCTACATAGTCAGTGTATATAATATATACATTTTGTTTTGCCATCCTAATCTATTTCTTTTATATTTAGTTCTTCACTTAGAGAGATTTGGTGCTTACCACTAACTGCTCCCTTTCCCACTGTTTTTCCAGTTATCTCTTATTTGGCTGAAGTATCCTCTAGTTTCAAGACGGGTTCATGAAAAATATCTGTTCAGAACTATCTGTTGACTTTATATTTGAATGACAGTTTGACAGGCTGTAATCTCTTTAAGTCATAGTTTCTTCCCTGGGCGGGGTTTAGGGAAGTCTAAAGCCAGTGTGTATTTTACTACTTACTAGTGAGTTGATCATTTTTTCCCCCTTATGTGTGGTTGTTTTCAAACTTTATTACATGAACAAAACAATCTGTGATTAAATAAGTCTCTATGATTCTGGGATAAACACAACTAATGGAGTATCTTCTATACTGGTATGTCTTCTCATATACTTGGATATATAAGTATTATATTTAAAATATTATTCTGTGATCTCCAAGACAGAGTGTATATTAAAAGTATTTTCCCATTAACTGCCCTTGCAAAGACATGATCACAGGTCTAGTGCTTTGAATAATAAACTTTTAAAAGTTAGAAGTACGTTTTGTGCTTTTCAGAAGTCAGTGAATTAACAGAGATCTTATTTAGTATTGGATTATCTACTATTTTGTTCTGTTCTTTATTGAACCCTATTTCTTTCATCTTGTTTTTTTTTTTCAGTCAACAAATTTTTAAGTGGACAGTAAACTATTATTAACAATGAGCACAATGTTGTACTGCAGGTCCCAGAATTTTTTCACTTTGCATGTCTGAAACTCTGTAATTCTCATTGAACTGCAATGCCCCACTTCCCCATTCTTCTAGTCCCTGGAAACTACCATTCTACACTCAGTTTCTGTGTATTCTACTACTTTAGATACCTCATATAAATGGAATCATGTAATATTTGTTCTTTTGTGAGTGGTTTATTTCACTTAGCATAATGCCCTCGAGGTTCATTCATGTCATAGCATAAAGACAGGATTTCTTTTTTTAATGGCTGAATAATATTCTGTTGTATATATATAACCACATATTCTTTATTTATCTGTTGATGGACATTTATGTTGTTTCTACCTCTTGGCTATTGTGAATAATGCTGCAATGAACACGTGAGTACAAATATCTCAAGATCCTGATTTTAATTCTGTCATTATATTATGCAGTAACTCTAGTGAGATCAGAGAAAGTACTCTGTAATCAAACACATTAATATTTTTATAACAGAAAATATTAATTCACACTAAGCTCTTAAAAGTCTATAATTAGGCACATACCATTCCAGGTCAGATATTGCTGCCAAAATGAGTTCAAGTCAGGTCAGGTTTTGCCATCAAGTACGTTTTGAAAAAACTTTCAGTTTTCAGGGCTTCTTTGTATTTTGGAGTTGAAGTAAACATTTGAGAATCTGTACATCCATTGGATATTTTTCTTTCCCATATGCTTTTGGAAGGTTTACTGCTCTGGTGATGAAGGTTTACATAGCTCTGAAATGAGAAGATAATATTTAACGGTAATGAGGAAACAGAAAGCCATTTTAGTGCCAGGCTTTTGAGGCTGAAAAATCATACAAGCACTAAAAATACTTAGAGGAAGTGTTTTTGAATTTTAAAAGATTGTTGTTGGAATGAAGTCTACAGTTTCGTTGTTGTTGTTGTTCTCCTACAGAAAAAAGAGGCTGTGGGTTTCTCAGTCAACCCCCAAGCAGGCAGAACATTTCAATTTTTTGACCACCATCTGATGGAATCCATTAAAATGGGTGATCCCAAAGTGCATGAATTCCTTAGGTTACTTGCACTCTGCCACACCGTAATGTCAGAGGAAAATAGTGCAGGTAAGTGCAAAGTGTGTCTGAGTAGTGAGCCTTGTTTTTTAAATCAGTATTGATATTTTTATTAAAAATGTTTGGAATTGGAAGGATTTTCTAATTCAGAATATAGCATTGCAGGAGGGGTTTACCTATCACTTAAAGGAAAAGAAAAAGAAAAGAAATAGGAACAACAAAAAGATGAGGGCCTAGATATGCCAGTTAAAGGGGATGAAATATTTTTTATGATTGAACACCATATTTGACTGTGAGCTTCCTGGTAGGCAGGACAATCAGAGAAACACTCTTGAGCCACTTAGCTTTCGCTATTAACATGCATATCTAATAGATGCGGATAGCCATCAGGTATATGCTTAGAATGAATTTTCCCAGTAATGGGACAGATTTACACTGATAGAATACTTGTGTTTAGTCCCCATTATGAGCAAGTTCCACACTACCAGGATGGTTGTTCAGAGCTCAGAGTTCACAGAAGAGAACAAAATCACCTGGGCCACTTTAATATTGAAGCAATGAGGCAGGTAGACAGTGGATGGTGAATTGGCTTCTCGCTCCATTTGGGCCCAGTCTACTCCATTTACAAGTTTTATTTCTTTCTACTATCACCTGTTGGGTGAAAATTACCACTCAAGTAATTTCAACTCAAAAGTGAAATATATATAGTCTGCAGACTGTATATATGTATATGTGTGATATATATATGTATGTGTGTATATGCATATGTACATTTGAATATATGTTTTCTTTCTCTATATATATTTTTTTCTTCTTTTTTTCTTTGTTGGGACTACATTCAAGCCATAGTTTTGTCCTTGATGATGCTGGACTAACTCATTCCTCTGATTTTAATTGCTGTGAGGATTCACATAATTATATTTATAACTTAAACTAATATTTATAATACTAATGTATCTGAGGATAGCACAATGCCTTCAAATAAATTTCTTTTATCTCTGACTTTGAGTTTATTTCATTTTTAAGGCTCTATTTTATTTTAATAGCTATCTTTTTATTTCAACATCATGATATTTTCTTAGATCTCTTTGAGGATATTAATTATTCTTAATTTGAAGTCTTCTTTTGTTTCCTCTATTATGTTTCATTTTACGGAATGTTGTTTTTTGAGTTCTGTGTCTAACTTTCATGTTGTTCTCAAACGTTTGATGGTTTGTGGTTGCCTGTTCCTACTTGTGTTTGAGAATCCCTGTTTGCCTCTTGGTGAATGTAGGTTCTGATTACAGTGGCCTGTCTCCCAAGATTGTGGGGAAAGGCACAATACATAGATCGTCCTTTGGGTATGGGGTTCCCCTCTCCTGGAATTCATATGATACCTCGGTTTAGCTATCTTACTTTTTCAGATCTAGTGCTAGGAGTCTGTGCCAGAACCCTAATGTGAGACAAAGTTATACTTAAGGTCTGGGCTGGAAGAAAATATTAGAGTCATGGAGTTCCTTTCTGTCATTAATTTATTTCTCTTATCCTTGTGGAATTCTAAAGCTACTTCTGGCTGTTTTCAGCTTTGGTCTACAGCCCCAACATTCAAATCTTAAAAGTTTCCTTAGGTGGATTGTGTACTTTGTGTAGAAGAACATTTTCAAGGTTTCATCCTGGGGCAAATGTCACTGCAGCCTGCTGTTCAGAGTAAGCTGGCAGGAGGAAGAGCCCAAATGGTCTGGGAGAGCTGAATGGAATTCTTCAAATAATTTTATTCATGGTACTTCCAAGACCACTTCTGCTTTTCTCATTTGTTGACTCTGATTTGGAGACTCTTTGGGGGTTGCTCTGACCTCTGTATTGATTTTCTTTTTCAAATGCTTTGAGCTGTGTTTTTCTCCTTTCTTATTTCTTCATTTATCAAATCTACTTTTTATCTTTCAGACGTTTCTCAGATTTCTATTTTACTGACAATATTCATTCTTTTTTTCTTTAAACATCTTTTTTGGAGTATAATTGCTTTACAACAGTGTGTTAGTTTCTGCTTTATAACAAAGTGAATCAGCTATACATATACGTATATATATCCCCATATCCCCTCCCTCTTGCATCTCCCCCCAACCCTTCCTATCCCACCCCTCTAGATGGTCACAAAGCACCGAGCTGATCTCCCTGTGCTACGCAGCTGCTTCCCACTAGCTAGCTATTTTACATTTGGTAGTGTATATATGTCAATGCTACTCTCTTACTTCATCGCAGCTTACCCTTCCCCCTCCCCGTGTCCTCAAGTCCATTCTCTACGTCTGCGTCTTTATTCCTGTCCTGCCCCTAGGTTCTTCAGAGCCATTTTTTTTTTTTTTAAGGTTCCATATATATGTGTTAGCGTATGGTATTTGTTTTTCTTTTTCTGACTTACTTCACTCTGTATGACAGACTCTAGGTACTTCCACCTCACTACAAATAACTCAATTTCGTTTCTTTTTATGGATGAGTAATATTCCATTGTATATATGTGCCACATCTTCTTTATCCATTCCTCTGTCGATGGACACTTAGGTTGCTTCCATGTCCTGGCTGTTGTAAATAGAGCTGCAATGAACATTGTGGTACATGACTCCTAAAGGGAGCACTGATTTTCAGTTTACCTTTATACTGAGAGAGTATCCTTTCTGGGGGCTCAGTTTTAAGAGATCGTCTCCCATTAAACTTCTTTCCCTGGCCTGTGTCTTTTCTAACCAAAGCCTTGAGAGACTGGAAACCAATGAGCAAGTTCTCTTGGTTTAGAAAATGCCCTTCATTTATTCCATATTTTTTTTTCAGTCTTTGACCTGAACAATGACTGCTTTCTGGCCAGTCCTGGGTGCATTCAAAAATATTTAAATGTTTTGTCTTTATGGAATATGTAGCTCTTTGCAACAGAGGAGGTTGATCCTGGCACCTACTCCACAGTGTTGCCAGAAGTGGGAGTTATCATATCATTTCATGGGTAGATCAAGAAATTGCTTTGGGCTTCCCTGGTGGCGCAGTGATTGGGAGTCCGCCTGCCGATGCAGGGGACGTGGGTTCGTGTCCCGGTCCGGGAGGATCCTGCGTGCCGCGGAGCGGCTGGGCCCGTGGGCCATGGCCGCTGGGCCTGCGTGTCCGGAGCCTGTTCTCCGCGGTGGGAGAGGCCGCAGCAGCGGGAGACCCGCATACCACAAAAAAAAAAAAAAAAAAAGAAATTGCTTTAATTTTTTGAAATTTTGAAAATTAATTTATGCCTGTTGTAGCAGGTGAAACCATACAATACAAAGATTTATAAAGGCAGAGCTAATAATTTCTTCCCTGAATTTTGATTCCACCTCTACAGGGGTAACCAATGTTAACATTTGGTGTGCATACTTTCACACTTTCTATTTGCTCGTATATATATGAATATATGTAGATGTGTAAGTGGTTTGTTTTTAACAAGAAGGAATCATAATATATAGATTAATATGCAACTAGTTTTCTGAACAATTTATCTTGGACATTACGATAAATCAGTAAATATGGATCTAGCTCTGCCTACTTTTTCTAATTTATTTTTACATACAAAGGTAGTACAATTTTATATAGAAAGGCTTACTTTATTCATGATGGTTTTAAAGTATACTTTTATGTTTTTTCCCCCCATTTCATTCTTTTCCTCTCTTCTCCCCTCTTACCCTCACTCCGACACATACACAATACCAGATACCAATCATTAACATCCTGGTTTGATTCCTTACATTTCAAGGGATTTCTTGTATGCGTTCTCATAAAATGGTCATTAGTAGCAGACTGAAGAGGAAATTGGAATGTCTGCTCTGTCACTCTGGCTGTGTGATCTTGCAAAAATCACATAATATTTTCAGTCATAGTTTTCACCAGTGTAAAATGGGAGTACAGGCATACCTCATTTTATTGCCTTCACATATACTGTGTTCTCTACAAATTGAAGGTTTGTGGCAACCCTGCATCGAGCAAGTCTGTTGGCACCATTTTTCCAACAGCATTTGCTCACTTTGTGTCACTATGTCACATTTTGGTAATTCTTACAATATTTTAAAGTTTTTCATTATTATTATATTTGTCATGGTGATCATGGTGATCAGTGATCTTTGATGTTACTATTGCAAAAAGATTATGACTCACTGAAGGCTCAGATGATGATTAACATTTTCTTGCAATAAAGTACTTTTTAATTCAGTATGTACATTCTTATATATAATGCTATGGCACATATAATAGACTACTGTATAATGTTAATGTAACTTTTATATGCACTGAGGAACCAAAAAAATTCATGTCACTCGCTTTATTGTGATATTTGCTTTATTGCAGTGGTCTGGAACCAAATGTGCAATATCTCTGAGGTATGCCTATAATAATTTTAATAATCCCTAGCTCATTGCCATGAGGATTATGTGCATTAATATATATAAAGTGTTTTAGTTTGTGAAACTTTCATGGCACATTTCTAGTCACTGAAAATACAAAGGTGTGGTCTCTGCCCTAAGAAACTTTCAGCAGAGTAGGGAGGCAGGCTCAGGAATGAGCCTTTTCCTGTAAGACGACAAGGGTTCCAGTGGTGGTATACATGGTGTCCTGTGGATCCACAGCACAGGCACCTGGTCACCTGGTTGGTGAGTGGAAAAGGTCTGATTTCTAGAGCTGACACTTGGGTTGGGTGTTATAGAATGAGTTGGAATTGGCATTGGTGTTCTATGAATGTTATTATTCTCAGTATTAATACCTTTGTTTCTTTTCCTTTTCTTGTTGTTATTTAATCCACCTGTTTCTTTTCCTTTTAGGAGAGCTGATTTACCAAGTTCAATCACCTGATGAAGGGGCTCTAGTGACTGCTGCAAAAAATTTGGGGTTCATTTTTAAGTCTCGGACCCCAGAGACAATAACAATAGAAGAATTGGGAACACTAGTTACTTATCAATTGCTTGCCTTTTTGGATTTCAACAATTTCAGAAAAAGGATGTCTGTCATAGGTACGGTTCATGGCTGAGAGTATTTTTGATCTTTTGATAGTACTATGGTTATATGGAAACTTCTCAAGGATGATTTTACTCTTGGTTATGTGCTGAGAGTTGTGATATTTATTAACCTTTGAACTTCTGTTATCCTCAACTTAGCCTCAACTCAGTAGTGGTGAGTATAACTAACATGTAACAAGTGCTTATTGTGTGTCCAGTACTGGTCTAAGTGCTATACATGAATGAACTGATTTAAGTGTCACAACAACCCTACAAAGTAGGTACTATTATTTTTATGCCCATTTTAAAGATAACAGAACTGAAACAGAGAGGTTGAGTAACTTTCCCAAGGTCACATAGCTTGAGATAGAATAGCTAGGATTTAAACCTAGGAGGTCTGACTATGAAGGAAGGTCATTCACTACACAGCACTGGCTCAGGATGAGTTCCTGAATTACTTGGCACATGCCAGTTATTGTTGATATTGTTGTTTTGTGAAAATCATCATCAGTCTTCTCATTATTTTCCATTTACTCTGTTCACTTGCATTGCTGGAGATGATCACCCATTATTGAATTTAGCACCACAATGAATCCATGCTTTCCTAAGTCAGTGCTAACCCTCAGTGCTGCATCAACGTCCCTCTCATTTTTATTTTCCTCCTTTTTCCAGTCCTTATAACAGGTGTTCTAAATCTTTGCCCTTTCCTCAAGTCCTCAACCTTGCCATGAATCTCCTTTACTCTTGGAAGCTAAATTCATCTGCTATTTCTTTAAAAAAAAGAGGCCCTCAGAGATGCACACTATCACCTTACCCATTTCCCCATCTTCCTCCTTCATCCCCAAGCTATAACTTTACTCAGTCTTTTTCCTGATTCAGAGAAAAATTCCTCTTGCTCCTTTTCAATGCTAAAGATTCTACCTCTTCCCATCCCTTTTCCTTCCCTGCTTGCTCCTTATTCTTCATCACTGGCTCCTTCCTTCAGCCTGCAACTCTGTCATCATCCTTTTTCCTTAAAGATATTGTTCATGTTCTGATCTCCACTGATTTTGCCACCCCATTTTTCTTCTTTCCATCACAACTTAATTTTTCAAGATCAGTTTTTGATCCTTACCTTGATTTCTCTTTTCAGCCTATTAGGGTCAGTCTTCTGCTTCCACTGTTCAAAAAGAAATACCTTCTCAGAAGTTTGCAATCACCTCATAACTGCCCAATGCAATAGCCCTCCCTCTCTCTTTCCTTCTTTCTCTCTTTCTTTTTCTTTCTTTCCTTTTTCTTTCTCTCTCTCTCTTTCTTTTCCTCTCTCTCCCTTTCTTTTCTTCCTTCCTTCCTTTCTTTCTTTCTTCCTTTCTTCTTTTTTTCTTTCTCTCTCTCTCTTTCTCTCTTTCTTTCTTTCTCTCTCTTTCTTTCTTTCTCTCTTTCTTTCTTTCTCTCCCTCCCTCTCTCCCTTCCTTCCTTTCTTTTTCTTTCTTTCTCTCTCTCTCTCTCTTTCTTTCTCTCTCTCTCTCTCCCACTTCCTTCCTTTTTTTCTTTCTATCTATCTAATATCTATCTTCTACTATCATCTCTCTATCTTTTTAAACTTAGTGATATTCGGGACTGTTGACCTTCTTCTCTTGACACTCCTCTTTTGGCCTCTGTGAACTCGCTGGCTCCTGGTTCTCCTCTTGTCCTGTGTTTTTGTTCTCAAGCTCCTTTTCAAGCTGACTATTCTTTGTCCCACTCTTCAGTGTTGGTGTCCTTTTCTCTTCTCACTTCCTGTGCTCTCCTTGGATAATCTTGACCACTCACATGGTGGTAGCTATTGCTTATATTCTGTGTCCTTCCCATATTGTTCTTCAGTTTCAATCTCTCTCTGAGGTCCCCACACACTCTTTCAGCCTTCTCCTGGATTCTGCCACTGGGTTGTACTACAGTTACCTCAAATTTTGTATGTCTAATATAGAACTTTCTTTCTCACAACTATTCCTCTTTATGTAGTTCTTATTAAAATTGTTAACTGCCTTTTGCTATATGCCTGTGTGAGTGCACTGAACACTTTACAATGAATTATTTTATTAAATTCTTGTGATAGTGTATTACCCCCAATCAGGAGATGAGGCAATTAAGGCTCAAAGATTTTAAGTATCCTGCCCGAGATTGTCACACAACTTGTTACAAGTCCAGTAAGATGCAGAGGAAATATCTGAACCCAGGTTTCAAATATTTGAACATCGTTCTCCAGCATCTAGCCTCTTAATCCCTATTGTAGCTCACTTGCTTTTGATACTTCCATCTCCTTTGTGCCCCTAGGCTAGTGATTCTGAAACTTCAGTTCCCGTCAGAACCACCAGGAGGGCTTGTTAAAATGCAAATTGCTGGGCCTAGGCCCTAGAGTTTCTGATTCAGTAGGCCTGGGGTGAGGCCTAAAAGTTTGCATGTCTAACAGGCTCCCAGGTATTGCTGATGCAGATGCTGCTGGGCGGAGAACCAGTCTGGGGACCATTGCCCTGGACTAGGAGATCCTCAAATACTACTCATTATTTTCCCCTGAGATACTCTGCTACTCTCTTCATTCAGGCTTCAGCATCTCTTGCCTTGTCTATAGGATCCTCAGTAGTCATCCTGTTTCTAAGTCTCTCCTCCTCAAGGCAACAGAGTAATCTTTCTAAAAATAGCCTCAAAAACCCATTTTTATCATAAAAGCCTACTGTGCTTTTCTCCTAATTCCCAGTGCCACTCCTTTAGTTAAGCCTGTCATCACTGCTTGCTTATATTATTGCAATATCTTTAAACCTGTTTCCCCTTAAAAGAATCCTCTATGCTGACATCAGGGTATTCTTTTTAAAACATTGGCCTGATTTTGCCATCACCAGCTTAAAAAATCTTGCTGGTTTCCTAGAACTTAAAGGATGTCCTTAGCACGACATTCAAGATTGTTTGCAATCTGACCTCAAGCTGCTTTTCTTCCACTTCCTGAAACTATGTGCTCCAGCCTCACTAGGCCTCACCATTCCTGGCATGCATTGTGCACTTTCACACCGTTTGCATGTACTGTTTCCTCCGCCTAGACCTTTCCTTTTCTCTTCTCTTCTTGGAAGACTCATACTCATCTGGTAATGTCTGATTCAGGTATCACCTGTTCTCTCAATTCTTTTCCTACCCTCCGAATAACCTCATTCTCCTTTGTTCCCCAGAGCAGCTTGTTCATAGCACCAGTGTGATGCCAATCCCGGGATGCTCACGATTTTCTGTTATTAGAGTGGTGCTGCCTGAAGGCAGGAGCTGTGCCATAGTCTTCATAAATTACTCAGGGCCAAGCACAGAGCTTAGCACACAGTGGGTTCTCTATGAATGTTCATTAAATAACATTTAACCCAACACCTTGTAACTTATGAATATCCTGATCATCATATTAAATCAATTTTTACTCTGAAAAACATGTGTGTATATGTAATAGCAGGGCCTTTGGTCTCTAGCTGCTAGAAACTAGCTCTGGGAGATTGCTCTCAGCAGGAACCAAACATCATCTGAGGATGTTTATTTATTTATTTTTTTGACAACAGGCTGTAGGCAGTCACTATCAGTGTTAATGATGAGCACATATGCTGCTCTGGGTGTTGGCTTAATGTTGTATCAGCCGGAACTATCTTCTATTTACAGCTTCAGGGGAAGTGTTATTGATGTTGGGTTTGCCCAGAACTGGTTTCTCTTTGCTCTGAGGGTGTTGACAAAACCTAAGATTGCTACACAGGGAAACTTTCAGCTTTTCCCCAGTGTTGGTCACCATTACAGGCTATGGGGAAATCACAGCCTAACCACAAATATCGGATGTTTGCCTTAATGGATCCCATATGAAGAAAGGTAATGTTCCACCACAGAATGCATGGAGGCTTCGGGCTTTATTTCATTTCTGTTTGTTTTTTAATCAGGAGGAATTTGAAAGAGAGACTCCACGAGGGTAGACAAGTCTCTGTTTGATAACAAGGTTGAAAAACAATGTTAGCCTCATGATTGTCACAGGGCTTGGTTGGGCAACACCCCAACCTGAAGGCTCAGACATTTGTTGCTGCTGCTGCTGCTCTTTCTCCTCCTCCCCCTCTTAGGTCTTCTCCTCCTTCTTCGAGGTTTTCTTTTTTTGACAGTCATTCATTGAATCATGAATGTGTAGTTTAAGTACCAGTGGTACTTTCATTCTGGGGCAACAGCCCTGATTTAATCCAGAGGTATCTAAATAAAAATAGATTTCTATAAAGAATTTTGTCAGAAGGTATAGAATATACTATATTGATAAGCATGTAAATCTCAGTATGTAGTTTTGGAAGGATTAATACTACTAATTATGTAAATAAAAATACAGAGATAAAATTCAAAGATAGTTATTAATAGGGGCAAGTGGCAGATAATTATTAAAGAAGAATAGATTACAATAGCTCCTTGTAAAGCCCTTAGAAGATCTTTACATAAAGGTTTCTTAACTCTAAACCTTTTAAGGATTATCAAAGTACAAATCACACTGACATGTGACAGGCATTTCTCTATGTGGATGTATGAACAGCCACCCAACTGAGATATAACAAAGTAGAATTATTCATCACCCTTCACAGTGTTGCTATTGTATTTACCCTTACAGCATAAACCTGGAACCATTTCTGACTTTCTTCTTTCCTTTGTATCACAAAGGCATAGCTGCTGCTTTCAATGAATTTTGCATAATTATAATTCAACTCAATCAAGCAAATATTTATTAAGTACCTACCATGTTCCAGGAACTTGAAACTAAAGGAGAATGTGAAATTGAAAAATGTATTTTGTGGTTGCATCCAGGAGAAAATGGTGAAGCAGGATAGGAAATAGGCTAAAAAGGGGCCGGATGATCCCCGGATGATTATAACATGTTTATGACATGTTAAAGAGTCCAAACTTGATCTAAGGGCAGAAGAAAGCTATTGCGGGATTCTAAGCAATGGTGTAAAGATGACTCTGGCTGTATTGCAGAAGAGTTTGGAGGGAAGGAGTAAAACCATTTAGGTTAATGTGATAATCTAGGCAAGAGAGAAGGTGTCAGAGAGAAGTTCTTGGCTTCAATTGGATGTATGGGTGGTGAAGGGAGGAGCTTTGAATGATGGCCAGATACCTGATTTGGGAGACTAAGTGAATGCTGAAGCTTGTTACTATTTTTTTTAAGACTTTTTTTTTAATGTGGACTATTTTTAAAGTCTTTATTGAAATTGTTTCAATATTACTTCTGTTTTATGTTTTAGTTTTTTTTATGGCTGTGAGGCACGTGGGATCTTAGCTCCCTGACCAGGGATCAAACTCGCACCCCCTATATTGGAAGGTGGAGTCTTAACCGCTGGACCACCAGGGAAGTCCTGAAGCTGGTTATTAGGACTGGAGACATAGGAGGAGTAACTAGTCACTGGTGATAGATAACATGTCCAGTTTGAGTTTGATGTGCTTGGGCACATCTAAGAGGAGATGTCCAGTTGGTAGTTGGATGTACAGGCAGGGAGCACTGGAAATGGATTTAGGCAGGAGATACACATTTGAGAGCAATCATCCTGTAGATGAAAACTGAAGCCATAAAAAGAATGTGACTGCCCAATGAGAGTGTGAAGGATGGGAGGAAAAGTCAATCCTGGGTAAATCTCTGAAGAACACCAGTATTTAAAAGACAGACAATGGAAGCAGATTCTATAACTAAAAATGTATGACCTTTGTCCAGGCTCTGCCCACATGTTATCTTGAACATTTAAAGCTGCTATGTTATTTTTAATTTATTTTTAAAAGCTAACTTCTGAAATGACAGAGATTTTATTAGCCTAGAGATTTCCTAGCAGAAGTGACTATAAGCCTTGAATGAAAAGGGATATAAAACTTGCTGAGCTGCTAAAGGAAATGTTTATTGAGTAAAATTAAACAGGATTCCATGAAATTGGGTTTACATAAACTCAAAATTTAAAGGGGCTAATGCTGGGTTAAGGGAAGGCAGCAGATATGGAAAATCTTTATTAAATCAGAAAATTGTAGAGCTAGAAAGACCTTAGAAGTTAGGTTGTTTAAACATCTCCTTTTCACAAGTAGAAACTGAGACAAAGAGATGGTGAGGGATTTTCACAAATCAAGATCGGTCTGTGATTTCCCTAGACCAGTGGTTCTCAATGAGTGGTCTGGGGAACCCTAGGAAAACTTGATAGTTTTTCAGAGGCTGCACAAGGACAAAAATATTTTCATAATAATACTAATATTTGTCTTTCAATTTTTTTTCTCATGAATATATTGTGGAGGTTTACAAAAGCCACATGACATATGATAATACAACAGGTTGAATGCAAAAGCAGATATGAGAATCCAACTGTATTCTATTAAGCCAGACATTAAAGAGATCTGTAAGGGACTTCCCTGGTGGTCCAGTGGTTAAGACTCCACACTTCTAAAGCAGGGGGTGTGGGTTCAATCCCTGGTCTGGGAACTAAGATCCCGCATGCCATGTGGCATGGCCAAAATAAATAAATAAATAAAATAAAGATATCTGTAACCATATGAAACAATGCCCCTCCCCAAACTAAGTGTTTTTATTTTGGAAAATATAGTTATTTTTCATAGAATTGTTATTTATGTAAATATATAATAGGTTTATTGTTATAATAATTATTCTTTTGGTAATATTACAATTAATGTCTTAAGACTATTGATACAGTAAAATTTCTCAGTTTGAATTTCTAATGTGGTAAATATTGATAGATAGAACCTATATGGAGTCCTCATGAAGTTTTAAGAGTATAAAGGGGTTCTGAGACCAAAAAGTTTGAGAACCTATATTCTACCTTGGACTATAAGAAATAAACAGCCATAGAGAAGTCATACTGGCAAATGTGGGATATATACACTTTGCCTTTATAGCTCTGGTAATGGGAGGGAGAAAATACGGGGGAAATTATTAAATTGGATTGTTGTATAAGAAAAGAAAGAGACAGACTTTCCTAGGATTAAATGTTCTGGAAATTATAAAAGTTGACCATGGGTCTTAGAAGAGAAGACAAGCCCTAGACAAATTCCAATAAAAAAAAATTTTCCAGGGTACATTACATCTATTCAAGCTAGGAGGAAATTGGATTAGATTAAGTGTTGACTAAGGGTCATTAAAGATTAGAGGAAGTGAGTAAATCATAATTCAAAGAGTCAGGTACCACAATATTCATTGAAGCGCTATTTGCAATAGCCAGGACATGGAAGCAACCTAAGAGTCCATCGACAGATGAATGGATAAAGAAGATGTGGCACATACATACAATGGAATATTACTCAGCCATTAAAAAAAAAAAACAAATTGAGTTATTTGTAGTGAGGTGGATGGATTTAGAGTCTGTCATACAGAGTGAAGTAAGTCCGAAAGAGAAAAACAAATACCATATGCTAACACATATATATGTGTGGAATCTAAAAAAAAAAAATGGTTCTGAAGAACCTAGGGGCAGGACAGGAATAAAGACACAGACATAGAGAATGGACTATGGACTTGAGGACCCTGGGAGTGGGAAGGGTAAGCTGGGAAGAAGTGAGAGAGTGGCATGGACATATATACACTACCAAATGTAAAATAGCTAGCTAGTGGGAAGCAGCTGCATAGCACAGGGAGGTCAGCTCGGTGCTTTGTGACCACCTAGAGGGGTGGGATAGGGAGCGTGGGAGGGAGACGCAAGAGGGAGGGGATATGGCGATATATGTATACGTATAGCTGATTCACTTTGTTATAAAGCAGAAACTAACACACCATTGTAAAGCAATTATACTCCAATAAAGATGTTAAAAAAAAAAGATTAGAGGAAGCAACCTAAGTGTCCCTCAACAAATGAATGGATAAAGAAGATGTGGTATATATCTTGTGGTATATACAATGGAATACTGCTCAGCCACAAAAAAGAATTAAACTTTGCCATTTGCAACCACATGGATGCACTTAGAAGGTATTATGCTAAGTGAAATAAGTCAGAGAGAAAAACAAATACTGTATGGTATCACTCATATGTGGAATCTTAAAAATACAACAAACTAATGAATATAACAAAAAAGAAGCAGACTCACAGATATAGAGAATAAACTAGTGGTTACCAGTGGGGAGAGGAAAGGGGGGAGGGGAAATTTAAGGGTGGGGATTAAGAGACACAAACTATTATGTATAAAATAAGCATATATTGTACAGCACAGGGAATATAGCCAATATTGTATAATAACTATAAATGGAGTATATCCTTTAAAAATTGTGAATCACTATTTTGTACACCTGTAACACATAATGTTGTATGTCAACTATACTCCAATTAAAGAAAAGATTAGAGGGAAAAGTAATTTATTGTACTATGTTATTTATATTCCTTTAAATCAAGCTCTAAACTTTGTATTCTCTTAAACTAATAGTAGTCAATATTTATGTTCATCTGTTCTGAGGCATTCTATTTTTAGAGAAAAGGTATAATTCAGTGGAAAGGATGTAATAATCTTTGACTCGATGAAGCTTGTGAGGGTCAGTGTTCAGACCATGAAGTTGTGACACAGGCAGTTGTCCTAGATTGTATCAGCCCTTCAGAAATAGTAGGGGAGAAATACATTGCTATGTCATTCATTCATTCAATAAATCATTAGGTGTCTGGTGTCTGCCAAGCTGTAAAACCAAGCCTGCAAAGGTAGGCTTAAGGAAAGATTAGCTTAAAGAAAGATTTGTCTGACAGCAATATGTGCAACAGCCAGGGGAGGGCACAAGGATTGGAGATGAGGGATTGGAGCCTAGTCAAGGCTGTCATTCCCAAACCTGAGGGGCAGGTTAAAAACACAGCCCTACTAATACAGACTTCCAGTAGGAAGAAGATAGAAACTTTAATTTTGAAAGCCCCCTGTGAAGTGTGCTTGTAGCCAGGATTGTGACCCAAGAATGAAAGGGCTTTTCCAAGGAGTAAAGGGGGTGAAGAAACATGTCAGCAAGGACTGCGAACTAATGCATAAACCATGGCTTTGAATGGCTAGAATTCCATATGGAGATGATTTGGCATGACACTGATAGCTGATTCCTACAGTCAGTCTTGAATTTCACATTAGGAGACAGGCAAAAAAAAGCTCTCAGTTCTGCTCAATACAGAAGGCTTAATTTAAATGTATCAGCCCTTCAGAAATAGTAGTCAAGGAAAATAACAAGGTTGTACACATCAGAATGAAAACACTTTTTCCTGTAGATGGAATATTTCTAAGTTAATAAAACAGGAGTAAAGCCAGGTGACTTGGGTAATGACCTTTTAACCAACAGCACTGAATATTTTACTACTGGCTAAAACATGCCCATTTCCAACTTGCCTGGCTAGAGCCCAGGGACAGTCAAGTTTTGATGGATTTCACTGAATATAATCTACTTTCCCAACTTTTTTTTCAGTTCGAAACCCAGAAGGACAGATAAAGCTTTATTCCAAAGGAGCAGACACTATTCTGTTTGAAAGACTTCATCCATCCAACGAAGACCTCCTGACCTTGACATCAGACCATCTCAGTGTAAGTGCCTCTGTCATAAGGTTAGCACGGTGGCCCTTTGGCTGCTTCCTGTGGTTAGGTCTTATTTTTAAAATATCAGTTAAATGATCTGACTTCTGAAATAGAAAGCATGTGAAGAACGGTTCCACAGGAAACTGTGCCAGTGAATGTTTAGAAGCTGGCACGTGGACCTACCCCCTACCCTGCTGAGAGTCTGGTCGGTCTCACCGCAGGTGGATTAACACACAGCAGCTGAGAAGTAGCCACTGAGTGTGGGCTCCTGAACTCCAGCCAGAAGAGTCAAGACCCCAAGGGAAACCTGCTCTAACTTCCCTACAGCTGGGGACTGTTTCACATGGGTGACTGGACTGGTTTAGGGAAGAGGAACAGCAGGAGGGTTGCTTTCCCTTGGGTTCCGATGTGTCTGGTACTAATGGAATCTCTTATGGTTACTTTATATGGTGAGGGGAAAATAATCTCTGTAGCCAACTTTCTCCTCTAAGGGTTCTTTTATTCAGGTCATGATGAGTCACTAGTGTTCCCTAGGTTGAAGTTACCAAATGCATACATCCTAAGACTATGCATAGTTTCTTTCCCAAAGGTTTGTAAAGGGAGCAGGGATGGTCTTTGGCACACCTTTTTTTTTTTTTTTTGCAAAAGAGTAAGAGTCTATGAATTAATATGAACATTATCTGATTTAAAGCTGAGATTCAAGGCTCTCTCTATCTGTTTGAGGTTCTGTTTAACCCAATATGAAATTTAAGGGCAATTGCTCAAAACTCTTATTTCCTCCTTGGTTTCTCTCCTTTAAAAAGCTATTGAGGAGTGGGATAGGGAGGGTGGGAGGGACATGCAAGAGGGAGGGGATATGGAGATATATGCATACGTATAACTAATTCACTTTTTTATACAGCAGAAACTTTCTAACACAACTTTGTAAAGCAATTATACTCCAATAAAGATGTTAAAAAAAGATTAAAAAATTTTTTAAACTTCCAAAAAAAGAAAAAAAAACAACTATTGAGGATTCATTTTCTTTGCCAAGCCCTATATTTAATATAAAACATTCCCTGACTCTTTAAACAAACAAACAAACAAATAAAAAAACTCTGGCTGACTTTAAGTTTAAAGAATGATGGTTTGGTAATATGGGTTACAAACATAGCTATTGTTTTTGTCTTCCCAATAGAGCATTCTTGATTTTCTTTTAATCTGTTCCAGAAGGCTAGCATGGTCTTTTTAATTTTTTTTTTTTTTATGGAAACAACATTGGAATCATAAGTATTTGATTTTGCCATTGCTCAAACACCAAGGCCCTGGATTTTCATACTAAAGTATGGGAAGCCAAATTTGATCTTTTTATATTTCTATGCAAAAGATTTATTTTCCAGGTAGTATCAGTTTGACTTGCTTTCGCTTCGTTCACTTTATTCATTTTGACTTCTAAATTCTGCGGTTTTAAATTTATATTTAATTATTGATTTTTGAATTGTTTAATGATAGGAAACGACCTTGTTCAAATGTTCATTTAGAATTCAACTTGTGTTTCATGCACTAATTAAATAACTTAAATCATCTGTCCCCTTTTGTAGGGTCATCTTAGAGTTGATTCACTGCTGTGCAGAACAAAGAGAAAGGCACTGTAATGCCCAGTGGGGTTGCAAGGGAGACGCAAGAGCGAGGAGATATGGGGATATATGTATACATATAGCTGATTCACTTTGTTATACAGCAGAAACTAACACACCATTGTAAAGCAATTATACTCCAATAAAGATGTTAAAAAAAAAAGTTAAAGTCAAAGAAATGTTTGTGCAAATTAAGAGGATAAAAGATCCTTATAAAGGATCTATAAAAAGGATCTATAAAAGGCAGTAACTAAATTTTCAGATCAGTAGGGGACCCAGTGGTGGTCTTGGAGGAGGGCTTGTACAATGTGATTGCAATATCCAAAGTGCTACCAACTGCCTACGAGATAAATTTGGATAATTTTTCTCATGGTCTCTCTGGGCTAAACCACATCACTGCAGTATGCACTGACTTTTCTTTCCATTTACCTAATTAGGGTGTGTCACGGTTTAATATATGCTTGATTGCAAACCTGTGTCTGTCTCATAAGCCAGAACACAACAGAGAAGACATGCTCTGTGGCAATGCCCAAAGGAGCAGAAATGGCTATGAAAATGCTTACAGTGTAGAAGCCCATAAAATGACCACTGGAGGCCTAGGCAAAGTGGGAGGTTTTTAGCATTTCCCCAAGCATTCGCATTCAACATATGTTTCTAGCTATTGCAGCTGTGTGAAAGAAACACTTAGCAACTACCAGCCTCCTATTTTTATTTATTTATTTTCATGTTAGAAGGATAAAAGCACTAGAGGTATAATTTAAGATTGTTGGCTTCCTGAGACACTAAATGAAGAGTATGATCCTCTGATAAATTTGACCTATTATTAAATACTAACTCCAAAGAAAATAGTTTCTAGAAAAATAATGATTTTTAAAAATACTAACTGGACTTGACTGTCTCTTTAAACTTTCAAACAGTTTTATTAAAATTGGGCTTTAATATAGCAAGAAAAGATTTACAGAAGTTCTAGGATGAAAAGTAAAAGTCAGCCTCCATTTCTAGTACTACTTCCCAGAAGCGAACATTTATATTAAACTTTTCTGCCTTTCTCTCACTTTTCCCCTAGAGTTATTATTATAACTTTAATTTATATCCTTAAATTTCTATCACCTGACACCTATTTATTCATCTATTATTGAATAAGTGTACTTTATTATGGAAAATTTCAAACATAAACACAAGTAGGACAGAGTTAATTTTAGATGTGGCTGTATTATTAGGAGGAAGGTGACAAGATTTTGGTGAGATGTCATGCTGCAGCCCCTTGAGAGAGCCTCCTACCTTTGATTTGAGATCTATGGCTCCTCTGAGGGTCCTTTCTTCTCCCCTAAAAGCCGAGGGCCATAGGCCTTGAAACAGGCTGGGTCCCTCACATTGTCAGCAGTGCTTTCTTCAGGCAGAGGATAGGTTAGAAACCAATATGTTGCTTCAGATGGTTATCTCAAGTCATGGGCACCATCGATCACCTCTCAACTAGGACCCTTCAGAAGGCATTTTAGCAGTCTTAAGGGGGAATGCTAGGTCCCTTGAATGTTTCAACCCAAACAAAACACAAAATAAAAATATCATCTCCCCTTTCCAAGGGAATTAGAAAGTTGGAGGTCAGGATGACTAAGTAGTGCTCTTGAGATAAAATGAATTTGAGTGCAAAACTTCTTACCCATTATTGTCGTTGTTGTTTTATTGCTGTGATTATTGTTTTGGGATGGTTCCTAAGTCTCCATTTGTCCTGGCAGGAATTTGCAGGAGAAGGCCTTCGAACCTTGGCCATCGCATACAGAGATCTGGATGACAAGTACTTCAAAGAGTGGCACAAGATGCTTGAAGATGCAAACGCTGCCATAGATGAGAGGGATGAACGGATAGCAGGGCTGTATGAAGAAATCGAAAGGGATTTGATGGTATGAGTTTAGAAGCATGATGGTTTGTGTTTACAGAAGGGATAATATGTGTTTAGAGATCTAGCATGGGAATAATCCATTGGCTAAATCATCTTGCACACAGCAGATGTTACTCTTTCAAACAATGAATCATGCTTTATATGTTGACTTTGAGCTTGCCATATGTGGCCAGAGGATTATTTCTATTAACAGTAGCTTATGCAATTGGAAGTCCCCCAAGAGTAGAAGGTAGTAGACTCCCTAGTCTTTGTCAGCCTCTGGTATGTCATGTTTTGTTTGATGTTATATGTGTGTGTGTGTGTGTGTGTGTGTGTGTGTGTGTTTTCCTCCATGCTTTATAACCCACCTTTTTAGAGCAGGGAAACTTGCCATGAAGAGTGGCGCTCTAGCTGTAAACCATCCTAGACCCATGAGATTCTGATGATATCTGTACTGTCCAGAGTGTGATATATTCTAGAAACAACTCTTCCCTGAGGCCCTAGTGGCCAGGATGCTTAGCTATTGTGAGGCACTAGGGAGCACACCTTGCTCATCTTTGGATGAAATGTTGCACAAGAACCTTCACTTTTTAGTTTATGGCATCTGATGGTTTGTTAATTTAAGAGAATGGCTCTACTTTTTCTGTGATCCTGACTCTGAGATGAGGGCTCTCCTTTGTACCCTTCCATATTAATATAACTGGGGGATTCTGAAGTCCTTAGAAGTCCATATTATCATATTATCCTAATATGTTATCTGAGCATATCAGATCCCTCATGTAAATTCTAACTCCCAGGATCTCTGCATTAATTGGAATGCCCATCAGTTGCCTTGATTAGGGAACCTCCTTCTAGGGTCCTTCCCAGCCCACCTCTGTACATAATAGGATACTTGTTATATCAGTGCATCATACTCTCCATCTTCATGTCCCTTGACCTCTGAACTCTGTGATTGAAAGCTGTGGATGTTATGGGTATTTTTTGCATGCATTAACGTGAGGTATTCTTTTTTAATGAAGCTACTAGGTGCAACTGCTGTAGAAGATAAGTTACAAGAGGGTGTTATTGAAACGGTTACAAGCTTATCACTAGCCAATATTAAGATCTGGGTCCTAACAGGAGACAAACAAGGTAATCTGAAAATAGATGATGATGTTTTGACAAGGGGGCAATAATTTCTGTGGTAAAATTTTAATTAACCAGAAAGCTTAATTAAGGAGACATTTCCCCAGTCCTCCGCATAGGAAAGAGTTGAAATACAAAAAGGAAAGCTCATATATTGCAAGAATTTACTCTCAAACTAACAAAATATCTTCTATAGTATACCCTGGGGCCAGTTGAGTTTCAGCTCAATTGCCTCTTAAAAATAATAATTATACCCATAGGCAACAATGGTATTAAAAATGTTGAACTATTGGTTTGTATGTGCACTGCTCCTGGTTAGGAGAGGGAGTGGCACAGCTCTGAAGCAGGACATTGGAGACCTCAGCATTACTTCTTTAGTTTCTTCAATGGTAGGAAGGTTTTGGAATCTTAGAGGAGGGGTAGGCTTTGGAGAGGCTCAAGGAAGCAGCTGTTTATCAGCTGGTATGGAAATATTTTGGTATTTTAACAACTACCACAGCTGTACCAGTGCAACCTGGCTGAATTTCAGGACTGCCCATGCAGTTGTACAAGGAGAGCTGACCCACTTTCAGGCATGACAATATGCCAAGTCATCAGAGAAAGAGTCATTACGTTCAGAATACTGTGTTTCCTAAGAAAGAAAAGGGGATCAATACATTTTGGATCTATTGCTAGCAGTGGTTAAAACAAAAATGATTTTCTGCTTGGCCATCAGTGTACCAGAAATATTCAGTTAACTGGCACACACGTTTTTAAGATTCTATCTAACTTTTTTAGAACATTGGAGTATTTGCAGATATGATAAATCAGTTGTCTATATGTTTACTCAAATCACTGATTACAAAAAATAAACCATAGAGAGTCGAGCTCTGTGTTGTGTTATTAGACTTCCTAGAGTTTGATGTTGATCAGTGGGTACAGCTGTTCAATTAGTTATGAATATCCACAAGTTTACTGTTTAGCTTTCATTTCTGTGGTTTCTACAAAGGACATGGTGAGGTTTTATCAATTGTCTTCCTTGACTTAGGACAAACCTAATGATTCTATAGAATTCGCTGAAGTCTAACGACTCAGTAAAATTAGAATCAGATGATTATATTGCAGATGAAAGGGGGTACTTAACTATCCTAGGCTCCATTTCTACAAAATTAGAGGAAGGACTGGTCAATATCATGTAATACTCCAGTTATCTAGTAGCAGCAGTCCTTGTTTTCTTTGAGGTGATAGCCAAATTCCAAATTTCTATTCACTTAATGGAAATATGGCAATGTTGCATGTGGAAGAACTAAAAAATTTTGTAAGATCATTTTTTCTGTTCAACTGAACATTTTGTGAGATTTTTTTTTCAATTTGTCTATTATATCAGATTGTATTTCAGCTCTCTAAAGGCAGTATTTGAGACTTCTGGTAAAATTTTTTAAATGGATACATTTTACTAATCACAAGATCTTGGGGTACTATTTTCATGAATACTCATTTTGGGCATCAAAAAGATTTTTTTAAAAAACTCGATGAGAATGCTGAGGATTCACAGATGTTGCTATTTCTCCATGGATTTAACAAATCTTTGAATTTCTCCCTGGGCTTCTTGTATTTCATCACCGATCATGCTCTCTTTGAAGTTAAGGAGGCCTGTAGGCTATAAGGAAATAGAGCAAGGGCCTCAAAACTTTTATGAAAAGGTACTTATGTTATTAAGTAATGTTCTAACTGAAGTCTGCTTTATTATGTATCAGAAACTGCCATCAATATTGGCTATGCCTGCAACATGCTGACTGATGACATGAATGATGTGTTCATCGTAGCAGGGAACACAGCCGTGGAGGTCAGAGAAGAACTCAGGTAAGTGCTAGAGGAAGGAGGAAAGGAAGAGAGGGAGGGGGAGGGGAAAGGAAAATCTGATAGTTGAGAAAGAGGAAAATCCCCTTTGAAGAAGAACATTTCAAAAGTCTGCCTAAGTATTTCCCCAGAACTTCAAAAAGTGCTGTCTTACAACAATTTTTGCTTGCTGGTGCTCGTTGGAGCTTCTCTAAACTCAGCCCACTTTGGGTCTGGCCAAATGGCTTAGAGGCCAACTGCTTTGCCGCTTTTGCTACAGTCTCAAGGGGCTAACACAGCCACCTCAGCAGAGCAGTGGGGCATGATGGGCTTCCTTCACGTGCCTCCGTCGTTTAACTTTTGTTCCTGAACTTTGAAAAGAAAGGAAGCCTTAACTGTCAGCACCCCACTTGATACTTACGGATGAAATCTCCCAACTTTTTTACATTGCCTTACTCACTGTAGAAAACGGCTATATCATGCTGGTTAGAAGCTATGACTGGAGACTGCATATGTATTTGCCAGATCAAAGTTGGGAAATCTCATGACATACTTGACATACATGACATACTGACATAATTTTATTATTATTATTTCTATAAGTTTAACAAGAGAGTCCATACGGTCTATTGGGAAAATATTAACAATTTATTTAATAATTAATAGTAATTAAATATTTTACCTCAAGAAAATCTTTTTCTTTAAATGACTTTTTGTTTCGGGGGGAATTTAACTCTTGCTGAAGGAGGATAGATGTAAACAGATCGAGATTCTAGCGAGCCTATTTCTAAATGCTTTGAGATAGTGCCTGGGACCCTATGGTAAGCAGTAGACATGTATTGTCTTGTTTCATTCTCAAAGCAACCCAGTGGAAAGCATTATCATTATCCTTGTTTTACAGATTAGGAAGTTGAAACACACATAGGGTAAATAATGTGCCCAAAGTTTCACAGCCAGTCAGTGGTTCAGCTGGGGTTGAATCTAGGCAGCCCCAGAGCCTGTGCACCCACTCACTTGTCACGTATCTCTCTAAACACACCTTGGGTGTATTCTTACTCTCTTTAAATAGCTAATATAAAAAATGCAGTCGTTGAGGCATATGGCTGCTTCACTTGAGGTAAGACACCAGGTTAGCAACTAGAGCAGAATGGATTTCAGGGAGAGACAGCAGGTGTAAGAGGAAGAGTACAGACTCTGTGTTAACTGGAGCCAAGTTGGAATCTTGTCTTCGTGCTCCTGACTGGCTAAGTGACTTTTGAGATGCTATTCAACCTCTCTTTGTTTGGTTTCCTCATTTGTAAAATGGGAAAACATACAAACACCTACCTTATAAATTATTTTATTTGGGGGATTAATATAAGACCATAAAGCTTTACGGCCATTCAGTGAGCATCCTTCTTGCCTTCCCTCCTCTCTTTCCACTTCCTCCCTTCCTCTTGCCCTCTTTCTTCAGCCATTGTTCTCAATCTTTCCACCAAAAAGGACTAATTTTTTAAAATATTTCCCCAATAGACCCTATGGAGTCTATTATTAAAATTATATAAATAATAATAATAAAATTATATCAGTCATAGTTAATTAGATTTCCTAATTTTTATTTGGCAAAGACACACATAATCTTCAGTCAAGCTTCTAACCAGTGTAATATAGCAGTTCTTTACACCAGGTTGATGTAAGATAGCTGAAAGGAAAATAAAACTTTAAACACTTAGGGAGTCTCTACGTTCTTATCATAGAAAATTCTACACTTTTCATTAACCTTCTTAAGATACTGAAAACAACATGCTGACTCCCATTACAAATTTTATGGATCCTCTTCCTCTGTTGACTACATCGAATAACAATATTGCAGGTTGATGGAACAGCACACACAAAGGCATACAGACGTGAAAGATATGTTATATTCCAGAAGCAACCTGTCAAGTTGTAGCTGGAGTTATGGGTGGGGATAATTTTTCAGAGATGAAGTGGTGATAGATTGAATGATAAGCCAAAGTGAATATACTTTATCCTGAAGGTACTGGATGGATGGAGAGGACTTCTAAGCAGAAAAGAGACAAATCCAATTTTGCACTTTAGAAATAACACTCTAGTGGCAGGATAGATGGAGTATGTTTGACAGAAAAATGAATGGGATGGGCAGATGGATCAGGAAGCTGTTGGAATACTCAAGTTTAGGGATGATGAGGGTTGAACTAAGGCAGTGAGGCGGTAAGAACGGGCAAGGAAAAAATGGAATGAAATTGACAGCTGTTTCAGAGGTAGCATGGATAGGACTTGGAATTCGATTTGATGTGAAGAGACGTAGAAGGAGGCTCTGTCATTTCTAGTTTGTCTGACTTCACAGCCTGGAATACACTGAGCTGTGCAAGAACAGAAACTCATTAAATTTTCTAAAACTGAACTTGAACCCCTTTTCTGCCTGATGACAGAACAACTAAGTTAGGCACTTTTGGTAAATTTAGTTCACGTCTAGGATGTGCAATTGCCTTACCTGTCACTGATCCTCAGCGTCTATCCTGTGGCATCTGGCACTTCCCATTTCTGTGTCCCTGTCTGGTCTCTGGTCTCTGGTCTCTGGTCTCTGGGTTGCTGGCTATCCCTCTTGGCTGACTTCCGCATCCTCCTGGGGAAACATGGAAGTTTAGGGGCTCTTCCTTACCTCTCTGTGTCTGAGACGTGCTCTCACATGGTTACCTCTCTTCCTGAAATCCCTTTCTTCTACTACCCTCCATGTCACCATGCTTCAGTGGCAACGCGTCCATACTCAGATTCCCAAAAACTTATCTGAGAATTCCATTATCCACTCCCAGTCCAGGGTGTGGGTCAGCACCCAGACTTCTTTTAGTGATTCACAAGCATCTAACCTCCTCTTCAAAGTCCCTGTCCTCTAGGCTGGATGGGAAATGGAGAAAAGGAGTCATTTTTTTCTAGTCTGTTGCTTAGGGCAACACTATGCCCTGATTCCTTTAAGGATTAGTTTTTTGACACTTGAAGAAACTTTTCTCTTCCCTCTCAAAAAGCCCAATTAGTGGAATTCCAGATTGCTGGAATTCAGGATGACAATGCTGCTATGAGTTCAGGAGTCCATTTTGGTACTCAGAAAACAAAATCTTGACTCTTTTGTTTTCTCTGTATTTAGCTCTTTCAGATCCCCCGAGGCAAGGTATGTTTCTGAGTAAACAGAGAGGGCCACCTGTGGTGGCCGTGGTAATTGCAAGGGGTGGGGAACCGAAGTTAATTCCTCAAGATTTTATCCAGCCACATGTGGTTGACTAAGTAGGTGACATAACTGTCATTACGTGGAAGGAATGTGGAGAAATATGAATTCCTATATACTATTGTTGGGAGTGTAAGTTGGTAGAAACTTTCTAGAGGGTGAACTAGCAATATATTTCAAAATTATATATGTGCACAGTTTTGACCCAATGATTCTTACTTCTAGGAATTGTCCTTAAGAAAAATAAATGGATGGATGTATGTGTGTGTGTACGTGTGTGTGTTTGTATACATACATACATATTGTGGCATCGATTATGATAATAGAAAATTAGAAATTGCTCAAATACCCAGCCACAGGGATTTTAAGTACTATGATATATACATGGAGTGAGATACTATGTAGTCTTAAAAGTGATTATGTGGTTTTTGACATTGGAAGATGTCCACAATATATTTAAGTGAAAAATGAGTTTATGAAATTTCATGCATAACATGATCCATTTTTTCAAAAAAGTATATAGGTATGTATATATGTATACATATAAAACATTATACATCTATATCCATATCTATCTACCTACCTCCACATCAAGTTCTCGAGAACATATACATAGAGTTGTTCTCTTTTGTTGATACAATTATGGATCATGTTTGCTTTCTTCTTTATGGCTCTTTGTGTTATCTGAAGTTGTAATAGTGTCCATACAATACTTTTACAATTAGGAAAAAAGCCTAAAGATTATCTCCAATTTTTTTAGTGAGAAGAAAAAAATATTCAGAGGGAAAAAAATAAAGATTTTCCATCTAGACTAATTATTTCAGGACTCTTGAGGCCACCTTGTTTAACTTGCTGGCAAATAATGTTTATTTCAACTCAGATTTGGAGATCACCCCATTCTGAGACTCTATGACAGAGAGGCAATGAATGATAGAAAATTCTGTATGAGAAGAATCAATACATTTATAGTATGCATTTGCTTAATGTTAGGGGGAAAAAAAGAGCATCCAAGAAAAGTTATTACTGGAGGTGTTGCTCTCTATAATCCTAGTCTTGGCTACTTATATCTAAAGCCATGGTTTTGGGGATGAAATATTGAAATCATAAATTTACACCACTCAGTTTTCTTGTGTTACACCTTTGAGTTCAGTGGGTTTGAGTTTTGCCTTTCCATGCAAAAACATTAAAAAGAAGTATCAGAAGAATAGGATCTAAGTGATAGTAACTATTGGGAGGAAATGACCTAAATGCTCATATTTAAACCTGTCAAATATGTTTCAATTATTTCATAAACATTGATATGTAATCTTCATGCATATCATGCATGCATACAGCTTGTTTCAAATTTAATGTCATGAAAATGTTTTAGACACATTGAGTCCTGGGTTAACTTTGCTTCCATAACTGCTTTAGTATTCAGGACATGCCCAGAAATCTACAATTAAACCCTGTTATGCTTTCTCCAAAGATTACTGCATTGATTACATTTCTTCAGTACATATGTCTTCTGCCCAAAGAAAAGCAGACTGAGGATGTAATTTCGCTTGGGCTGACAAGCAAACCCATTACATGTTTCATTTTTGTTGCATTGATCACATGTTTTATTGTTAGGAAAATTAATTAAACCATGAAGTGATTCTACTGCTTCTGAGTAGTATCCTAGTGATATACCTAGGAACTGACATTTCCTCTTTAATCAACAAAATATATTGCATTTTTTGCACACCTACTTGATGGAAAGTTATTGTTTGAATGAGCAGGGTTCATAAATACAAATGGCTCCAGGGCCAGGCAGGTAATATTAGTTGTGTGATCTGGGCTGTACAAGGCATTATGGAGTGTTTGGGGCTTTGGTGAAGGCGAGCAACACGGTGTCCGTAAATTCATACGGATTCTTTTTAAACATTATGCAGGCCAAACAAAATGCACCTTCTTCCTAATTCCCGATTTCTAGTCACCCTGGCAAAATGTTTTAGTAAGTTTAGTTTCTATCATAAATTGTAAAATTTTAGAGTACTCAGTAATATTGGAGACCTTCCAGTTCAGCCTGGTACAGCTGCCTGAGTTTTCATAATGGTATCAACCAGTGTGATTCACTGGTATCATTCCCCTAGATTCTAATAAAGGTACTGCTTCAGGGGTTGAGTATCTTATAGGTCACACAGTTAATAAGGGATGAAACTCGGGCTTGACATCAAAATTTCATGTACTTTCTCTCTTTCTCTACTGTTGGCAGGGTACTCTTTTACCCTAACTGGTGCTCTAGCACTATGCCTTTTTCCCAACCTAGAGGCAGCCTGTGGCTAACTATGTGTAAACCTTTTAGTGCAGTAGACAGAGCACTAGGAATCTGAAGACCTGGGTTCTCGCCTGGGTCTGTAACTGACTAATCAAGTGGCTAGAGGACACATAGCTCAACTGCGGGCATATGAGATATCAGAGGCAGACCTCGGGCCTGAAGCCAGATCTCCAGGTTTCCAGCCCAATGCTCATATCAAAGTCAAAATTGTATTCGTCTAAACATGACGTCATGGTTTCAGTCTATTTTCTAACAGGTCGTTTTAAGGTTTGAATATAGAGCTCCTTAAGACTGACAAAATGACCCTTTCTCCTACCATCTCTTTTCTTTATAGATTGCATGTAAGCCAACATGGGCCTAACTGTGCTTTGCTCTGTTTGTGGTGGCATGGGGCTGTGAATGCCAAGGTTGCCTCAACCGATAATACCTTTCTGCGTGCCAACATTGTAACAGCCTGCCCTTCATTGCAGAGCTTGGAAAAATCAGGCACTCTTCTGTTTTAGCATTTGTGACTTGTATTCTGTAGTAAAGCGCTGTGTATCATGCCTGCAAAAATGTATAATTCATATTCCACGAAGGGAGTTATGTGTCGCTTTTTCCCTCCTAATAAATTGTTTGGTGAGGACCAGCTGGTGTTTGAAGAGCTAAGTTCCAGGAAGAAAAAGAAATGACAGCTATAGAGCATGGGCAAAGGGCTGGCCTGTATGGAGGGAGTGCGGTGGGAATTTAAGCAGAGCCGGAAACACTGTCCCTTTTCTGCCCGGAAAAGGGTTCATGTGAGATGTTAGGAAGACAGTTTAGGGGAAAAAAATCCTAAGTAAATAGAATTTCAGCCAATACTTTCATGAACTTCACCCTTCTTTGGAATGTTTTCATTCTCTGGGGGAAAACAGAGTTTGAGTCATTTATACAGCAAGTGAGAACTTTACTGAAAAGGAAACTTCAGGAGATGTTTGCCCTTTGGTGCTTTCTGAGGACCTAATTTATGAGCTCTGCAACACTGTCAGAGAAATGTTCATTTTGGAGGAACTTGTCTCTCTTGCTTTCTTCATTATATGGACTGTAAATTTTCATGAGTGTGAGGAGGATTCCCTGACATGATTATCTGATGCAAAAGCCCTGTATCTCCCACTTAAAACAATGATTTTTCATGTCTGTTCTCCCTCCCGCCCCACTCCTTAACTCCCTAAACTTCACACATAGCACTCTGACTTTATAAATCTTTTTCTTTGATTCTGCAAACTGATTGCTAAAACGTATAATATCATCCCTGGAGCCAAGGGCATGTAACCTTTGGGTTCTCTGGGTTCCTTAAATGCAGGATGTGACTTTGGTCCTGGACAGCAGAAGGAGATGTTGAGTCAGAAGATGTGTTTTTCTTTTTTTAAAAAACTTAACTTGTAAACAAATTAGTGTTACATTTTCAAGTAATTAGAAAGCTGAGGGCTAAAATGACTGTTTTTGTAATGTGAACATTCTCTTCTTTCAGAGGAGCCACAGCAAAAAACCATTTAAATAAATGCTCTTTACATAAGATGAGTCTTTGGGGAACCATTTCATTTTGCTGTAAGACAAAACATCCATTTTCTGGCCTGTCTCTCACTCCCCATTCTCTCCTGGGCACTTGTTTCGTATATGCTAGTTGTGGCCTAAAGTGTTGGTGGCTGGCTTTGGCGCTCAACTTCCGGAGCGCCGACTGTGTAGTTCCCTGGTTGTGATTGAAAGTTCTAGCAGTCATGTCAGCTTGCCCTATGTTACTTCAGAGCCTGTCATCCAAGGGGTTCGGAGAGGAAATTTTCCTTCCTTTAAAGGCATTGTCTTTCCATTTTGAAGAGAAGAATAAAATGCCACTTCTAACGGTGTTAAGTCACCGTACAATCTTCCTCTTAAGCAGCAAAGATGGTTGAGTTGTGGGCAGGGTTATTCTAGTGCTGATTAGATCTAGGACACTGGAGGGAGTTTCCATTTGGAACTACCCTCTACACTTTGGTGTCTGTAGTGTCTTTCCCAGAAGATTTATTCTATTGTTTCAGCTGATGAGTACAATTTCACTTAAAATATTCCATTATGTTATAATGACTATGCCAATTCAGTAAATGCCTTTATTTGTTTTTATCGTCAAATTTCTAAAAGATGTGCTTCTCAGAAGACTGCCGTTTTAAGTTGGATCATGTTACATTGTTCTACAAGTTGATTAATTTATTTTATATACAGAATTCCGTGGAATTCCTAGAAGATTTCATCAATTGTCTTTAGTCTTTCCCTTTCCACTGTTTAACAACATCAGGTGCCAGATCAGTGGTTCTTAAGTCCATGAAGCTCAGGTAACCTTATGTATCAAATTTATCAAGAGCCCATAGTTCAAGCAGAGCTCAAGATGATGATTTAGCTTTTAGGTAATTTAAAACGTTCGAGATGATTCTGTTTTCCTTATGTTTACCCTCCTACTTCCTGGAATTTGCAAATTTGCTATGGTATCCCCATCGCAAAGAATTATCCAGCTAGCTTACTGAAACTGTATCTCATGCAGCAGTCTGTCTGAATAGTGATGAAATGAATTTACCTCTAGGCCAGTCTCTCCTTAGAGTTAATAGGTATGCTCTGTATACTTTGTTATGATTTGCCTTCCTCCCCTCTCCTTTAAGGAAAGCAAAGGAAAATTTGTTTGGACAAAACAGAAGTTTTTCCAATGGCCATGTAGTTTTTGAAAAAAAGCAGCCGCTGGAGTTGGACTCAGTTGTAGAAGAAACCGTAACAGGGGATTATGCCTTAATCATAAATGGCCACAGTTTGGTGAGTTTGCTTAAGGCTTTTTTGTTTCTTTTTCTCCACTCCAATAATCATTTCTTTTGTGCTGTCATAATGAAATCTTTTTCTGTGTATTCAAAACAAATGACACTACTAGAAATAGGGCATATGCACTGATTTCCTGTTTGCAAAGGAAAGGGAAACTTCTCATATATATTTCATACATTATTGCTTGAACCACCACAGTGAAGGGGAGGATCTGAAGAAATACTGAATTCAGAGGATATCAATCTTGTCTAAATGACTACAGACCGTTCAGCAGTACTGTTTAAGTGCTTTTCTGAGGGAGAGTGTCACAGCTCCCTGTTGTTTAATTAAAATAATGCAACTGGACAGATGTATTGCAATTATTGCTCTTGCTAATGTTTGTGATTTGCAGAGCACAACCTGACCTTCATATAATTACCACACCAAATTATTGCCATTAAGATACCTCTAGTGGTCTTTCTAAATAGCAGCATTTTAGAGCGATGCCAAACAATTTGCTTTGATTAGGAAATCTGGTTCTTGTCGTAATAGAATAAACTTGCATTGTACTTTTAATGTAGTTCAGGTTCCAAATCTTGAACAAATATCAAAAGTTCTTCTGAGTTTCTAACTTAGAAAACAAAAGCTCTGATTGTACTCCAGTGAAATTATCATTTATATGCACAAAAAGCTAATCTCACATCTTTCTCTGGCTTTGATGATCATTTTTCACTTTTGGGAGTTTGGAAAATAAACGTATCTTCTTGTAGACAGTTTCTTAGAGGACAAAAGAAGTTGGAAATGAGTATATTGTATTTCCCCCCTTGTGATCAGCTGTCTGTTAGCTCTTAGTGCTTAGAGCGTTATCCAGCTGGATTCCAGACGTAATGATGTGTTGCCTTCTACACCATGGAAAGTTACAGAGCTCAGTTGCAGGCCAAGCTTAGTTGAAAGTTTGTCCAGATGACACGAACTTCTCCTTTGCACAAATGAGCAGCAACTGAAAATTCTAAGCCTGTCAGCTGGGCTTAGAGCTGGTGGTCTTCCAGCTGAATTGCCCAGGGACCAACCACAATAGGGAAAGGGTCCCTAATGACTTGTGCTTTGACTTTCCCTCAGGCTTAAAGAGGCCTTTGTGTGGGCAGTTAGAGTACTAAGGTGATAACACACATGATTCTCTCTCTGTCTCTAAATCTGTTGAAAGAAAGAGCTAAGATAGACACTCTTCAAGAACCCCCTCAGCTTCAAAGCCTGACGCTTATGAAACCATGAAATGTCATTTTTAATTTAAGGAGAATTGACTTTGTTTCTGCTAGTATGGTCAGAAGTTTTTTTAAAAAAATAATGATTCCAATTTGCTCAAATCTTGATGCTTTGCGGAATGTAATTGGGTCTTTCTTTCTCACAGTTTGTGTCTAGGTTTTTCACTTGTTGATAATAAAGAAAAAAGAAAAGAGAGAGATGGGAACCATTCTGAGCAAGACAGCAAGTTACACGCTTTCTCTTTCAGAGAGGGTAATTATATTTGAGAAAGCTAACTCACAATTTCCCCTAAGAATTGTAGGCTTTGACACGAGAATTTTCTACATTAAAGTCATGTTTTTATACTCATTCACCCATCCTTCCATTCATCCCATTAACATTCATTAAGCATGTCCAGGTCACCCTGCTAGAGGCTGAGGATAAGGATGTGAAGAGAGCACAGTCCTTGTTTTAGGGATTGTCATCTGGTGAGAGCTAATCTCACAGTGGTATGACAAATACTACAAGGAGGAATGGACACAGTGCTTTTTTTGTGGTACGTGGGCCTCTCACTGTTGTGGCCTCTCCCGTTGCGGAGCACAGGCTCCAGACGTGCAGGCTCAGCGGCCATGGCTCATGGACCCAGCCGCTCCGTGGCATGTGGGATCTTCCCGGACTGGGGCACGAACCCATGTCCCCTGCATTGGCAGGCGGACTCTCAACCACTGTGCCACTAGGGAAGCCCGGACACAGTGCTTTGAGAGCATAGAGGCAAAACAGCACATTTAGTTCCTCATGGGAAAATCAGGGAAGACTTCCTGGAGGAAGTGATGTTTTCAGGTAGCAGAGACAGCAAGTGCAAAGGCACAGAGGCAAGAAAGAACCTGCCAGATTATGGAAACAAGCAACTTGGCCTGACAGGAGTAAAGAGTAAACCTGAAGGTGGTGGTAGAAGACAGACTCAAAAGGAATATAGGGGCCAGAGTGTGAATGGGCTGTGAACATCTTGCTAAAGATTCATTCAAAGATAATGATGACTCAAAGTTTAGGTGGATTCCTGTTTTCTCTTAATGTGTTTATTAAATAATGTAGAGATGTTTTCTAGAAAAAAATTGTACTTAATTACAAAGGATTATGTTCTCTTTTTCAGTCCTTCTTTGGTATGTCTAAAGGCTCTGATGTATTTGGAGAAGTGCAAGGGTGTAAATGGTTGGGGAACCCTGTCTGAGACACAGGTTGCATGCCACCCTTTGCACAGGCCTCTCTTGATTTCAGTTGCTATGTTCTTCAAGGGCTAATCTCCAGGTCATCTGCTTCTCATTTGCTCTCACATTAACAACCACAACAACAAACACTAAATATATAAAACAACAATGCAAAGGAAACAAAAATGTCATCATGTAGAACAGACAAATCATCATTTTGTAGTTCATTCTAAACTTGGTGAGGTGATGGATTGGTTCTGGCCTTTGCTTTTCCTTATTTTAGTGGATTCCGGACCTTTTCCGGCCTTCAACTGTATCTCTCCAATGCAGCACGATAATGCATCAAGGAAGAAACACAGGGCACTGCGTCTTTTACTTTTATGGTAAAATTCCTTGGCACTAAGTAGGAGTTCAATACTCTTTTCTTTTGTTGTTTGTGTGGCCCTGAGTCAACAGTGACTTGTTGAAGTGAATTAAACTGTTTAGAAATCAGCTGAGAAACAAGAAATCTGCTTCCCAAATGACATCTCTCATTTATTATTTCTCGTTCTATTGTGGATTTTTTTTAAAAAATAACGTAGGCCCATGCTCTAGAAAGTGATGTCAAGAACGATCTTCTAGAACTTGCCTGCATGTGTAAGACTGTGGTTTGCTGCCGAGTCACCCCTCTCCAGAAAGCTCAAGTAGTAGAGCTGGTGAAGAAGCACAGAAATGCTGTCACTTTGGCCATAGGCGATGGAGCCAATGACGTCAGCATGATCAAAAGTAAGGGGACATTTGCTCAATGGGGCGTGCTGCAGACCTGGAGCTCCCAGGTCCAGCACTTGGCAGTATGTAATGGAGATTGCATTGCAATTTAATTTTCCCAGTGTTTCTGAAATGAATACTTTTATGGCTCAATTCATCCACCATTATTAGCATTCATTAAAAAAAACCTTTAATTAAATCATTTATGTATTGGTCACTGTTTGGAGAAATAAGTAACTATGGTGTAGAGGAATGAACCTTATATACACAGTCCCAACACTAAGGTTTAGTCCCAGCTTTGCCACTTACAAATTGTAAAACTTTGTTCAAGTTACTGAACTTTCTGAGTCAATTTTCTCTTTTGAAAAACTAGGATAAATACCTATCATGAGTGTTTCATGAGATAATGTATGGGAAAATTATAAATGCTGTCGGTTTCTGTGAATAAATAATAACATACAAGAAGAGTGATAGGGGAATTCCCTGGCGGTCCAGTGGTTAGGACTTGGCGCTTCCACTGCTGGGGGCCTGGGTTTGATCCCTGATCGGGGAATTAAGATCCTGCAAGCCAAGTGGTGTGGCCAAAAATAAAAAAATAAATTAAAAAAAGAGGAGTGATAGGTTCCCCAAAGAGGTTGTGTCTTTGTTTGGGGAGTGAAACTGTCCCTCTTCTCCTTTGTAGGTGCTCACATTGGTGTCGGCATCAGTGGCCAGGAAGGACTGCAGGCAGTCCTAGCCAGCGACTACGCATTTGCACAGTTTAGATACCTCCAAAGGCTTCTCCTTGTTCATGGAAGGTGGTCCTATTTCCGAATGTGCAAATTCCTATGCTATTTCTTCTATAAGAATTTTGCATTCACACTTGTGCATTTCTGGTTTGGTTTCTTCTGTGGTTTCTCAGCCCAGGTAAAAAAGTTTCTTTCTTTTATATGATCCCCTGGATTGTAGATGACTGTTCTTCATGGCTATTTACTAATCAATAGAGATCATTTTTATATATTTAATATAAATGACAGTGTGACAAATTATGTAATGGATAGTTGACTTGAGCTTTGAACCTAAGAAGAATATATATTTAGCTAGAGTTTTATTTTTTGCTTATTTACATAGTAACTAATGACGACTCCTTCCTGTGCATTTTAAAGTTTTTATTGAAATTTTGGGTATGGTGACAGGTAAGCTTGATGTAGAGTTTTAATTCAGAATCTGAGAAACACTAATAAGAAAAGTTGAGGCATATCTGTTGGAAAGGTGATCACTCACCCAACACACTGAAGGTAAATATTTTAAATCAGGGGAAGGAATTGCTACCCTGACCTCAAGGCTGTTTGACAGCAATTCATCAGCTAAAAATTGATCCATAGGTTATGTTGGTAGCAAGGAAGAAAAATTAGCAAATTTGTAAATTAGGATTCTATTTTTATATCTACTTTTACACATTTTAAAGGTTACATAACCCCATATCTTGGATATCAGGAAAGTTTTGACCCTGGGTATCAACTGTGAAATGTAAGACTTACAGCATTTAAATATATTTATGAATAAAAAATGGCATCAATATTTTAAACAACAGCAACAAAAGAAAAAAGTTGTCCTTGAGAATGAAATGGTAACCATAACTATCATTAGAGATTTCTTCAATTGTTCTTCCTTCCTCTTGTTTTTTTTTTTAACATCTTTATTGGAGTATAATTGCTTTACAATGGTGTGTTAGTTTCTGCTTTATAACAAAGTAAATCAGTTATACATATACATATGTTCCCATATCTCTGCCCTCTTCCATCTCCCTCCCTCCCACCTTCCCTATCCCACCCCTCTAGGTGGTCAAAAACCACCTAGCTGATCTCCCTGTGCTATGCGGCTGCTTCCCACTAGCTATCTATTTTACGTTGGGTAGTGTATATATGTCCATGCCACTCTCTCACTTTGTCACAGCTTACCCTTCCCCCTCCCCATATCCTCAAGACCATTCTCTAGTAGGTCTGTGTCTTTATTCCCGTCTTACTCCTAGGTTCTTCATGACCTTTTTTTTTTCTTATATTCCATATATATGTGTTACCATACGGTATTTGTTTTTCTCTTTCTGACTTACTTCACTCTGTATGACACACTCTAGGTCCATCCACCTCACTACAAATATCTCAATTTCGTTTCTTCTTATGGCTGAGTAATATTCCATTGTATATATTTGGCACATCTTCTTTATCCATTCATCCGATGATGGACACTTAGGTTGCTACCATTTCCTGGCTATTGTAAATAGAGCTGCAATGGACATTTTGGTACATGACTCTTTTTGAATTATGGTTTTCTCAGGGTATATGCCCAGTAGTGGGATTGCTGGGTCTTATGGTAGTTCTATTTGTAGTTTTTAAAGGAACCTCCATACTGTTCTCCATAGTGGTTGTATCAGTTTACATTCCCACCAACAGTGCAAGAGGGTTCCCTTTCCTATACACCCTCTCCAGCATTTATTGTTTCTAGATTTTTTGATGATGGCCATTGTGACTGGTGTGAGATGACATCTCATCGTAGTTTTTATTTGCATTTCTCTAATGATTAGTAATGTTGTGCATTCTTTCATGTGTTTGTTGGCAATCTGTATATCTTCTTTGGAGAAATGTCTATTTAGATCTTCTACCCATTTTTGGATTGGATTGTTTGTTTTTTTGTTATTGAGCTGCATGAGCTGCTTGTAAATCTTGGAGATTAATCCTTTGTCAGTTGCTTCATTTGCAGATATTCTGAGTGTTGTCTTTTGGTCTTGTTTATGGTTTCCTTTGCTGTGCAAAAGCTTTGAAGTTTCATTAGGTCCCATTTGTTTATTTTTGTTTTTATTTTGTTTTCTCTAGGAGGTGGGTCAAAAAGGATCTTGCTGTGATTTATGTCATAGAGTGTTCTGCCTATGTTTTCCTCTAAGAGTTTGATAGTGTCTGGCCTTACATTTAGGTCTTTAATACATTTTGAGTTTATTTTTGTGTATGGTGTTAGGGAGGGTTCTAATTTCATACTTTTACATGTACCTGTCCAGTTTTCCCAGCACCATTTATTGAAGAGGCTGTCTTTTCTCCACTGTATATTCTTGCCTCCTTTATCAAAGATAAGGTGACCATATGTGCATGGGTTTATCTCTGGGATTTCTATCCTGTTCCATTGATCTGTATTTCCGTTTTTGTGCCAGTACCATACTGTCTTGATTACTGTAGCTTTGTAGTATAGTCTGAAGTCAGGGAGCCTGATTCCTCCAGCTCCATTTCTTGTTCTCAAGATTGCTTTGGCTATTTGGGATCTTTTGTGTTTCATACAAATTGTGAAATTTTTTGTTATAGTTCTGTGAAAAATACCAGTGTTAGTTTGATAGGGATTGCATTGAATCTGTAGATTGCTTTGGGTAGTAGAGTCATTTTCACAATGTTGATTCTTCCAACTCAGGAACATGGTATATCTCTCCATCTATTTCTATCATTTTTAATTTCTTTCATCAGTGTCTTATAATTTTCTGCATAAAGGTCTTTTGTCTCCTTAGGTAGGTTTATTCCTAGATATTTTATTCTTTTTGTTGCAATGGTAAATGGGAGTGTTTTCTTAATTTCACTTTCAGATTTCTCGTCATTAGTGTATAGGAATGCCAGAGATTTCTGTGCATTAATTTTGTATCCTGCTACTTTACCAAATTCATTGATTAGCTCTAGTAGTTTTCTGGTAGCATCTTTAGGATTCTTTTATGTAGAGTATCATGTCATCTGCAAGCAGTGACAGCTTTACTTCTTCTTTTCCAATTTGGATTCCTTTTTTTTTCTTCTCTGATTGCTGTGGCTAGAACTTCCAAAACTATGTTGAATAATTTTGGGGAGAGTGGGCAACCTTGTCTTGTTCCTGATCTTAGTGGAAATGGTTTCAGTTTTTCACCATTGAGGATGTAGTTGCCTGTGGGTTTGTCATATATGGCCTTTATTATGTTGAGGAAGGTTCCCTCTATGCCTACTTTCTGCAGGGATTTTATCATACATGGGTGTTGAATTTTGTCGAAAGCTTTCTCTGCATCTATTGAGATGATCATATGGTTTTTCTCTTTCAATTTGTTAATATGGTGTTTCAGGTTGATTGCTTTGCATATATTGAAGAATCCTTGCATTCCTGGAATAAACCCCACTTGATCATGGTGTATGATCCTTTTAATGTTGGATTCTGTTTGCTAGTGGACTCACACCAGTGCTGTCGGATTCTGTTTGCTAGTATTTTGTTGGGGATTTTTGCATCTATATTCAACAGTGATATTGGTCTGTAATTTTCTTTTTTTGTAGTATCTTTGTCTAGTTTTGGTATCAGGGTGATGGTGGCTCCTTAGAATGAGTTTGGGAGTGTTCCTCCCTCTGCTACACTTTGGAAGAGTTTGAGAAGGATAGGTGTTAGCTCTTCTCTAAATGTTTGATAGAATTCACCTGTGAAGCCATCTGGTCCTGGGCTTTTGTTTGTTGGAAGATATTTAATCACAGTTTCAATTTCAGTGCTTGTGACTGGTCTGTTCATATTTTCTATTTCTTCCTGGTTCAGTCTCTGAAGGTTGCTGTTTTCTAAAAATTTGTCCATTTCTTCTAGGTTGTCCATTTTATTGGCATAGAGTTGCTTGTAGTAATCTCTCATGATCCTTTGTATTTCTGCAGTGTCAGTTGTTACTTCTCCTTTTTCATTTCTAATTCTATTGATTTGAGTCTTCGCCCTTTTTTTTTCTTGAGGAGTCTGGCTAATGGTTTATCAATTTTGTTTATCTTCTCAATGAACCAGCTTTTAGTTTTATTGATCTTTGCTATTGTTTCCTTCATTTCTTTTTCATTTATTTTTGATCTGATCTTTATGATTTCTTTCCTTCTGCTAACTTTGGGGGTTTTTTGTTCTTCTTTCTCTAATTGCTTTAGGTGCAAGGTTAGTTGTTTATTTGAGATGTTACCTGTTTCACAAGGTAGGATCGTATTGCTATAAGCTACCCTCTTACAACTGCTTTTGCTGCATCCCATAGGTTTTGGGTCGTCGTGTCTCCATTGTCATTTGTTTCTAGGTATTTTTTGATTTCCTCTTTGATTTCTTCAGTGATCACTTGGTTATTAAATAGTGTATTGTTTAGCCTCCATGTGTTTGTATTTTTTACAGATCTTTTCCTGTAATTGATATCTAGTCTCATAGTATTGTGGTCAGAAAAGATACTTGATACGATTTCAATTTTCTTAAATTTACCGAGGCTTGCTTTGTGACCCAAGATATGATCTATCCTTGAGAATGTTCCATGAGCACTTGAGAAAAATGTGTATTCTGCTGTTTTTGGATGGAATGTCCTATAAATATCAATTAAGTCCATCTTGTTTAATGTATCATTTAAAGCTGTGTTTCCTTATTTATTTTCATTTTGGATGATCTGTCCATTGGTGAAAGTGGGGTGTTAAAGTCCCCTATTATGATTGTGTTACTGTAGATTTCCCCTTTTATGTCTGTTAGTATTTGCCTTATGTATTGAGGTGCTCCTATGTTGGCTTCATAAACATATACAATTGTTATACCTTCTTCTTGGATCGATCCCTTGATCATTATGTAGTGTCCTTCTTTGTCTCTTGTAATAGTCTTTATTTTAAAGTCTATTTTGTCTGATATGAGAATTGCTACTCCATCTTTCTTTTGGTTTCCATTTGCATGTAATATCTTTTTCCATCCCCTCACTTTCAGTCTGTATGTGTCCCTAGGTCTGAAGTGGTACTCTTGTAGACAGCATATATATGGGTCTTGTTTGTGTATCCATTCTGCCAGTCTGTGTCTTTTGGTGGGAGCATTTAATCCATTTACATTTAAGGTAATTATCGATATGTATGTTCCTATTCCCATTTTCTTAATTGTTTTGGGTTTGTTATTGTAGGTCTTTTCCTTCTGTTGTGTTTCTTGCCTAGAGAAGTTCCTTTAGCATTTGTTGTAAAGCTGGTTTGGTGGTGCTGAACATTCTCAACTTTTGCTTGTCTGTAAATGTTTTAATTTCTCCATCAAATCTGAATGAGATCCTTGCTGGGTAGAGTAATGTTGGTTGTAGGTTTTTCTCCTTCATCACTTTAAATATGTCCTGCCACTCCCTTCTCGCTTTCAGAGTTTCTGCTGAAAGATCAGCTGTTAACCTTATTGGGATTCCCTTGTGTGTTATTTGTTGTTTTTCCCTTGCTGCTTTTAATATGTTTTCTTTGTATTTAATTTTTGATAGTTTCATTAATATGTTTCTTGGCGTGTTTCTCCTTGGATTTATCCTGTATAGGACTGTCTGTGCTTCCTGGGCTTGATTAACTATTTTTTTCCCATATTAGGGAAGTTTTCAACTATAATCTCTTCAAATATTTTCTCAGTCCCTTTCTTTTTCTCTTCTTCTTCTGGGACCCCTATAATTTGAATGTTGGTGCATTTATTGTTGTCCCAGAGGTCTCTGAGATGGTCCTCAGTTCTTTTAATTGTTTTTTCTTTATTCTGCTCTGCAATAGTTATTTCCACTATTTTATCCTCCAGGTCACTTATCCGTTCTTCTGCCTCAGTTATTCTGCTATTGATCCTTTCTAGAGTATTTTTAATTTCATTTATTGTGTTGTTCATCATTGATTGTTTCCTCTTTAGTTCTTCTAGGTCCTTGTTAAATGTTTCCTGCATTTTCTCTTTTCTATTTCCAAGATTTTGGGTCATGTTTACTATCATTATTCTGAATTGTTTTTCAGGTAGACTGCCTATTTCCTCTTCATTTGTTATGTCTGGTGGGTTTTTACCTTGTTCCTTCATCTGCTGTGTGTTTTTCTGTCTTCTCATTTTGCTTATCTTACTGTGTTTGGGGTCTCCTTTTTGAAGCCTGCAGGTTCGTAGTTCCCATTGTTTTTGGTGTCTGTCCCCAGTGGCTAAGGTTGGTTCAGTGGGTTGTTTAGGCTTCCTGGTGGAGGGGACTAGTGCCTATGTTCTGGTGGATCAGGCTGGATCTTGCCTTTCTGGTGGGCAGGTCCACGTCTGGTGGTGTGTTTTGGGGTGTCTGTGGCCTTATTATGTTTTTAGGCAGCCTCTCTGCTAATGGGTGGGGTTGTGTTCCTGTCTTGCTAGTTGTTTGACATAGGGTGTCCAGCACTGTAGCTTACTTGTCGTTGAGTGAAGCTGGGTCTTGGTGTTGAGATGGAGATCACTGGGAGATTTTCATCTTTTGATATTATGTGGAGCTGGGAGGTCTCTTGTGGACTAGTGTCCTGAAGTTGGCTCTCCCACCTCAGAGGCACAGCACTGACTCCTGGGTGGAGCATCCAGAGCCTTTCATCCACACGGCTCTGAATAAAAGGGAGGAAAAATAGAAAGAACAAAAGAAAGAGGATAAAATAAAATAAAGTAAGATTAAATAAAATAAAGTTATTAAAATAAAAAATAATTATGAAGAAAAAAGAATTTTTTAAGTAAAAAAAAAAAAAAAGACAGAACCCTAGGAAAATGGTGAAAGCAAAGCTATACAGACAAAATCTCACACCAAAGCATACACATACACACTCACAAAAAGAGGAAAAGGGGAAAAAATAATCTATCTTGCTCCCAAAGTCCGCCTCCTCAATTTGGGATGATTCGTTGTCTATTTAGGTATTCCAGAGATGCAGGGTACATCAAGTTGATTGTGGAGATTTAATCCGCTGCTCCTGAGGCTGCTGGGAGAAATTTCCCTTTCTCTTCTTTGTTCGCACAGCTCCCGGGGTTCAGCTTTGGATTTGGCCCCGCCTCTGTGTGTAGGTTGCCCTGAGGGCGTCTGTTCTTCGCTCAGACAGGACGGGGTTAAAGGAGCAGCTGATTCAGAGGCTCTGGCTTACTCAGGCCGGGGGGAGGGGGGAGTACGGATGCGGGGCGGAGCCTGAGGCGGCAGAGGCCGGCATGACGTTGCACCAGCCTGAGGCGTGCTTTGCGTTCTCCCGGGGAAGTTGTTCGTGGATCCCGGGACCCTGGCGGTGGCGGGCTGCACAGGCTCCTGGGACGGGAGGTGTGGATAGTGACCTGTCCTTGCACACAGGCTTCTTGGTGGCGGCAGCAGCAGCCTTAGCGTCTCATGCCTGTCTCTGGGGTCTGCGCTGATAGCCGCAGCTCGCACCCATCTCTGGAGGTCCTTTAAGCAGCGCTCTTAATCCCCTCTCCTCGTGCACCAGGAAACAAAGAGGGAAGAAAAAGTCTCTTGCCTCTTCGGCAGGTCCAGACTTTTCCCTGGACTTCCTCTCGGCTAGCCGTGGTGCCCTAATCCCTTCAGGCTGTGTTCATGCAACCAAGCTCAGTCCTCTCCCTGGGATCCGACCTCCGAAGCCGGAGCCTCAGCTCCCAGCCCCGGCCGCCCCGGCCGGTGAGCAGACAAGCCTCTCGGACTGGTGAGTGCTGGTCGGCACCGATCCTCCACGCAGTAATCTCTCCGCTTTGCCCTCTGCACCCGTTTCTGCGCTCTCCTCCGTGGCCTCGAAGCTCCCCGCCACCCGCAGTCTCCACCCGCGAAGGGGCTTCCTACTGTGTGGAAACCTTTCCTACTTCACAGCTCCTTCCCACTGGTGCAGGTCCCGTCCCTATCCTTTTGTCTCTGTTTATTCTTTTTTCTTTTGCCCTACCCGGGTACGTGGGGAGTTTCTTGCCTTTTGGGAGGTCTGAGGTCTTCTGCCAGCATTCAGTAGGTGTTCTGTAGGAGTTGTTCCACGTGTAGATGTATTTCTGATGTATCTGTGGGGAGGAACGTGATCGCGTCTTACTCTTCTGCCATCTTCCTCAACTCCTCTTTCCTCTTGTTTTAGTTACTGGTTTCAATGATATACATGCAGCTAATTTTTTCAATTATTTTATTCCAGAAAAATTGAGTATGAATTAAATCTTGGCATTTTATGTTATCTTAAATGTGCCAAGGGAGATTAGCAAATCCTTTTTGTAATGAAAATAGGTTTTGTACATTTTCCCCTTTTTCTGAGAAGTTGAGATTTCCTAAAGGCACATCCATACCCATTTCTAATTTTCTCTTTTAAGAATAACATTCCCCAAACTAAAAGCAAATTCTGTTGATATTTTTGGTAATATCTAGACAGTTGAAGTAAAGCATAGTCTTGATTTTAGTTTCTCAGAAATAAAAGGTTTCTTAGTGCCACTTCAGAGAAGGCACTGGGGTGGGGATATTTACCTGCTCACGGTTCCACCTTACTCCAGCAAAGACAAGCATGGGAATGTGGCCTGTGCTCTCCTAGGCTTTTTCTCCACATGAGAATGCAGCAAGGCTATTTGCTAAGTGGTGTTTTTGAGCGATCCAGTTTTCATATTATAAAAGTTTGGGGCTTTTGAAAGATCACAAAACACAGAAGAGATGCCTTAACCCTTATTAAGAGCTCTTAGGATGCAGAGGAGTAGTTAGTGGTTTGAATGGGTAGACAGATACACCAAGCTTAGATAGGCAAGTTTACTGCCAAAGTTGTCTTTGTTAAAACTATGAAGTTGAAATGAATGTTCAGTGACTTCTAATCTCTACATTTAGGTGATTTTCTGCTCTGCTTTCAGGATCTGATAAAACTGGTCAGAGTCAAATGTTAAGCAACTAGATTTTTAGTCTTCTCAACAGTATTTTCAGTTTAAAAGAGAACAGCAAGGGAGAACAATGATTGCTCGAAAGACATGAGTATCTGATATAAACTCAGCTATAAGACACACCACCTGGCTGTAATTAGGTTTCTTAAATGTTTGATTTAATTGAGCATGCGTCTTTTCTGAGTTCTTCTTTGTTTTATTATTTATTATTATTATTTTATTATTTACACTGAAAACTACTTAATCGCACCATCTTCATTTGAATCCATTGTCAGTCCTAAACGGGCTTCTGTGTTCTTCCTGATGCTAGTGAGTTGAGCTGGACCAGTGGTTCTCAAGCTTTAATGTGCATGGGAATCACCTGAAAGGCTTCTGAAGCACAGCTCCCCGGGCCCCACCTGACTTTCTGATTCAGCAGGTCTGAGGTAGAGCTCCCAAATTTGCATTTTTAACAAGTTCCCTGTAGATGCTGATGTTGCAGGTGGGGTACCATACTTTGAAACCATGGGGCTGGCCAATATAGAAGAAAATCTGAAGGTATCCTTTTTGAACCCAGAGCCTGGAGTGAAATCCAATCTGATGACTTTTCATTTTGTCCACTCTGGACTCTACTCATCTTTTCTGAGGCAGAGGGGCCAGTTAAGCAAACAGCTTTTCCCCCCAAAAGAATTGTTCCAGAGGGCTTAGAATCTTCTTATCAACCCTACCAAAGCCATGGCCCCTGAGGCTTATACATGCACTAAGACAAGGTCAGGAGAAAAATGGGTCTCTGTTTCAGGGGAGAGGATTTCTTTTCCCAATTCACCCAGTCTCTTATGATTTTATCTAGCTTAACCCTGAGCTTCTCAAGGAAAGGAAGCACATCTGAGTCATCCATACAGCCTATAGTCTTGAACGGTGCCTGGCATATAGAAGGTGTATAGTCATTTCAGTGTTGTTGGTTGTTTAGTCTAGAGCCCTTTCCTGTGCTTGCTTGAGGTAGATCCAGCAAGGAGAGTCCTTCTAATATGCGTCCAGTCACTCCTGCAGGTGCCACTTACTCTACCTGCACCAAGGGCCATCTCTACATGCTTTGCATCTGGTCTCTGTAAATGTGTGCAGCCTGACCAGCACTGTGGGCTCAGTGTCTTAAGATTTTAGTGTGATTATGGCATTGATTCCAGAAAGTAGAAAGATGTCTTTTTGCAGTGGTGTTAATATTAACATATGATGGCTAATTGGACCACAAGTAATACATTTCTTATTTATAGCTTCATTCTAGGAAAGACATAGAGTGGATTTTCCCTGGTTTATTTTTCTTTGCCTAGGTCTTTGCTGATTTAAATAAGCCAATAATCCTCTTTAAGGAGGGGGAGGAGTCACCACATAAGACCAATTGGGCTACTGAGTAGAAATCTTGGACTGCTACCCATTTTGCCCTAATTTTTATGATGATATAATCAAATTGAGACTTAGATTTATACTTACTGGACAGTATCCCTGAATCCTACTATTTAAGGCTTTCATTCATTCAGTGAATATTTACTAAGCCCTTGTATGTGTCAGAATGTGATGCCTGCTGGAACTTACATCTCAGGTACGGAAAGGGATGTCTAAGAGGTGTATTCTTTGTGGACATGGCAAAATGTGATCTCACAAATTTTATTATCTGTCCACATTGTGGAGAATTGAAGGTTTTATTTCCAGGATTTTCAGAAAAGTAGATAGGCTTGTCAGGAGAGTGGCAAGTAGTAATTGGTTATGGTCTGTTGGAGAAGAAAAGGCAGCAAGTCAATGACAGTGCCCATGTAATGGCATAAACGTTTTGATGTCATCTGCTAGGTGGAATCATGATATTTGTTGACACCAACAGGTAGGGACAAAAGCAAATTGCAAGTATAGCTAACACTTAGAGAGCACTTACTATGTGCCAGGCATTGTTTAAATGTTTTGACTGTATTAGCTCAATACTTATAATAACCATATGAAGTAGATTTTTTAATTGTGGTCTATGTCAGTTTTTAAAAAATAATTTAAAAATATTTTTAATTGTGGTAAAAAACATAAACATAAAATTTACTGTCTTAACCGTTTTTAAGTGTACAGTTCAGTAGTATTAAGTACATTCACATTGTTGTGCAACAGATCTCCAGAATTTTTTCATCCTGTAAAACTGAAACTCTATATCCATTGAAAAACAGCTCCGCATTTCCCTCTCTCTCCAGCCTGTGGAAATCACCATTCTACTTTCTATTTGTTTGAGTTTGGATAATTTAACATGACTTATGTTCTAGTTTACTGATTCTTTCTTCTACTTGATTGAGTCTGTTGTTGATGCTCTTTATTGCTTTCTTCTCTCATTGTATTCTTCAGCTGTAAGATTTCTATTTGTTTGTTTTGATGATTTCTACTTCTTTGTTGAACTTCTCATTTTGTTTAAGCATTGTTTTCTTAATTTTAGTTGCCCGTGTGTTCTTATAGTTCACTGAAATTCTTTAAGAGGATTATTCTGAATTCCTTGTCAGATAGTTCATAGATCTCCTGCAGCTTGGGGTACTTGATGGGTCAGCTGGCAGCATCTGTGGGCAGTGGGGTTTGCTGTCAGGGTCTCTAGTTGGGTGAAGTCACTGCCTATGCTCTGAGGTCAGGGGGCTGCTGCTGGCTGGGCTCTGTGATTGCTCATGGTAGATGACATTTCAGGCTGTGCTTCCTGACCAGATGGTGCTCACGGCTGGATTCTTTGTTTATGCAGGGCCATAGGCAGGGCTTTAAGGTTGGATGGGACCTCAAGCTGTGCTCTGTGATAAGATGGGACCAAAGGGTGTGTCCCAAAGTTGGACTGCGTCCCTGTCTGGGCTTCCGCACCAGATGGGACCCACAGACTATGCTCCATGATTGGGTGGACTCACTGGCTGAGATCCCTGACTGGGCTGGGCTATAGGCAGCATTTAGCAATTGGGCAGTTCTGTATGCTGGGCTTTGCTTCAGGGTGGGGCTGTAGACTGGGTTTCTTGACTGGGTGGTACCATAGGCTGGGCTTTGAGGCTACCCAGGGTCACTGTTCTGACTCCCTGGTCGTATGAGACCAGAGGCTATACTTAAGAGTTGGGTAGACCTTCTGGCCTGGGGCTCTGTATAAGCAGGGCTGTAGCATGGAGGGCTTCCTGGCTACCTGGGTTCACTGGCCAGGCTTCCCGGTTGGGTAGGACTGGGGGCTATACTCAGTAGGTTGTGAATTTTCTTCTCTGCCTAGGTGGGGCCACAGAACAGTCTCCACAGCAAATATAGCTTGTTGACTGGTTACCCATATCAGGCAGAACTGCCTGGACCAAACAAAGTCCCTGGCCAGAAGGGGCTACTGGCTCAGCTCTGCAGATGGGCAGAGCCCCTGCCTGGCATCTCTGCTTCAGTACTGCTGAGTACTGATTGCTGTAAGCCCTGTCCGCCCCCACCCTTATCTGTCTCTATCTGATCCACTTTGGGTTCTCTTTCTCCAGTGGAGAAACCATAGGCCCAGAGGGGCCCTTTTGGTGCAGTGCTATACCGGCCTGGGGGAGGGGTGACACAGGGTATAGTTGCTCCTCCTTCCCTTCTAATGTGATGCTTCTCAGTCTCTGTGATCCAACAGGGCACTTCAGCTTCAGCCCCCAGTTCTGGGATTTTCACAGTGGTGTCTTGTCTGTGGATAGTTGCTAGGTAGTCTTCTTGTGAGGGGGACTGAAGCTGGGAATGACCTATGCTGCCATCTTGATGACATCACTCCTGAAGTCTCTTTTTTCCCAGAGAGCATTTGTGTGTCATCTGCCAGTTCCCTGGGGATACTACCTACCTGAGATCTTTCTCTCTGTTCCAGGATTTTTTTGAATTTGGGCTGTAAACACTGGTGAATACCATTTGAGAGTCAAGTTTTCAGGAGAAATTTTTTTGTCTCTCCCTTTAGCTAGTTCCAAGGTTGACACAGGCAAGTTTCCTTGCAGTCCCTTTCTGCATAAAGATTTGTTTCTCCTTTACTCTCACACTAAAGATTTAGCCCTTTGCTGCCTTAGCGTTATGAGAATGTTAGATTCTCCATTTGGTCTAATCTTGGCATCAATAATGGTGTCTCTTAGAATAAATAGTGTCTCAGAGTCAATGATATTTGATATTATTACCCAAACTCATGTGACATGGAACCTTGTTTTCCCCAAGCAACATGCATAAAGTCCTACAGAGCTCTACAGTACCACACAGAACCCACTTAGGGAAATTCTGAAACAGACGTCTCTGACAGTTTCAAAACTATTTATCCTAGTTTCAATGTTTTGAGGCAGTAAAATGTACAAAGGACAAAATGATGCTAAGAATATTATTCCCAGAAGAATAGGCTATTTATGTTCCTCTCTTTCAAAAACTTCCATTTTCTTAATTAAATCTAGTCCAGGGATAAATTAGTCCTGTTTTATATGCTAAAGGAATCAGGGGGGGTGGGGGGAGGTTTTCATTTAAACTTCTGTAAAATCTTTTTCACTATCCTCAAAGTTTTTTCCTTATTATAAAGATAATTTTATGTGAATATATATTGACTTTTATATATCTGAGAACATACTCTTTGCTTTTTTCTTATTAAAAAATCACATTTTGAGAAATCCCTCTTGTTTTACATTCTTCAAAAATGTTATTTTTCTTAATGACATTCTGAAATATGAATTTATTACAAATTGTTTATTCTGATTTTATAAACATTACAATTTTTGTCATTTTAAATTGCATAGTTCATCCCTTGCGTATAGCCATGAGTCACACAACATTGTATTGCTAGTAGTAATGCTTGTTTACTGTCTTGGGAAGAGAAAAAATGATGAATAGGACAAGTTCCTACCCACCTGGAACTCATTTTCTCATTGGGAAACAAAGATATGCACAAATATGTCTGATAGAAGTACTGTATTTAAACTTAATATGAGAGCATGGGAAAAAGGAGGAATGTGTGAGGATCTGGTGTGACTTCAGGGGCTCAATTAATCTCAAGTGAGTATATGAACATTTTCAAAATTAAGTGGAGGTCTGGAGGCCTGCAGGTGTAGCTACCTGCAGGGATGCAGGGGCTGGTTTGTGTAAAGGTGTGAGACTAGAGTAAAAGGAGGGAAAGCCTCCTGATATACCTGAACACTTTCCAACTGACCTGCAGTTAGCTAAATTTAATCTCTTTTTAATTTCTAAAATTCCATTTAAAACCAACTCATTCAGAAAAATACCTTTAAAAAACTGCATGGCATTACTTGTGGCATACAGCAAGAAGTATCTTCTAGAACAGATGTTATACCACTATAAAGATGGAAACGCTGGTCTCCCCCCACCCCACCCCCATGTGAGCGGGCTGGTGTGTTAGTAATTCTGAGAACTGGCTGTGACAGCAACTCGGATATGGAATTGAGATTGGTCAGGATCATTGTCTCTTTTCCATTCCCTGTTTTTCACTAGAAGCTCCTGATTAACGACAGGTTTAACTGAAAAATCTTTTGGCTCTTTTTCTTAGCCCTGTTTTTCTAAGGACAATATGCTGTAAATATGAGGCAAGTGAAAAGAAAACAACATATTTGGGAGAAATGCTAGTCTACAGAGAATGAGCATTTTTGAATAGGGGACATTTTTGCAGCGACACTTTTTCCCCCATTGAAATCATTTAGCTGGCTCGGGCCTCCAAAGCCACGTGTTGGGCGACAAGCCTTTCTTAGCTCCTAGAGCCCATTAGAAAGCTGCTTACTTCCAGTCTGTTAATGAAAGTCGGCCGTCTGAGGTCTTCCCACCGCTGCCATCCTTCTCCTAAATTGCTTCAGTGGAATTGAAAGCTCCACGGTGAAATGGAGCCAGTAGTAATAAAAGCTCCAGGACCCGGCAGATTCAGTAACAGCAGGCATGTGTTCATTGGCCCTTGCTTGTCAGGCCTGATCTGCAGTCACTTCTGTGTCTAATCCCCATAGGAGTGAGACTCACTCACATCCTCCAGCACAGAACCCATAGTCTCTGAGTGCTCATTCATTTCAAAAGAATAAACAACTGAGTACCAGTTTGGGGCCAAGGGCTCTGCAGGCATCCAACGACACAAGAATGAACCAGAGGGATGCAGTTCCTGCCCTCAGGGAACTTAACAGTCTGGGAACGATTTTATTTTCATAAATGTGAAACTGATGTTGAATAACTCTGTAGTCACCTTTCGCTTATTTTTCCACCAAGACTTTTTTAAAATTAAATTTGTCATGGACGGGCCATATCTTGGGAAAAGCCCTGTCCAATCTCAGCATGATTCATAAGCACCTAAGTATTTCTTCCCTGCATCTCTCAACAGATTGCTTTGAAGTAATCTACTCTGCAGCCAAAAACACCTGACTAAACGTAAATAGATTGTTCTTTCACAGACACATTGTTGACTTTTATTTATTTTATTTTATTTTTTTCTTTTTGCGGTATGTGGGCCTCTCACTGTTGTGGCCTCTCCCGTTGCGGAGCACAGGCTCCGGACGCGCAGGCCCAGAGGCCATGGCTCACGGGCCCAGCCGCTCCGCGGCATATGGGATCCTCCCAGACCGGGGCACGAACCCGTATCCCCTGCATCGGCAGGTGGACTCTTAACCACTGCGCCACCAGGGAGGCCCTCATTGTTGACTTTTAAAACACCAACTTAATTACTGAATGAAGTGACATGTGCTATTTCTTTACTCCCTTGGCCTGTGTCATGGGGCCTGGTGAAGTTTTTCCAGTCTCTTATTCTCTGATGATAGCTCTGGTAGATTCCAGGCGGTGCCCCATCCTGGTAGGTGGGCTGAGGCAGGTGTGCAAGCCCATCCAGCTGTGGCGTGCTAGGCTCCAAGGGGCCGGTGGGTGGGACGATTCACTGCTCGTGAGATGGTGACACTTAGGACATCTCGGGTGATGATGTGGTGCAGGCTGGGCTGGGCTTGGTTTATGGACTTGCCTCTGCTTGACTTCAGTGCCTCACCTTTGTTGTGATTGCTTTAGGACACATGGAGAAAGAATCTGCCTGGGAGGGACCAGACTCCTTTTGTTCGCTTTGCTTGGTAGGCTTTCCTGGGGGAAGCAGCTGGGACACAGAACAAAAAGTGTATGTCTTGTGGAAATCTAAAATCTTTGCTCTGGCAGGGAATGTCGGAGATACTGAGTCTAGCCCCTCATTGGATAGAGGAGGAACCTGAGTCCCCCAAGATCTGAGGATCGGTGGTAGACAAGGCTGAGACTAGAGCTCATCATGCCTTCTGGCTTTTTCTTCAGTGCCCCTTCTGCTCTGCTTGATAAATGGCCACTGGAATTGTTATAGACTTGAGAGAATGGCGATCTCTTTAAAACAACAACAACAGTATTCTCCTAACCCCTAATCAGGCCAATGTTTGCTTTATTTGGAATCTAAAGGAGAAATGTCCAGAAACAGTCAGTACACTAGGACTATGGGGGAGAAAATGAACTCTCTTACTGAGAGAGAGCTTATGCTGTAGGGAGTATCTCCCACAGCTTAGATCCTTAGAAAGGCGACAACTTCCTCCTGAAATCATCTGGAAGCTGGAGGCCACCTTCTGCCAGCAAACACTCCAACCAAACTGCCACTAAAAGACCATTTAAATATAATCCACCCTGATGAGATTTCCAACCAGATTTCTGGACCAGAGGGGTTTGGATAAAGGTCAGATAAGTCTTTAAACTGAATCATGGACCCTTTCTAAGGACACGCTTTATCTCAATCTGTTACCAAAGCCTGCATGATTTTCGTGGAATCCACTGTGGATTTGTGTGCACTGTTTATACGTGTAACTTATTTTAAAAGTACCTTATGCCCTCAGGACTTTCAATAGACTATCCCCCACCAGAGATAGAGCCATAAGAACCCCTCAACCACCTGCCTCACCCACCAAAAAATCCCCCACAACAACAACAAAAAAACATTGGTTGAAGCCCTATTTAGGAAATTCACATTTGAAACTGTGCAACTACTGGCACTGTGTACTTCTGATATTATCTGATGACAATTTATCATTGTCAGTGAGATACAGAGCTGTGTACTTTTTTAAAAAATTCTGCTGTGATATGGAAACAATTATCTTGTCAAGGCCAGAAAAACATTAGTTATGTCAAACAATATAAGAAAACTCACAAGGAAAAGTTTGGAAAGTGACGTGAAAGAGTGTGACTAACCTCAAGGCTTGGATGACTTCATGGATTTGGTTACCTGTGAGCCCATGTCAACCAGGCTGGCGGTTCCCCTCCCCTCCCCTTCCAGATGTGCTCTGCGGAAAACCGGGGGAGGGGTGGGTGCTCAGGTCTGGGCCATTCCTCCTGGATCCTGCTGGTGGGTTTCTGCTAATTACACAAATCAGTAACAGATGTGCTGAGGGTAAGCACCTCATATTTATTCCACAATGTGTTTTCTTTAAACGACAAATTTTTTAAGGCCAAAAAGAAAAAATATCATTATATAGTTTTCCTCTGCAACACAAAGCAAAAGGGGGGAATACATGTCTCCAGAGAGGTAGTTCATCCTGTCATTTGAACAAGGAGCTAAGCCAATGGTCTCAGAAGAGAAAGCCCTTTGTAACTGTTTAAGATCCTTATTAAGGTTTATTTAAATGTGGTATTCTATAATTCATAGATTTTGTGTTCCCCAAGCTGTTAGATTATAATTTATAGCTAGAGTATTTTTACTCTATATAAAATGGTTGATAAGGTTGATAAATTGCTCCCACAGAGAAGGGAACCAGGAGGAGCTTTCCTTAAATAGGAAAACAGTGAAGTTGGAAAAATGAACATTCCACTGTCTTTTTTCGACCTGTGAAGAGACACTTTTAGGTTTCCAAACAGACTAGTGGCATGGCACAGGAGCCTGGCTTTTCCAGCTTATTAAGAATATTGGAAATGGGTAACAGAAAATTTGGAAGTAGAGGTGGTATGGCTGCCCCTAGGAGGACGGGGGCCTCTGCACAAATATTTTTGTTCAGGACTCCTGTTTATATAAACAATTTGAGTCACCCAAAATCAGAATGTCAGCACTAGTCTGGTCTAGTCTCCGGTCAGAATGCTTCCCACGGGAGAGGCTACAGAGGAATCATTCCCCCTCCTTCCTTCACCCTGCCCATATCTTTGGGGCATCTGATGAACCCACATGTGAGGAGGGGAGGGAGGGAGAGAGTGTTTGTGGGGGGTAGTGGAAATAGTAGAGGGCTTGAGCATGTGTGGAAGGGGAGAAACAGGGATGGGGTCCATGTGGGTCATGATGTGGCTAGTATGCCCTTCTCTTTTGGTCCTAGTCACCTGAAGGGGTCTTTGAACTTTTCTGAGTGTAGCTAAGGACTTAAACGGGAAGTGGAGCATTTACTAGGATAACTATTGGAGTAGTTGGAGATCTCTTGCAAGGAGAGGAAGAAGCCTGTTGTAGAAGAAATACTGCTTGTGATTTTATTTATGGAAGCCCCTAAAGACTAAGCTGTGCTAAATCAATACACATAAGTGGGAAAGGTGTCTTTTATTTATTTATTTTTTGTGTGGTACGCGGGCCTCCCACCGTTGCGGCCTCTCCCGTTGCGGAGCACAGGCTCCGGACGCGCAGGCTCAGCGGCCATGGCTCACGGGTACAGCCGCTCCGCGGCATGTGGGATCCTCCCGGACCGGAGCACGAACCCGTGTCCCCTGCATCGGCAGGCGGACTCTCAACCACTGCGCCACCAGGGAAGCCCTGGGAAAGGTGTCTTTTAAAAGTGAATGACTCAGTTTAACACATTTGAGGCAAAACTAGAGTTAGAGTGCACAGTGATTGATATAATTAAGTATTCACGAGGAAAATGATAATTATATCAAGGTATTTGGTTTTCTTTAAATCGTGCTCTAATTTTCTGTTGATTTCATTAATATAGTAGTTTATTATGTATAGAAATATCTATGGTTAGTTGTAGCAATAAAGAATTGTATTTTCATAGAAAAGTATAATTTGTAGGAAAATATACCTTTTTGTTTACCATTAAACATATCACTTGAAGCTTGAATCCTTGCATGCTCCTCCCTCCCTCCCTTGCATAGTAAATGTATTCACTATCTGTTTGTCAGGTGCTGCTGTACTGGCATTTACTCATTTCATTGAATACTCACAGCCCCCCTCAAATCCCCATTTTATAGCCAAGGAACCTAAGACTGAGAGAGATTGAGTATTTTGCTCAGGGACACACAGTTCTATCAGAATTCTGACTCCAGTACCTTTACCCTTAAGATACCAGCTTCCTTCTGTTGAATACTTACCATCTGCTGGGCATTGAGTTAGGTTCCTGAGCTCCCACAGATGAATAAATTGTATGACCTGCTCTCAGTGACACCAGAAACTTGGCCTCTGTGTACGAGTGCTGAATTGAATCTTGGAGACAGTTCTGGGTGAAGTGGAAAAGAAGAGCTTTATTGCTTTGCCAGGCAAAGGGGGACACAGAAGGCTCCTGCCCTCAAAAACTGTGTGTCCCAACCCAGGAGGATTTGGTGAGGAGTTTTATAGCAATGGTTCAAGGGTGGGGTTGCTGATAAGATTAGGGTGTGTTCAGGGCCTGCACTCCTGTAATCTGTAATCTGGTCTCAGGTAATCTCTTGATGAGCTTCTGTGGTTCCTTTAATCTGGCCTCAGGTGGTCCTCTCTGGAATGAAGAATGCTGACATCTTCCATTGTTGGGGGTTTTAGTTCTGTAAAGAGCTCAAAGAGATTGTTATGTGTACCCCTTGAGGCAGAACCAGGACCCTGCCTCAAGGCTGCGCTATTGTTTCTTGGCTGCTCCTCCCTTGTCTTGGCATCCCCTCCCTTCCCTGATTAGCAACTCTTCAAATCTTCCCTTTGGAACTCAGGGAAGGTCATGGAGGCTGGAGTCTGTTTCCTACAAACAAGAAATGGGGGACAAGGAAAGGCTTCCATGCCCAGGAGCCCAACAGGGTCCTGCTTGCTTTCACCAAGAAGCTTGAAGTCTAGTGGAGAGGGCCTGAGAACCAGCATATAAATAGTTGTAAGTCGACAGCTATGAAGTGGTGAGGTGTGGAGTGTCATGGGACTACAAAGGAGTGGCCTGGAACCCAGCCCTGGAGGATGGAAGTGGGCAGGGCTCAGAAAGTCTTCCTAGAAGATCTGTCTCTGGGCTGACCCTTCAAGGATCAATCAGAGCGAAGCAGGTGAGGAGGGAAAGGATGGCCATCCCAACGGGGTTGGGGGGGACAATAGGAGGAAAGTCACAGAAGTGAAGAGTGGTTTGGGCTGCAGCACAAGCCATGTGGCATGGTTAAATCAGTGGGATCTGGGATTAATTTGATGTCGGGTGTTGGAGAGAGGGAGAGAGATCATATTTCTGATTTGGGCCCTGGGATGGAGGTGGTGGTGTCAGAAACTGATATAGGGAACACAAGAAGGGAGCCTGGTTATGGAACTGTGAGAATGAGTCCAGGCCTGGGCACAATGACTTTGAGAAGCCTGTGGCACATCCTCAGCGGAGGGTCTGGTAGCAAGTTAAATGTCTAACATTTATAAAAAGTTGTAAAATAATTCATCAGATATTTATAGAGCACCTACCATTGGCTAGATGATGCTCTAGACACAGGAGTTAGTGTTGTGCGTAAGTCTCTGTTTCATGGAGATTATATTCTAGTGGGATGAAGACAGATAATAAAGAAGTAAATTAGTGAGCTGATTTCAGAATTGTTATTAAGAAAGAACTGGGTAATGTAGAAGTTCTCATTGAGAAGGTAACACTGGAACTGTGACCTGAGTGTTTAGAGGGAAACTTTCATTTGAATACCCCAGGGTTAAAGTATTCCAGGCAGACGGCATGGCAAGTGCAATTGTCCCTTGATGTAGAAATGAGCCTGGTAAGTTAGAGAAAGACAATCAGTGAAGCAAAGTTGAAGAGGCAGACAAGCATAGCTCAGGGAGAGCTTTACGTCATGGTGCAGAGCCCGGAGGTTTTTAACTTGGGTAAATGCTAATGTTACCATTTCAAATGACAAAAACCAGCATACAAAACTGTATTTATTGCACACTCTCAACTGTATAAAATGATGTGAGCAAAAAAGATTTTAAAGAAACTTGCCAAATGATACCACTGATTGAGAGGTGGTTTCATGCCATGGTCAGTGCTGTGAATGCTGAGTACCAGGGCTGGAACTTGGTCCTAACACTTGCTAGGCCAGCAGTTCTCAAACTCTGTGATCTCAGGACCCTATCTATCAATATTTATCATATCAGAAATTAAAATGGAGAAAAAATTTAAACATTTATTAGTTTATTAAAAAATAATGAACCCATGATATGTTTACGTAAATGACATATTTTAATGAAAAAAATTACTGTACTCTCCAAAAAATAAGCTGTGAGAAGAGAGTCAATTTTTATACTTAAGTTCTTATTATTTAGCACAATAAGAAGCAGCTGGGTTCTCATATCTGCTTCTGCATTCAGTTGGTTGTGATATCACAAGTCATATATACTCATGCGAGAATGAAAGTGAAAAGGGCAAATAATCAACTTCTTAGCATCATTCTGAAAATAGTTTTGCCATTGTGGACCCTTTAAAAGTTCCATACCCCACCTTAAAAATCTTTGTGCTCAGTGTGACGTTGGGCAGTCTCCTAACCTAATGGGTCTCAGACTAGTTTCCCCATCTGTAAACTGGAGGCTGTTGATAGCACCAACCTCACAGGATTGTTGTGATTACTTAATGAGTCAATATATGTATTTAATGAGTCAATATACGTTAAAATAATGCCTGGTACATACGGTGTTCAGTACATATCAGCTAGTTTTCTTTTTGTTGTTGTGATTCTGGGTGGCAGCAAAAACTCTCGCAAGAAGTTGCAAAAACTCATTTAAACTTTATTCTCACTGATTTTCCTTCCTGTCCTCTCTTGCTCCAGTTGTGAAATGAGGCTTCAAATCTGAATGCCAGCTTACAAATGCTACCGTCAAATAATTGCAGGTTTAATCAGTTACTCATAGCTTAGCTTGTAGTAATTTTCTAGATTCTTTCTTTCTTCCTTGTACCTAAAATCATCTCTTCTCAGTGAGTAGAAGTTTGATGGTAGATGAGGTGGAGGAAGAAGAAGAGATCTGACAGTACCAGGTTCTGCCTGATGCTATAAGACTTCAATTTAATTGCTTTCCCCCTCTTCTGTTTTCCATACTGCAATCATAAAATGAATTGAAAGTCAGAAGACGCCATCAGCTACTGCTTGAGGATTTGTGTCAGCTAATGCTTTTTTTTTTTTTTTTTTGGATGGCGGTAAGTGAAATTCTCAATCTTGGCTTCACAGTGGAATCACCTGGGAAATTTTTTAAATTACCAACACTTGGATCATCCCACCTCCAAAGATACTGATTTAATTGGCCCGGATATGGCCATGGTCAGCAGGATTTTAAAAATCCTCCCAGTGCCCAAAGTCTCACCAGGCTATGACTAAAAAATAAGGTCATGTGTTTCCTTTTTTATTGTAAAATATAACAAATCTACCCAAAAAGTACATAATACATAAATGTCAGCTTAACAAATTGTAAAGTGAACACGCACGTCACCACGATCCAGGGCAAGAACCAGAATGTTGCCAAACCACAGAAGCTCCCTTGCCTTTTCTCAGTCACACCTCATTTTCCAACTCTCTGGAGTTAATCATTGCCCTGATATTTTATAATCACTTTGTTTTATAATTTTATCCTATGAGTATAAATCTCTAAACAACATAGAATAGATTGGCACATTTTTAAACTTTATTGAAATGGAATCATACTTTTTTGTCTGGCTTCTTTTGCTCAACATTGTATATATTTTTTGATTCATTTGTGGTTTTGGATATAGCTGTAGTTCCTTGCTTTTCATTATTCTGTAGAATTCTGTGATATCAATATACTACAGTGTCTTTCTACATTCCACTCCTGATGGATGTTTCTGGTTTGGGACTGTTATAACCAGTTCTGGTATGAGCATTGTCATATGTCTCCTGGTACATGAAGGCAGACATTCTGAACATATATCTCTAGGAATAGATTTGTTGGACACCTTTGCTCATCCAAAGGAAGAGAGAGGCTGAGCAAACAGGAGTCCAGAAGATAGGAGTTGGTGTCTGGGACTCTGTTAACACTCTACTCTGGGCTGGGACCCTGGAGGTTTGTACTGCTCTGAGCCATGTGCCCTGAGGATGTTGATGATCTACAGGAGGCAACTGTGAAGCTCAGGATCCTCTCTTTTAATCATTTCCTGAGACTAGAGGGAAAAGGTTCAATGCCTGTCAAGGGTAGAGATCCTGTTGAAATACTTCCCACTCTGGACTGGGACCCAAGGGCAGCCTCCTGGCAATAGGGTCACAGGCAGGACAGCTGGGTGGTGCAGAAAACATCAGGCCTTCATCCCAACCTCAGCAGCTGATAGAAGGAGATAAACACAGTCTCTGGAGAAAGAAAACATCATCCTATGCCTTGAAGTGGTTCTTAAATTCTTATCCTCTCCTGTATCTTGACAGGTATTCCCCACTAGTTAGTTCATTGAAGCTTTGATGAAGATACTATTTTTCCTGAGCTTTTTTTGTTATCTTCAGTGGGGAGTTTGGTATGAATCAATTGTTACTGATGGCACATGCCCCTATCTTATATGCATACCATAAACCCAGGCTTGTTTCAGATACCTCTGCTAAAATATCCTGGGGTTTCCAGGGAGTGCTGACAAACTTTTCTGGTCTATTCTCATGGTTGCCTGATACTCCAGGCTATTGCCCTGCCCTTCTGTAGGTTCTCTCTTGCCACATTGAGTCTAAGATCCTCTGGGTCGCTGCTGCTGTCTGTACTACTTTGCTCCAAGCATAAACATAGACTGTGGTATGCTAGAGCTGGCCCATATTGGTTCCTAAGAACTGATTGTTAAATTCTTAGGATTTATGTGAGCCAGTGGTTAAACACAGCTGTTACTAAAAATTAAATTATATAAACTTACAATTTAAATAAATTATATGAAACACAAAGTTCATGAATACTCAAAACTCATCCCTTTTAAATTAGCTTACCATATTTTGCTGATTATGCTCTTGAGGTTATTTCTATCTGTTGGATCTGTGTGGTGGAAATACTATATACAATGGCATGCTATGGCACATCACTTCGCAACTCAGTGATATGACTGCTTGGACAGTCATGGGAAAATATTTACACCATGGAAATTGGTCAGTGCTACAAATCGGCTTTTTCTTTCTTTTTAAGAGCTAGTTGTTAAACACTTAGCACATCTCCGGACATAGGCCCCCCTTTCAAATGCTCACAGCAGAGTCAGAGTCGAACAGAGTTTAGCAGGCCTCAAAGAATAACAACAGGGAATTACTATTCAGAGAACTTAAAAACTGGTTACTAGAATGGTTATTCTGAGTCACAAGCATAGGCCTCTTGGTGGTAGTTACTAATGTTGCCGCTTTGCCTAAATCCTGTCTCAGCTGTTTATTGGTAGTTGAATTCAACTTTCCTGCCTTGTCGTTTAGCCTACCCTCAAAGAGAATGACATTGAGCAGGTCTTTCCTATGTCGATTCCAGGCCTCAGCTCTCTGAGACACACAGAGTAAAATAATTTCCTTCCTTCCCTCATCTACCCCACTCCTCTTTTATGTTCTCTTTTTTTTTTTTTTTGCCCTAAGAATGAACTCTCCTTGAGATGACTGACAGTCCATGCTCTTTACTTCTTACCATGGGTCTAACCTGGCTCAGAATACAATAATCACCATTTTTTCATAGTGTCGGTTTATTCAGTATTGAATAAAGCCACCTGTGGAGCTTCAACAGAACAGTCCAGATTGAGATTTGGCCTTTGAACACTGGCCTTCACTTCCCCTTTCCTTGAACAAATATACACCCATCTCAAGAATAAACAATAATGCTAAGACATAGAGTAGTCCAAATCCAGATTTAGCAATAAAGACACCAAAATATTTTGTCTTCAATATAATGTACATGTACAGGACATGATTTAAAGGATTGCCTTACCTATATAACTATGTAGAACCTACCTTTAGTTTCTCTGTCTGGAACATTTGCATTTAAGATTCCTCATTGCTTTCAGAATTGCCCTAAGAATAAAATATGCTTCAGAATGTATTCGAAATCTAGCACTTCTCCCTGCTGATCACCTGATCCAGCCCCCTTCGTCTTTCATCTGGACCACTGCAGTGGCCTCCTAATTGGTTTCCCAACTTCCACAATTGCCCCTCTTCAGTCTATTCTCAGCACAGCATCCAGAGTGCTCAGGTTAAAATACAAATCGGATCAGGATGTTTCTTTGCTCAAAATCCTCTAATGTCTTCTCATTTGACTTAGGGAACAAGCCATGGTTACCTCCATAGGATCCTCCTCTTTATTTCTTTGACATCATTATACTCCCTGTAGGTCACTCTGCTCCAGCCAGATGGACTGTCTTGCTGACCTCTGAACATACCAGATGCATACCTGATGCCTCAGGGATTTTTCATGCACTCTACTTGCAGTATGAAATTTTCCTGTCCCAGAAAGCTGCAAATTTCGATTCTTTATTTCCTTCAGATTTTTTCTCAAATATTACTTCTTAGTGAGACCTTCTCCAATCACCTTATCACAATTACAGCCCTCCTATATTTCCTATCCCCTTTTCCACCCTAGTACTGATTACCATCTCACTCATTCACCCACCAACTATATATATATATATATATATATATATATATATATATCTTCATTATTGTATAAATTGTCTGTTTCCTGACACCATTACAAGGCATATTTCATATGGAATTTTTATCTGATTGTATCATGTTCAAATACCATTGCCTAGAACCTGGTACCTGGCACACAGTGGTTTCTTAATAAATATTGAATGAATGAATGAATGTATGACAGAGTGGTAGAACAGACATTGGTTAGGATCTGGAGACCTAGGTTTTAATTTTTGCCTTTGCCTGTGATAAGCTCTATAACACTTATTACATTCTGTTTCTATATCTCTAGGTACTTATTAATACAATGGGGATATAATGACTGTTTCACATGCCTCATTGACTTTTAGTGAGATGCATGCAGGGAAGTGCTCTCTATAGGGGTGAAGGGATATGTTTATTGTCTTATTTATACCCACTGTAGTGAGCAGCTAGTTCCAGGTCCACCTTGCTTTAAACCACTCCCAAGAAAAAGCTCTCCATTTGAACAGAGGGTGGGGCTGACAGGTTCTTTTTCGTATCTCCCTCTGAAGATGTTAGCGGATCCTTGCTTATTGCTTAGATCAGGTAATTGGACTTACTATAAGCCATTAAAAACCTAAAGAATGAAATAACCCACCACAGGGGCCAGGGCCTTGTGTGTGTCCAGCATTGTTTTATGTGTTCTGCATGTATGATAACCTTTCATCCACCCCCACTGCAACTCTGCAATTGAGAGTATGGCTTCATTTTAGAGATGAAGAAATTGAAGTTTAGAAAGATCTAGTACCCCACTAAAGCAGTGGAGCTGATAAGAGACAGAGCCTGGGGAGAACTCATGTCTGTCTGACTCTAACACCAAACTCCCGTCCAACTCAGGAAATTGAGATAGTCAGTCCAAGAGCCTAAAAGTGAATATTCTCACACCTATGGATGATGTTTCTCACTGATGTGTTCATTTCTTTTCAGACTGTCTATGACCAGTGGTTCATTACCCTTTTTAACATTGTCTACACATCACTGCCTGTTTTAGCCATGGGGATTTTTGACCAGGTATGTGTTTTTCTCTGCCTTTATAACGTATTTTGCTCTGTTGATGCCTTTTAGTTGCTTTTAGCTTCTAAGTAGAAGACACAAACCATAGAAAGAGTCCTAGGAATGCAGTTGTTTTAATAGGTATTGCATGGCTCAAAAACCCTTCCAGATCTCCCACCTCCACCAAAAGATCCTCTGATCAGAGCTTGATTACTATCCTCTTAAAGATTCACACCCTACATTATTTCTCTAAAGGCTCTGAGACATCCTGCAAGAAACAGTCTCTTTAATTTCATTGTAGCTCAGCATTTCCCAAACTCATAGAACTGCATGTTTACTTATTTATTTTTCATGTAGAACTGATCAGTATGCCTCAGAACTAGTACCTGTGGTTCACACACCAGGGAATACTGTATTAGCCTCTGAAAGTGCAGAGAACCATGCAGTGATACATAGAAAATCATGGAGCTGGGTTGGAATGCAGAGAGCTAGCATCTGTGGTGAGACTGTCCAGCACAGCCCAGAGCAGGAACTCCAGGCCAAAGGAACACCCTGCCAATGGGAGAGGAAGACACGGAGCCCCACAGCCATGGAGAGAGAAAGTGAGCAGTTTTCTTTGGTTTAGCTCCACATGCTTGAGGGGAGAGAAGGGAGGGAATCATTTATAAAATGGTAGATCCTTGGCACACTCAGACCCTTGGAGGGTACTTCCTGGGTGGGGACAAAGTCTGGCTGCCTATGGGGAAGTGAAAGGCTAGCCAGAGGAGCTTCCATGGCACAGAGTGTATTGTTTAAAAAATTTTTTTGAAGTATTTTTAAAGAGACCAGATTTTCTCCAGGCTGTTGTTAGATCCATTTGCTAGGCCTCATTTTCTGGCCCAAAGCCATCTATTGCAAAATATAAATCTTCGCATTATGAGCTCACTCTACTCTCCCATTCTGAGGCTTTGTAGTCAGTTGTAAGCCTCACTTCTTGTATGTAAAAAGGGCAGTTTGTGAACAACATATTTTGTGAAATTCTACAAAAAGTAATGAACTCTTGAAGACCTTAGATGTAAGGGATTAAACTCATTCATTTCTAAGTGTCCATGTTTACAATTGTTCCTTTCCTTGGTACTTTGTAGCTGCCCAGAATGTGGGGTAAAGTATTAAATATAAAGCAATTTCTGGGAAAAGATGGTTATTGTGCAATTTGAAAAAATATATAATAAGGGGAGAATTCAAGATGGTGTTATAGGAAGATCCTGAACTCACCTCTTCCTATGGACACAGTGGGTCTACAGCTACAGAAGGTAAAATTTTCTCTTAAAAAACCCTAAAGCCTGGCTGAAGAAAACCACATGGAAGAGGAGAGGCTGGCACACAATGTCACCATAAACCCCACCCCCGCCCTCAGCATGACAGTCCTCAACAGGGAGAAAACTCAAAACCTGAAGCTTCTCCCTTAGGAGTGAAGGGTGTGCACCCCACATTGGGCACCTTAACATTTAAGACCTGCACCTGCACCTGAGAGATGAACCTCCTAAAACCAATGAGGCTCATGTCCCAAGACCCACAAGACTGAAGCAATCTAAGAAATGGCTCTGAATGAGCCCGTGTGCTCAGACCCCCTTGCTCCTTGGGCCCAGCTCAGAGGCAGCAGATCATGCCCAGTGATGGAGGCTCACCAGCTTATATTAAATCATCAGCCTGGGGGAAGGCATCTTATTGAACACACCCATCTAGGAGCCCGCTGGAACACACTCCAGGGACAGAGATTGGTGGGCGCCATCCTTGTACTCTCCCTTTGCCATACTCCAGAGCACCAGTATCTCCTGAAAGGGAGCTGTTACATGTGTCTGGTGCCTCTATTTTTGTGGCTGCCGTCCAGGGGACACCTCTTGACTGCTTGGCTCTGGAGGCCAGGGGAACTTGCATTCCTGGTCCCATGGGACTATAGTAATCAGCGTTACCCAGAAAGGAGCTCATATTCCTATCTGGTGTCCTGATTTTTACGGCTGCTGCCAGGGAACACTTCTACATCATCTGGCTCTGGTGGCCAGTGGGGCTTACACTCGTGGGTCTCACAGGATTGTAACCAGTGGAGAGAGAGTTATTAAATATCTACCACCCCTCCCGGGGCAGAGCAAGAGGCAACAGACTCAGGAGCTCAGTCTTTCTGTGAAGGAGGCCTATTAGCTAATCATTATAGCTGAGGCCTGAGGGGCAGCCGTCTAATTAAGCATGCATCTAGGGGCTGACTGTCATCCTTTCCAGAGACCTCAGAGGGCAGGCAGTATCTTCATGCTCTCCCTATGCCACATTCTAGAGCTCCAGTGTCTCCTGGAGAGGAGCTTCACATGTGTCTGGTGCCCTGGTTCTTGTAGCTGCTGCCCAGGGGACACCACTTGATCACCTGGCTCTTGTGGCTGGGGGCTTGCGTTCCTGGGTCCCATGAAACAGTAGCAAATGAAGAGTTGGTTCTTGGCAGGCTACCCCCAGGGCACTGCACAGACAGCAGACTGAAACACACTCCCAGTCTTTCTGGAAAAAGGAACTCTTTGTCCTGGAGCTTCAGCCTGAGGGGCAGACTTCAGGTTTGACACACTCCTAGTGGCTGAGGAAGCTGCTCTCAAGGAATGTAAGCTGTGGATGCCATCTTGGTCTGCTCCCTCTGCCTTGCTCCAGCTTTCTGCGATCTCCCAGAAAAGAGCTTATGCATTAATCTGGAGCCCTGCCTTTTGTGACTGCTGCATAGGGAACCTCCTAGATTGCCTGGTTCTCGTGGCCAGCGAGGCTCATTCTTTCAGTCCCACAGGTATATGTTTGCATGGTTTTAAAAACTGCTGCTTGAGGGTCTAGATTCCAATCAGCCTGAATCTAGGTGCTGTAATCTGACCCTGACACTGACATGTCTTGGCACATTCTCAACTACTGAGAGCTGTTAAAAATATAATAGGCTGTTTGAACAAGCATGAAGGTTTCAGAGACAACAAAGAGCTGGGGCAGGGTTGAACAATAAGGTTTATCTCCTACATGAGGCCACTCTTGGAGACAGGGAGAAGTGTTTATTTTGTCAGCTGTATGAAAACAAACACAGAGAGTCAAACAAAATGAAGAAACAGAGAAAAGCAATGATCTTAGAAGATCTTAAAGAGGGAGAAGAGCGCATGAACACAATAACTTCAACAAAAAGATGAAAAATATAAGAAAATACCAAATAGAAGTCATAGAGCTGAAGAATACAAGAGCTGAACTGATTAATACACTACAGGGGTTCAACAACAGACTAGATGAAACATGAGGAAGGATCAGTCAACTTGAAGACAGGAACTCACCCAATCAGAGCAGCAAAAAGAAAAAGGATGAAAATAAGTGAAGACAGCTTAAGGAACTTACAGGACAACATCAAACAGACCAACATTCACATTATATGGGTCTCAGAGGGGAAGAGAGAGAGAACCGAGCAGAAATTCTATTTGTAGAAATAATGACTGAAAACCTCCCCAACCTGGGAAGGAAACAGACATCCAGACCCAGGAAGCTCAGAGAGTTCCAAATAAGATGAATCCAAAGAGACCCACAGAAAAACACTTTGTAATCAAACTGTCAAAAGTTAAAGACAAAGAAATAATATTAAAAGCAGCAAGAGAAAAACAACTTATTATATACAAGGCAACCCCCATAAGACTATCAGCAGATTTTTTTCAGCAGAAACTTTGCAGGCCAAAAGGGAGTGACATGATATATTCAAAGTTGAAAGGTAGAACTTTCACCAAGAATATTGTACCTGGCAAGGTTATCATTCAGAATTGAAGGAGAGAGAAAGAGCTTTTCAGACAAGCAAAAGATAGAGGAATTCATCACTACTAAGCCAGCTTTATGAGAAATGTTAAAGGGGCTTCTTTGACCTGAAAAGAAAGGTGCTAATTAGTAACAAGAAAACATGTGAAGGAATAAATCTCAGTCAAAAGGTTTGAACAACACAGTTTTGAACTGTGTGGGTACACAATCCACAGTTGGGTGAATCCACGGATGTGGAACCATGAATATGGAGGGCCAACCATAAAGTTATATTCAGATTTTTGACTGTGTGAGCATTGTTGCCCTTAACCCTGTGTTGTTCAAGGGTCAACTGTATATAGTAAAGGTAGTGGTTTAATCACTTATAAAGCTAGTATGAATATTAAAAGACAAAAGTAGTAAAGATAACTATGATTATAATAATTAGTTAAGTAATACACAAGATAAAAATGTAAAATGTGATATCAAAAACATAAAATGTGGGGGGAGAGTAAAAATGTTGAGCTTTAGAATGGAATCAAACTTAAGCAGTTATCAACTTAAATAGACTATTATAGATATGGTTTTATTTATAAGCCTTGTATTACCACAAAGCAAAAACCTATAGTAAATACACAAAATATAAAGAAATATAAGCATATCACTAAAGAAAGTCATCAAACCACAAAGGAAGAGAGCAAGAGAAGAAGAAAGGAACAGAAAGGAATTACAAAAATAGCCAGAAAACAATTAACAAAATGGCAATCAGTACCTACCTATCAATAATTACTTTAAATGTAAATGAACTAAACTCTTTAATCAAAACAAATAGAGTGGTTGAATGGATTAAAAAAAAAAAAAAACCCAAGACCCATCCATATGCAGCCTCCAAGAGACTCAGTTTAGATGCAGACGCACAGAAACTGAAAGTGAGGGGCTGGAAAAAGATATTCCATGCAAATGGAAACCAAAAGAAAGCTGGAGTGGCTATATTTATATAAGACTAAATAGACTTTAAAACAAAGGCTAATAAGAGACAAAGATGGGCATTACATAATGATAAAGGAATCAATCCAACAATAGAATATAACATTTGTAAATATTTACGCACTCAACATAGGAGCACCTAAGTATATAAAACAAATGTTAACAGACATAAAGTGAGAAATAGACAGCAGTACAATAATAGATGGGACTTTAATACTCACTTAGATCAATGGATAGATCATTCAGGCAGAAAATCAATATAGAAACTTTGGCCTTAAATGACATGTTATACCAGATACATCCAATGTATATATAGAATATTCCCTCCAAAAGCAACAAAATGTAAATTCTTCTGAAGTGCACATGGAACATTTTAAAGGACAGATCATATGTTAAGCCACAAAAAAGTTTTAATAAATTTAAGAGATTGAAATCATCTCAAGCATCTTTCTAACCACAGTGGTATAAAACTAGAAATTAATTACATGAAGAAAACTGGAAAATTCACATATATGTAGGGATTAAGTGACATGCTACTGAACACCAATGGGTCAAAGAAGAAATCAAAAAGGAAATTCAAAAAAACCTGAGACAAATTAAAATGGAAATATAACATACCAAAATTTGTGGGATACAGTAAAAGCAGTTTTAAGAGGGAAGTTCATAGTAATAAATGCCTACCTCAAGAAACAAGGAACGTCTCAGTTAAACAACCTACCTTTATACCTCAAGGAACTAGAAAAAGAAGAACAAACGAAGCCCAAAGTACACCCAAGGAACTAGAAAAAGAAGAACAAAGCCCAAAGTTAGTAGAAGGAAGGAAATAACAAAGATTAGAGCAGAAATAAATGAAACAGAGACTAAGAAAACAATAGAGAAGGTCAGTGAAACTAAGAGCTGGTTCCTTGAAAAGATAAACAAAATTGACAAACCTCTAGGTAGACTCACCAAGAAAAGAAGAGAGAAGACTCAAATAAATAAAATCAGAAATAAAAGAGGAGATATTACAACTGACCACAGAAATACAAGGATCATAAGAGACTAATATGAACAGATATACACCAACAAATTGGACAACTTAAAGAAATGGATAAATTCCTAGAAACATACATCCTACCAAGACTGAACTATGATTAAGTATAAACTCTGAACAGAATGGAAAACAGTATGGAGCTTCTTCAAAAAATTAATAATAGAACTACCAAGTGATCCAGCAATTCCACTTCTGGGTACTTATCTGAAGAAAGCGAAAACACTAATTTGAAAAGATATATGCACTCCTATGTTCATTGCAGTATTATTTATAATAAATAAGATATGGAAACAACCTAAGGGCTAAGAGATATAGAGAAAAAATATACAGTTGATCCTTGAAACAAGAGAAGGGGTAGGGGTCCCCCTCACCTTGGCCCGCATCCCCATGCAGTCAAAAATCCTCCTATAGTTATACAGTTGGCCCTCCACATCCATGATTCCGCATCTGCAGTTTCAACCAACAGTGGATCACATAGTACATATTTATTGAAAAATTCTGTGTGTAAGTGAACCTGCTCACTTCAAACCCATGTTGTTCAAGAGTCAACTGTGTGTATAGTAAGGCCCCTTATTGCCATCAAGTTGAGTGTATACGCCTATCCTTTCCTGCTTTGTCAACTCTGGTGCTTAAACTGATCTCCAGATCATGGGATGCTATGCTGGAAGGCCTCAATGACCATCTATGGGTCTGCTCATTTTATTTTATTTTATTTTATTTTATTTTATTTTATTTTATTTATTTATTTTTAAATTTATTATTTATTTATTTATTTATTTTTTGCGGTACGTGGGCCTCTCACTGTTGTGGTCTCCCGTTGCGGAGCACAGGCTCCGGACGCACAGGCCCAGCGGCCATGGCTCACGGGCCCAGCCGCTCCGCGGCATGTGGGATCTTCCCAGACCGGGTCACAAACCCGTGTCCCCTGCATCGGCAGGCGGACTCTCAACCACTGCACCACCAGGGAAGCCCAATGTGTCTGCTCATTTTATAAGGAGGAAACCAAAACTCAGAAGTTCAGGTTACTTTCCTAAAGTCACATGGCCAATATGTGATAGAACTCAACCTAGCAGTAGGCCACTTGACTCTGAGATTGCAACACTATTACTGTTGTTACTATTACTATCATCATTCTTTGTTATTATTTATAGAAGCATCTGTTTTTTTAATTACAAGAACTGTGGTAAGAGCTCTGCTGAATACATACCCATTTCATCATGACAGTGATCCTGTGAGGGAGATGCTGTCGTTTATACTCCTGGAGATGAGGAAACTGAGGCTCACACAGCTTAAGTGACAGGTCCAAGACTACACCCCTGCTAAGCAGCAGAGCTGGGGTTTGAACTCAGGATTGTCTGGCTTCAAAGCCTGTGTATGTAACCTTATCAGTCACTGGACTGGGGAGAGAAGCACCCACTAGCATCTCAGAATGGGACTTCCCAAAGAGACTGTATCAGTGTTCTTCATGGGACTCCATTTGGCAAGGCCCGGGTCATCCCACAAGCAGGAAGGGGAACTTGGTCTGCTCCCAGAGTTCATGCCTATGTTGCTCCCTCTTTGCCTGCTTCACCATACCCATGATCCTGTGATGTTGCCAGTGGTCAGTCCTTGCCATACTTTTTGGCTGGGGTGTTTGGCTATGGTGCTCACAGTGTGGTCATCAGCATTGCTTTGGAGCTTGTTGGAAATGCAGTCTCAGGCCCCACCCCAAACCTACTGAATTATAATCTGTACCCCAGGTTATTAGTGTGTACATGAGTTTGAGAAGCACAGCTTTAGTTTCTCCCAGGACTCTGTTGGGCCCAGACATGACTCCTTCTCATTCCGTCTAAATTCTTTGTCCTGAACACCTGGTAACTGCCCGTGGAATCCTCCCTGGGTAGAACACTCACCTCTTCAGGCTCAGCTCCCTTCCACCTGGAATCCCACATTCAGTTCCCCCTTTCCCAGTTCCCTTTCTCCTGCTCAGGCTTCCCCCAAAGTTGGGAACTCAGGTTGGCCAATTCTGACTCTGCAGCTCTCTGCTGACATCCCCTGGTCACTACCACTCACTGCGTTGGCAATTAACCCCTGGGGCCCACTGGCTGCACAGGATGTACTAGAATTCTGGGAGCATGAATGCAGCTGCAGGAGAGTACAGGAAAAAAAACTTCAATTTGCAGCCAACTATCTGTGTGCAATCAAGTTCTGGTTCTGCCATAAGAGCTGTGTGGCCTCTCATGAATCTCTCTTGGAGATTCAAGTTCCCTATATAAAATAGGGATCATTTTATTATCCTTTGGGTTACTGTGGGAATGAAAACAAAATAATGACTAGTGTATATTAGGGCATGCTTAGATATGCATGTGCTATTTCTGGAGATAGGAAATTCAGGGTATCTCTAAATTCTCAAGCCTCTTCCACTGAAGTAACTCTGTTGACAGGATGTTAATGACCAGAATAGCATGGATTGTCCCCAGCTCTACAAACCTGGACAGCTGAATCTACTTTTTAACAAGCATAAATTTTTCATCTGCATGGCACATGGAATCTACACCTCATTAGCCCTTTTCTTCATCCCGTATGGGGCCTTTTACAACGTGGCTGGAGAAGATGGACAGCACATTGCAGACTACCAGTCTTTTGCAGTGACCATGGCCACATCTTTGGTCATTGTGGTCAGTGTGCAGGTAACCTACTGGTGAAAATATCTTAACTTGATCTCTTTACACCTTTTAAAATTCTGTTTCATTTATTGACAGTAATTTTAAAGGAATACTGGGGTTTTCTTTTTAACTACACATTTTGAGATTAAAACAGGAAGCTTTAACATAAATTTCCAGATGTAGGAGATTAGCATTGGATGTCTATAACCTCCATGTTAGTGGAAACCTCACAATGAATCAATCACTTCTTGGGACTGCATGTTGTATGTGAAGAGAAATGATTATACTACTACTTCCTCCTTGTGCTGTCTTCTTGGAAGAAAATTTTTCCAATGATAACAGAAACTTGCCCATGACTTCTATAAGACTTAGTAACTTCCAGGTTTCAAAGTGAGATATAACGTTTACTTGGCAGTACATTTCTGTGGAATTATCAAGAGGTTCAATTCTATGTATGTGGCACATCCGAATCTCAAATTCATAGTTTTCCTGGTAAGAATGATTTTTTAAAAATTCATTTTATTGGGCTTCCCTGGTGGCGCAGTGGTTGGGAGTCTGCCTGCTAATGCGGGGGACACGAGTTCGGGCCCTGGTCTGGGAGGATCCCGTGTGCCGCGGGGCGGCTGGGCCCGTGAGCCACAATTACTGAGCCTGCGCGTCTGGAGCCTGTGCTCCGCAGCAGGAGAGGCCACGACAGTGAGAGGCCCGCGCACCGTGATGAAGAGTGGCCCCCACTTGCCACAACTAGAGAAGGCCCTTGCACAGAAACGAAGACCCAACACAGCCAAAAAATAAAAATAAAAAAATAAATTAAAAGAAGGCTCAACAGTAAAAAAAAAAAAAAAAAAAAAAAATTCATTTTATTGAAGTATAGTTGATTTACAATGTTGTGTTTCTGGTATACAGCAAAGTAATTCTGTTATACATAAATATATTCTTTTTCATATTTTTTAAACATCTTTATTGGAGTATAATTGCTTTACAATGGTATGTTAGTTTCTGCTTTATAACAAAGTGAATCAGTTATACACATACATATCATATACTTTTCCATTATGGTTTATCACAGGATATTGAATGTAGTTTCCTGTGCTATATAGTAGGACCTTGTTCTTTATTCATTCTGTATATAATACAGTAAGTCCCCTACATACAAATGAGTTCTGTTCCGAGAGTGCGTTCGGTTCGTAAGTCCAGTTTGTTCCTAAGTCCAACAAAGTTAGCCTAGGTACCCAACTAACATAACAGCTATATAGTACTGTACTGTATTAGGTTTATAATACTTTTCACGCAAATAATATATAAAAAACAAACACAAAAATAAAACATTTTTAATCTTATAACACGGTACCTTGAAAAGTACAATAGTACAGTACAACAGCTGGCATACAGGGGCTGGCATCGAGTGAACAGGCGAGAAGAGTTACTGACTCGAGGAGGGAGAGGAGGTGGGAGGTGGTAGAGCTGAAGTATCGTCAGCAATAGGAGGACAAGCTGCAATTTCACTCACGCCTGACGTTGATGGCACAGGTTCTGTTTCCTTGCTGGATTCAATCTATCCACCCTCTTGAAAAAACGATCCAGTGATGTCTGGGTAGTAGCTCTTTTTTTCTAGTCATAGATGACATGGTAGCACTGGACTGCATTCTGAATGACCGCTGCAACCTTCATGTACCATTCTACATTCAGGTCCTGTGCCTCAAAAACTAACAGTGCCTCCTCAAATAAAAAACAACCCCTTGCCATTTCCTGCATCATGAATCTCTTTGGTTCTTCAGTTACTTCTTCTTCCTCTTGACTCTCTTCATCCTTTCTCTGGGCCTCCAATTCCATCAGGTCTTCATTAGTCAGCTCCTCGTGTTGCACAGCAAGGAGTTCAATGAAGTCGTCCTCTTGCAGATCTAGCTTGAAATAAAGATACTGTACTACTGTACTCCATACAGTACTATACAGTAAAGTACACAAAAGCACAACCAGTTGTAGAGGATGCGCACACGTGACAATGTACGCCAGACACATGAACTAACTTACGTGATTGGACTTGTGAACGCACGTTTGCATCTTTGAAAGTTCGCAACTTGAAGGTTCGTATGAAGGGGACTTACTGTCGTTTGCATCTGCTAATATCAAACTCTTAATCTATCCCTCTCCCAACCCCCCTCCTCCTTGGCAACCACAAGTCTGATCTCTATGTCTGTGAGTCTGTTTTGTAAATAAGTTCATTTGTGTCATATTTTAGATTTGACATATAGTGATAGCATATGGTATTTGTCTTTCTCTTTCTGACTTACTTCACTTAGTATGATCATCTCTAGGTCCATCCATGTTGCTAGAAATGGCATTATTTCATTCTTTTTAATGACTGAGTAGTATTTCACTGTGGGGGTGTACACACACACACACACATCTTCTTTATTCATTCATCTGTCAATGGCTACTTGGTGTTGATGGACACTTGCTTCCATGACCTGGCTATTGTAAACAGTGCTGCTATGAACACTGGGGTACATGTATCTTTTCAAATTACAGTTTTGTCCAGATACATGCCCAGGAGTGGGATTGCTGGATTATATGACAAGTCTAGTTTTAATTTTTTGAGGAACTAATATTTTCCCTAATATTTCCCTAATATTTTCTGTAGTGGCTGCACCAATTTACATTTCCATCTGGTAAGAATGATTTTTGATGATCCATTGATCCTCTTCGGGCATCTTGAGTTTGTTTCTATTTCCTCTTTTATGCAAATGGTGGACAATACCATTAGATATTGAGTTAGAATTTACAAAAGCTTTCCAATCCATTAAAGTCTGTACCTCTGGGTGGATACATTAAGCCACGTGACCTCTGTTTTTTGTCTTTTTGTGTGTGTGGTTTTTTTTGGGGGGGTGTTTTTTTGAGGGGAAAGTATAAATCAAGGGCTTAATTTTTATAGAGTTTGAATTGCCTGTGGTGAGTCCTTTTTCTATCCTATAAACAATGTGTTTTACAAATCTTAGCCTCTTATATCCAATGAAAGATCTTGTTAAACCCCAGACTTTCTCTTCATGACTCAATAAATATTTAATAGATTGAATGAATCAGATGTAAATATACTGCATTTAAATGGCATCTCTGCCATGCCTTGGTCCATCTAAGTGAGTATCATTAAGTTCAAACCAAAGCCATCTAACACTTGACATCTTGCAAGTCCAAAATTCAGTCAGACAGGTAGCATCCAAAATCAGAACCAGATTTCTCCGCTGAAAGAGGAGTTCTGTTTGTCTGTTTCACAACTAAATAAAGCATATGGGTGCTTTGTGAACTCTCCATGCCTAGTTCCCCTGTGTTCAATTCTGTAGCAGAGGAGGAGATAATGGAGTGACTTGGAAGCCTCTAACACAGCTAAGGCACCATCATGAAATCATGGCTTCAATCAGACACTGCTGTCCTTAACACACACAATAAGTTTCAGGAATTTTGTGAATAAGCTCATTTTGAGAGCAGCATTAACATCCTTTCCTCTCTGTCTAAGCTTGAGTAATTTCTGCAGAAGGGGTACATAGATGTTATACTTTTGAGTTCAAATCTTTCTTTATCTTTACTAAATGATATATTGGATGGGCATAAGATTCTTAAATCAGAGCATTTTTCTTTAGGAACTTTGTAAATGATTTTCCACTACATCCATTTCAGTGTAGCAGTTTGATATTAAGTTGATTCTCTTTCCTTTGTAAATAATATCTTCTGTGTCTAGAAGCTTATGTTCTGTATCCTTCGACTTCACAAATGTCACCAGAACATAACTTCTTTCATTGATTTTCCTAGAATTTACAGTACCCTCCCAATCTGAAAATCTTTGCTGTTTGTTATCCCAGAGCAGTTTTCTCTGTCATTTCTTTGATTGCTACTTCTCTCTTTCTTTCTTTTCCTCTTTCTACGATGCCATCATTTCTTATATTGGGCCCATGGATATGACATCTATGGATTTGCCATCCATGTCTCATATCTTTTTGCACATGGTTCCCATTTCTTCAAGTTTTTGCCCAGTTATGAAATATTGTTTCCATTTGTTTTTCCCAGAATATTAATTCAATTCTCATCACTTGACTATTATTGTTTGGTTTCTCTACTGAATTTTAAAATTCAGAAATAATGCTTTTATTTCTTCCAGAATTTTTTACTATGATCTAATTGCATCTCCTTAAGAGTTCTTATTACTTTTTTTGTTGTTATAGTGCTTGTCTGTCTTTCCCATTAGTTCTGCCTCAACAGGAGCCACCTGTTCTTGTTTTTTTTTCAATTGCCTCCTCTTAAATTGGTTGTGATTTTTCTTTGCCTACTCATACCCACACAGGTCAGGCCCCTGGTGTCTCTTAATGGTGATGAACTGACAGGTGGTGAAAGGTACAGCTGCAGATTTTGGTCTAATGTCTCAACAAATGAACTGGAAAGCCAGCATCTCTTTGCTGAGGCATGGAAAGCAGGGCTGTCTGTTCTCAGGCCTCTTGAGGGAAGTAAAGGCTGTCCCTTTAGCACCCCTGCAGTTTCATCAAGGCTGCCAGCATTCTTTTTATGGGGCATCATTTTAAAGGACAGTAAACGTCATGTGGGAAGGGGAAGTATGTCTCCATGTGCAGAGAGGAATCTGTTTACTATGTAGGTAGAGCCCCCTCAGGCAGGCAATAAATCTGTGGCCTTGCTTCAGACTGTGCTAGAAATGCAAACCTTCGCTTGGACCATTTGGTGCCTCTGATATGCAAATAAGGATGCTAGAACCTACTTTTTTTTCTCTGAGAACTCAAGTGTTCATATTCACCAGTGGCTGTCTTGGTTTCCCCATAACAGGTTACTCTTTTGCAGCTGCACTGCCATAACAAGTTATTGGAAGGGAGAAGGGCTTGTGAGCATGTTCCCAGATCACCATGAACCCCAGCTTCTGAATTTTACGCCAAAAGTGGATTAAGAATTTTTCTTTGCTATTATTTGAATAACTTAAGAGAAATGATAACCAAAATGAATTAGAATATTGATGTAAACAGATTATACCTGTGTCAAAATGGTCATATAAAAATCTATGTACAGATTTTTTTTTAGGTTTTTTTTTTTAATTAATTATTTATTTTGGGGACTGCGTTGGGTCTTCATTGCTGCATGCGGGCTTTCTCTAGTTGTGGTTAGCGGGGGCTACTCTTCCTTGCAGTGCGCGGGCTTCTCATTGTGGTGGCTTCTCTTGTTGCGGAGCATGGGTTCTAGGTGCACGGGCTTCAGTAGTTGTGGCTCGAGGGCTCTAGAGCTCAGGCTCAGTAGTTGTGGTGCACAGGCTTAGTTGCTCTGCGGCATGTGGGATCTTCCCACCCCAGGGCTCGAACCCGTGTCCCTTGCATTGGCAGGTGGATTCTTAATCACTATGCCACTAGGAAAGCCCTATGTACAGATTTTAAAATGTTGCACTTGCTCACTATGAAAAATAGTTTTCCAATAGAAAAATTTTGAGAGCAATTTGGAAAGTAGCTTTGAAATTAGAAACCATTCTGCTTTCTTATTTCTCAATTAAAAGAAGTTTAACATTTTATTTCCTGATTTTTGATTCAATGTTGCTAGATATAATGGCTTGCAGATATAAGTCTTAAAGTCAGTTGTCTACCAGGAATGTCACATTAGTCCCCTGTGTTGTGCAGAAAGTGGTAAGGCCTATGGTTGGCTGGAAACTAGACATGTGCCACTGTCTTCTCACAGAACAGTTCTGAGGAAACATTACTCAGGAAAATGATGCTCTTTTAATCCTCAACAATCTCCCCTTTGTGTTTGACTTTATTTACAGATAGCCTTGGATACCAGTTACTGGACTGTCATTAATCATGTCTTCATCTGGGGCAGCATTGCCACGTATTTCTCCATTTTATTTACCATGCACAGTAATGGCCTCTTTGGCATCTTCCCAAGACAGTTTCCATTTGTTGGTAAGTGAGTCCTACTATTTGCTGGGGCCTAGTGTCAAGTTGTCATTTATTTGTCTTTGTAATTTATTTGCTTTTTTTTTTTTTTTGGTGGGATTAGGGATGACCAATAATTCTGTCTCTAGGAATGGATTGAGCCAGACATCTGAGGGCTTACAGGCTTGAAGTGAGCTCCAAAAGGTTAGGTTTTGCTGCCCCTACTAGATGCAGAATCACTGAGATAGCTGCTTACAGGTTCCTAACAGCCCAGATGCAGTAGACTGTCCCTTTCCAAATAACAGGCATAGGACATATAGATCAGGGATACCTGAAACCCCGTGAAGTTCATGTATGATAGAGGGAAGAGAAAGAAATGCCAGGCTTTCCCTTTTATGCCACATTATCACCAATATTTCTGCCTAAGTTTACCTGTGGAACTTATTTGTATTTAGAAAAGAAATGATGTGTAATTTAGAGCCTTTTAAAAATTGCTGGACATAGTCCATGAGTGGCGCCAAGAACAGGCTCTGTGTGCAGTAGCCAGTGTTCAAGTGTCATCTCTGCCACTTATAAGCTGTGTGGCCTTAGGCAAGTTTCTTTTCCTCTTCATGGCTTAATGTCTTCAGTTCTAAACTTGGGTATGTTAATAGTTCCTACTTTTGTAGGAAATTGGTGAGGGCTAAATGACATAATGCATATGAAATGCTTAGCACGTAGCCTGGTACATAATACTTTTTTAGTAAGTGTTAGCCATGATGATGATGAAGATGGTGATTAAAGCAAATGTGGCTTGATTACTGGTTGGGGACATCGAACAGCAGATGGGTAGCAAAAGACCTCCTAAAATCCCTTAAACCCCTGAGATTCTATGATTCTACAAAGAGTATATATCTGGTCTATCTTTGGAGTATACTATCATTGCACTCCACATTTCAAACTGATTCCCAGCAAGGGCCACTGAGCTTTATTTACACAGTGGGGCTATTAATAGACTTTTAAAGAAGTTTTGAAATCTCTAGTGTGTGTGAAATAAGTTGGTAACAGGGATGTTTCTGAGTTCATCCCAGCAAACTGTGGAAAAGAGAGATACATAGTGACAACCTACTTGAGCTCGATTAGGCAAGACAGATTTGCATCCACTAGTTGGGAAATCCAGTCTAGAAAAATAATTCTTAGAAGACTGATTCATGTAGAAAGCAAAATAAGAGCAATTATAAGGTTATACATTTCCAAAGGCACCTGAAATTGCAATTCCATTTAAATGCATGTATATGCTTAAGAGTATTGTATTCAATTTTTGCCTTCCTCTGTGTGTACATGGAAATCTTTAAATTGTACCTCTCTTACTTAACATGTAATGTTAATCCTTTATTTATCAAAAGATTCCAACCATGTATAAACATGATGGTTGTAAATAAGAATAAACATATTAGGAAAAAGAGAGCCATTTAAACTACTTTTAAGTTTTTTCTTTTCTTTTTGGTTGCCAAATCTGAAAGTTCAGTGCATTAACCAGAAGTCCTAAGACAGCATTCGAACATGCATAATGAGACTGGAATGCCTCAACTGGAGAAAGTAGTTTGTGTGGGGACCACTCTCTAAGCACATGCCATTCCAGGAATTAATTACTGGGTTCCAATGAGACTTTTCAAAACTTAAATCAACATTGAGGTTTAAGAAAATTTTTTTTTCCTTAGTAGCCAGCAGCAAGCAGGCGTGTGGTTTTAAAGTGATGCTTGTTTTTCCAGCCATGCCTGGGGGTACTGAGCTTCAGGGAGCTCAAAAAGACATTTAATTTACTGAGTCAAATTTGTTTCTGCCCAGGCAAATGGAATCAAGTGCTCTTTGGTAGGCAGAGTCTATCCTCCTAAGACAGAAAATGCAGACATTCCAATAAGGAGCCAAGCATCACACCCAAAGCCCATTAAAATTGTGTTAACTATAGCACTGGGAGGGGGAACCTGGATAATTGGAGGTACCATATGCCTAGAAAACCAACAGGAACAACAGTTCACAAGTAGGGTTGACATCTTCCATATAGTTTGTCTGCCTGCCTTACTGACCCTTATTGCTTTGTTTAAACAAACATCCCAGTATATGAGGTGTGAGTATAAAATAAGAAAACTGGCTCCAGGCTTGGAAATGAGTTTCACTACTCAATTGAACTAGAATATTGAATGGCTGAATCAGTGGTTTCCCAGTGTGGAGAATGCTCTTTTCACAAACCCAGGAGCATCTCGGATCTCCTTGGAACCTTGAGTACTTCATAACCGAGTGAACACTAGAGAGATTGGTAAGTCCCTTTGAGGCAGGTTTTTGGGGGCTGTTGCCTGAATTTAAAAGGTTGACCCTGTAGTAGATACAGCTCAACTTTTATGACATAGCCAGTTGAGAAGACCAGTATTTGAGATTGTACCTGCATCCAGAACATACATTGTGTAGTTTAGTTTTGATATGATAGTTTTGTTTGAATCCATAAGGGTAAATGTGCCTTTAAAAATAATGGCTGCTTTGTAGTTGAGGGATTTTGAGGCTGGATGAGAGAATTCTGCTTCATGAGTGAAGCTGGACTGAGCCTGGATCAGAGAATGCTTGGCTCTGGCTGGCAGTCCCCTAGTGATCAGGCCATGAAGCAGTTCCCAAGGGTGATCTTACCATTCTTGCACTTTTATCACCACTGAGCATATGATATACTGGGGAAGATACCCAGTGGTTCTCCTAGGTAGTCCAAAAGTCCCTTTCAAAAAAGACCTTATGGGAATAGACAAAAAACCAATTAATTCAATAATTCTGTTCTATTTATAATCACAGTGTTTATTTTTCTTTAATAATAGGAAATGCACGACATTCCTTGACCCAGAAGTGCATCTGGCTTGTTATTCTCTTAACGATAGTGGCTTCAGTTATGCCTGTGGTGGCATTCAGATTTTTGAAGGTGGATTTATTCCCAACCCTGAGTGATCAGGTATGTTGTAGTGCTGCTGGGTACTTGAGGGGTTGGTTCTTTGCTCTTGGAATCATGACCTCTGCCTGATTAGAAGTCCAGAGAAGAGCTAATGAACTTCCCATCAGCAAACACCTACAGGTGCATGGCATCACATCACAGTAGCTGGAACTGCCCACAACTGAACATACTAGCCCTGGGAGTGCCAATGAAGATAACTGTCTACACTAAATGTGGGTGGGGAGTCATAAATTACAAGTTAAATTGGATATTTTTAAAAGTTGACTTTTAAAAAACAAGCTTGCTGGCAGCATTTTGGACATTTGCTCCAAGGCAAAGGCAAGCTAGAGGGAAAGTTACTGACTTGGGGAAAGTAAAGGGTACAGTAAAAGAAAGACAAGCAAAGTATGAGGTGAAGGGGCTCTAAATTTCTGTAGAAATATAGTAGCAGATTGTTAAACATGGGAGAGAGGTTACTTTCTGAACAGATTAAGAAAGGGAACAGCAACATGATAGCTGGATTGGAAAATATACAGTTAGAAGAAAAACAGAAAGAACAGATTCTAGAAATACCTAAGTCAAGGGATTGACAGAACATATTTCAGTATTTTATGGACAGAGGAGTATAAGCAACACAATATCAAATTAGGTCAGGACCCATATAGATGAGAAAAGGAGAAAGAGGAGATGCATTTGTAGCTATGTCTTGAGAAGGGGGAAATATTGAGGGGGTGAGTGACCAGGCTGATGATGCTGAGAAGAACTGAGGTAGAAATTCCCTTATCATGAAATCCTTCATGTTCTGGGGCCAAAGTACCAAGAGATTTCTTCTGAAATGATTCGTGGATTCCCCTCTTATGTTTGTCCTTTCCCTTTGGCTCTGTGAGCTCATTCTGCTGTAAACTCAGAAAATGATGGATGAGCTGAAGGAAGATGATGCTCATTTCTTCCTATGTTTATACACATCATGATTTTCTGCTTAATGGCTTTCTCCCGACATGAAAGTCAGAAGCCAAGCAATCGATCAGCTCACCTAAAGAACAAGGTGCTGAGCACCAAACCTTGGATCTCTTCCTCCTCAACGTTATAGCGAAATGAAAGAAATGCTAGAAACACACCCAAACAATGTTGAGCTCTTCAAACGACCACAAAAAACCCCCAAACAAATCAAAACACTGAAAATCCCATGGTACTTCGACCTACCGCAAGAGTTTGAAATTTTGTGACTCTCATTTTCTTAATTTTCTCTTAGTCCAGTTACTAATGACTACTGGATCCTGAGAACCTCTAAAAGAGAGAGGAAAGACTTATTTGGGGCATATGGATCTGTAAATTTTTATACTGACTGTACTTGGCTGGTGCACATTAGAAAATCTTTCTGTACAAAAGTATGTTCCTGTTCACTTAAGGTGGATGTATGAGATGGGGACAATAATGAAATTTGTCTTAACACTTCTTGTTTGCTTAATAGTCTCTCAGTAGAGACAAAAACTCACCAGTATCCAGTGTAATCTTTTGGGTAGAAAATTGCTTGGCTTTTAGGTGAAAAACTTGATTTTGCAGTGAACTTGAGTACTTGGTTATCATTGATGTTGTTTTTACAGAAAAGGCTCTCACTTCACAAAGTGGCCAACTGTGTGGCGTCTATCATGTGGATGCTTCATCTCACTCTGGGTCTCCTTTGTCTCCAGATCCGCCAGTGGCAGAAGGCTCAAAAGAAGGCAAGACCCCTGCGTAGCCGAAAGCCTCAGACTCGGAGATCAAGCTCGAGAAGATCTGGATATGCTTTTGCGCACCAAGAGGGCTATGGAGAGCTTATCACATCTGGAAAAAATATGCGAGCTAAAAATCCACCCCCGACATCAGGGTTGGAAAAGACACTGTATAATAGCACTAGCTGGATTGAAAATTTATGTAAGAAAACCACAGACACAGTGAGCAGCTTTAGCCAGGATAAAACGGTGAAACTGAGTCAAGATGAATTTGAGCCACACAGTTATCTTTTCACTTTGGCTGGAGCTGAAATTAACTGGCTCCAGAGTTTAAGATCAGGGGCTAGGGGTGGGGCAGATGGCCTCGCTTAACCTAAATCTGTATCAGACAGTGGCCAGTGCCATCCAACAGAGATGTGCTCTACTGAAAACCAGGTCAGAGGTCACTGTCCAATTCATGAGTTGGTGGACAAAACCCTCACAATACCAGCACAGGTTTTTTTAATCAACCTAGATACCAATCGATCTGTACTTTAGAATCTTATTTATGGAGAAACACTTGTAAATCTGCATATACAGAGAATGGGTCTTCAGGTGAATAAAAGGGTGCATTCACAAGGTATATATCCCAGCTGAAAAGCATCCTTGTGACAGATTAACACTTATATGTAAGATCAGCCTTTCCCAAGATACACTTTTAAGATTTAAAAGGTACACATTGTACACTAAGGTGCTTCCAGACTTACAGCAGCTTGTCACTGTCCAGTCTTGATCCCTACCTGTGTGTTCAGCCAGGATAACAAATCACCTTCATGCCCGAAGATTAGAAAAACATGTTGGTATTCCACATTTTTCTACTAGTCTAGAGATGAAGTAGACTGAACATCTTTACAGTGGAATAGGCTGACAATTTGGTCAAATATATTCAAAAAATTATCAGGGACATGTTCATGAAATGTCAAAGAGAGACTCTGGAAAGTATTCTAACTACTTTTCAATGACTTTTATAACAACTTCAGTAGTTATTTTCTCTGCCTCATCTAGAGCTATTAATGGACTCAGCAAAGCACTGGAATTTCACACTTTGATACTATTCCATGTAATGTATGTGCAGATACTTTCAACATCTCCAGTTTTAAAAAGTTCAGATTTGAAACCAAACAAATTAATAAACAGCCTTTTAAATTACTTATTTAAATATGCAGGTTTAGGTCATTCAGAGTTAGTTGGTTTTGATATTCAGCTGTCATTTATAATTCAAACACATGAGGTTGAGTTTTTGGAGATGTTTCAGTCCAAATTTGAGTCCATATGTGAGTCATCAATATAGTATCTGTAAAAGAATTCATGCATATTTGTGTTCAAACTCCAGTTCTGTCACTTCTTACCTCTGTAAGCTTGGGCAGGTAATGTGCTTCCTCTGAGACTCAGTTTCTTCCTCTGTAAAATGAGGATATACTACCTACCTCATGTGGTTGTTCGAGGATTGTCAAAGCACAAATTCTTAAATCATTGAAAACATAATTCTCACGTGAATAGATGATGAGTTAAGTGCCATTTAACTCAATCAGAATACAAGAGCAAATGTGAAGAACTGGAATTTAAGTAATCAGTGGAAAAGGCATTGATGAAATGAGATTGCAAAGTAAGATCTAAAACTGGTTAGTATTCTAAAGGGAAATAACCTTGGAGGTATTTTTATATAGTAACTATAACCTTGGAGGTAAAGTTCTCTATCAGAAAACAAAAATAAATGATCATCATGCCTTATCAATTTTCTATAAATCATCCTCCAACTTTACAGAATCCTTAATCTAGTCCTTACTGCATTATTGGTCAAAGTTATATTTCCCAAAAGAGTCAGATGGCCCTTAGCTGGGCTTGATGGATAATGGGCTAGCATGATATTATGGATCACACAATCCTTTTTTTTTTTTGGCCTTAATTTCCAAGTCTGGGATAACTTTTCCTGAATGGGATCAAATGAGATATATATAAAAGAGCCTAATACAGTGGTTTAATCATAGTTAATGCTTTTAGATATTCCCTGTTCTCCTACATGCCTGCATAGACTTAACTAGATGTTAGTTTTCAGTGTCTAATTTGTCATTAGTTTCACTGCATTGTAACATTTTTGAAAGATTTGCAAACTTTTATTAAATATTTTGGCACTTGTGGCGTTTGATGTTTAGTCTCTTTATTGGAAACTCATTGGGGAGAGATTTTGTTCCATTGATCAACTGATTTTTTTTTTCTGTCCTTTACATGCCTAGGGAAAATGTACATCATTCTTAGGATCAGAGTCAAGAATAAAATGAACCAATTTGATCTATGTTTAAGGGATGGGAAAGATGAGGAATGGTCCACATTTGCAAATTCAGTTCAAATTAAATAAGGCTGTTTATAAACAGATAATGTGGATAGCTGTGAGAGAAACACATTTATCAGTTTACTTTGGCCCCATGAGATCCAAATGAACTCACATACCCATTGCGAGGTCATTCAAGTGCCAGGGATTATTTTGAGCCTGAAGATAAAAAAGCCTGAAGGGTGATGGTGATGCACTGGGGAATAGTACAATTTTAGATTTACATAAACATTATCAGATTATTTGGAAAGAAAAAATTCTATATTCAGGACTAAAGTTGATAACTATGTGTTTTTAAAGTCTCTGTCCAAGTTTTGAACTCTTACAAGCAATTACAAATTGTGTTTCCCAGAGGAGGGATCAAGGTGGCAGAGTAGGAGATGTGGAGCTCACCTCCCCATACAAACACATCAGAAAAAAATCTACATATGGGACAATTCTTTAGGAAAACTAATTGGAAACTGGCAGAAGAACTCCTATACCAAAGCTGCAGGAAAGATCTCCACGTAACAAGGTAGGACAGAAAAAATGCATAGGGTAGGGACCCCCACCCCTGAGAGGAATCTGAAAGGAAAAGAAGTTCTGCATTGGTGGACCCTCACCTGGGGGAGCGAGGAGGTCGAGCCACAATCTGGGTGTCCCAGTCCTCTGGAACAGCACGGAGGAGACAAGCCCTGTTGGCTACTGGGAGAACTGCTGGGACAGGTGGAAGGGCTGGAGAAGCCCAGGCTCTACTCCAAGGAGTGTGCGTGTGCTGTCTCACCAACAATCATGACAGAGAGAGACTTGCACTGGCAGCTGTCACCTCACTGCACTCCCCAATCTGAATGGGGCAAACACCCACTCCTGCTCACTCCATACCATAGATTGGCATGAGATCTGGGCTAACCAGCCCTGGGAAAATACTTGGGATAGCTACACAGAGACAGACTGGGGTCTGGGGTGTGACCCAGTTAGGGTGGTGGTGGTGGTTGTCAATGCGTGCTTGGGCGGAGCTGCAGGAGCATGCCACAGTTAGTCTCCCAGCCCAGTGAGTGCTCCAGCTCCACCCACTCCACACTGCAGCTTAGCACTGGATCTGGGGTAGACAGGTCCTGGGAGATGTCTGCCACAGAGGCAGCCCAGATCTCTGGCAGCAGCTCAGCCACCTCAATTCCTGCAGTCACAAAGCCCCAACCCCAGTCCTAGACTAGTGAATGCTCTGGCCCAGCCACTCCACACCACAACCTTGCACTATATCTAGGACCAACACAACAGGGGAAGGGATGTGACCTTAGGCTGCATCCAGGTGGAGCTGCAGAGGCCTACACAGGCAACACATCGATCCTCTGTGAATGCATGGGCTTCACTTGCTTTAGCAATCACCTCCTTTGGGTCAGGGCATGCAGTCGGGGAACAGAGCCAGATTGAGCCTGAATATCAGGGTTTCTACTCTACTGGGGACCAGACCTCACCCCTGACAAGACGGCAACAGCCATGGACAGGAAGTCCCACCTTACACCCTGCACTGACTTTAGACCCAACACCAGCCACACCCCCTATCAAGGGGAAAACAGCCAGCACCCTAAGGAAAGATGTGGCTGATGTCCATATCACAATCAACCCTCTCACCAAAGATATTACACACACACAGTCTACACAGGGATGCTCCCACATAAAAACACCCTTCAAGCCCACAAAAGATGACAGTTCCTCCTAAATTCATAGAGACACAGAAAGTTAGATAAAATGAAAATGCAGAAACTACTCCCAATAAAAAGAGCAAGAGAAATCCCCTGAAAGAAAAAATAATGAAACAGAGCTCACCAGTCTACCAGATCCTCAGTTCAAAAGGTGGTAATAAAAATGCTACTGAACTAAGAAAGATGATTGATAGAAATGCAGATCATTGCAACAAGGAACTAGAAACTATAAAGATGAACCATCAGAAAGGGATAATTCAATTTCTGAGATAAAAAGCAATCTAGAAGCAATGGATAGCTGACTAAATGACACAGAAGAACAAATAAGTGATGTGGAAGATAGAATAATGGAAATCACCCAGTCAGAACAGCAGACAGAAAGAAAAATAAAACAATGAAAGCAACATATGCTATCTATGGGATAATGTAAAATGTGCCAACCTACGCATAACAGGTGTTCCAAAAGAGAAGAGAGAGATGGGTATCAAAAATATATCTGAAGGGGCTTCCCTGGTGGCTCAGTGGTTGAGAGTCCGCCTGCCGATGCAGGGGACACGGGTTCGTGCCTTGGTCCGGGAAGATTCCCACATGCCGTGGAGTGGCTAGGCCCGTGAGCCATGGCCGCTGAGCCTGCGCGTCTGGAGCCTGTGCTCCGCAATGGGAGAGGCCACAACAGTGAGAGGCCTGCATACTGCAAAAAAAAAATATATATATATATATATATATATATATATCTGAAGAAATTATGGCTGAAACTTCCCAAATCTAAAGAAGGAAACAGATATCCTGGTACAGGAAGCACAGGGGGTCCCAAACAAGATGAATCCAAACAGACCCATGCCAAGACATATCATAATTAATATGGCAAAAGTTAGAGATAAATAGAAGATTCTAAAGGCAGCAAGTGACAGTCATTTACAAGGGACCCCCCCCCATAAGGCTATTAGTTGATTTCTCTGCAGAAACTTTGCAGGCTAGAAGGGAGTGGCACAATGTAGCCAAAGTCCTGAAAGGGAAAAGCTTGCAACCTAGGATATTCTATCCAGCAACATTATTATTTAGAATAGAAAGAGAGATAAAGGATATATCAAACAAGCAAAAACTAAAAGAATTCAGCATACTAAACCTACCCTAAAAGAAATATGGAAGGGTCTTCTCTAAATAGAAAAGAATCAAGAATTTATAGGAAAGGGAAATCCCAATATGAAAGTCAAATATATAATAAGGACTGAAGATCACTTAAATAAGCCAGTACATAGATTAAAAGACAAACAAAAGAAATTGTAAAAGCCATTATAACTAAAATAAACAGTAAAAGTAAAAGCATGAAGATGTAAACTAGGACATCAAAAACAAAATATGTGGGAGAGGAGTTAAAAAATAGATCTTTTAGAATGTATTTGAATTTAAATGATTATCAGTTTAAAGCAACTAAAATATAGTTATGGGTCAACATAATGAGCCTCATGGTAATCACAAATCAAAAAAACTACAGTAGATTCACAAAAGCCAGAAAGAAAGGAACTCAAGTATACCATAAAAGAAAATCATCAAACCCAAACAGGAAAATCAAAAAGAAGGAGAAATGAACCAAAAACCAAAAAAAAAAAAAAAAAAAAAGGACTGGAAAAACAAGGAATAAAATGGCAATAAGTACATATCTATCAACAATTACTTTAAATGTCAATGCAAAAATTGTTCCAATTAAAAGAGTGGCTGACTGGATTAAAAAACAAGACTGTTCAATATGTAGCCTACAAGAGACTCACATCAGAGTGCAAGACACACACAGCCTGAAAGTTAGAGCATGGAAAAGATACTTCATGCCAATGGAAAAAACAAGAAAGTGGGGGTAACAATACTCATATCAGACAAAATAGACTCTAAAAAAGGCTATAAAGAAAGACAAGGAAGAGCATTATATACGATAAAAGGATCAATACAAGAAGATAATATTAAACTTGTTAACATATATGCACCCAATAGTGGAACACTTAAATATATAAAGCAAATGCTAAGGGACATAAAGGGAGAAATTGACAATAATAAGAGTAGGAGACTGTAGCAGCCCACTGACATCAATAGATGACCCAGACAGAAAATTAATAAGGCAACCGAGGCCCTAAATGATACAATAGACTGGTTGGACTTAATTGATATCTGTAGGACACTACATCCAAAAACCCCAGAACACATATTCTTTTCAAGCACACATGGAACATTTTCCAGGATAAACCACATTCCAGGTCACAAAACGAGGCTCAACAAATTTAAGGGGATAGAAATTATTTCAAGTAACTGTTCTGGTCACAATAGTATAAACATAGAAATCAACTACAGAAAGAAAAATGGGAAAAGAACAAACACATGGAGACTAAACAACATGCTAATAAAAAACCAGTGGGTCAAAGATGAAATCAAAGGAGAAATCAGGAAATACCTCAAGACAAAAGAAAATGAAAACACAACTTTACAAAATCTATGGGACGCAGCAGAAGCAGTTCTAAGAGCAAAGTTCATAGCGATACAGGCCTCCATCAAGAAACAAGAAAAGTCTCAAATAAACAAGGTAGCCTACTACCTAAAAGAATTAGAAAAAATACAAACAAAGCCCATAGTCAGCAGGATGAAGGAAATAATAAAGATGGGAAAGGAAATGAGTAAAATAAAATAAAAATGACAAAAGAGCAATGAAAGCAAGAGCCAGTTTTCTGAAAATATAAACAAAATTGATGAAATTTTAGCCAGGCTCACCAAGAAGAAAAGAGAGGATCCAAATAAAATAAGAAATGACAGAGGAGCAATAACCAATACTACAGAAATACAAAAAAATCACAAGAGAATACTATGAACAGTTATATGCCAAATAAACTGGGTAATCTAGAAGAAATGGACAAATTTCTAGAAACATACAGCCTGCTAAGAGTGATTCAAGAAGAAACAGATAATTTGAACACACCAATCACTAGAAGTGAAGTAGGATCTGTAATAAAAAACAAACAAGCAAAAAAATATCTCCCTGCAAACAAAAGTCCATGACTGCAGGGCTTCACTAGGGAATTCTACCAAACATATAAAGAAGAACTTATACTGATCATTCTCAAACTATTCCAAATAATTGAAGGATTACTCCCAAATTCATTTCACAAGACCACCATTACCCTGATACTAAATCAAAAAAAGGCACTACAAAGAAAGAAAATTACATGCCAATATCTTTGTTGAATATAGATGCAAAAATCTTCAATAACATGTTAGCAAACAAAATCCACAATAGAAAAAAAATAATCATACACCAATTTGGATTCATTCCAGGGTCACAAGGATGGTTCAACATGTGCAAATCAATGTGATACACCACATTAACAAAAGGAAAGATAAAACCCATGTGATCATCTCAACAGACTCAGAAAAAGCATTTGACAAAATTCAACAGCCATTCAAGATAAAAACTCTCATCAAACTGGGAATAGAGGGAACATATCTCAACATAATAAAGGCCACTTACAACAAAACCACAACCAGCATAATACTTCAATGGTGGCAAGCTGGAAGCCTTCCCTTAAATTCAGGAACAAGACAAGGATGCCCACTCTTATCACTTCTATTCAACACAGTATTGGAAGTCCTAGCCACAGTAATTAGACAAGAAAAAGAAATAAAAGGTACCCAAATTGGAAGGGAAGAGGTAAAACTGTTCTATTTTCAGATGACATGATACTCTATATAGAGAACATCAAAGTCTCCACACAAAAAAAATATTAGGACTAGTACATGAATTCAGCAAGGTAGAGGAGCATACAACGTTAATATACAGAAATCTGTGGCATTTCTATACACTAACAACAAAGTATCAGAAAGGGAAATTAAGGAAACAATCCCATTTATCATCACATCAAAAAAAACAAAACCTAGGAATAAACCTACCTAAGGAATCAAAAGACCTGTACTCCAAAAACCATAAGACATTGATGAAAAAGTAAAGATGACACAAACAAATGGATAGATACACCATCTTCTTGGACTGCAAGAATCAATATTGTGAAAATGACTATACTACCCAAGGCAATCTACAGATTCAATGCAATCCCTATCAAATTAGCATTTTTTCACAGAACTACAGGAAATAATTTTAAAATTTGTATGGACACATAAAAGAACCTGACTGGCCAAAATGAACTTGGGAAAGAAGAAAAGGGCTAGAGGAATCACGGTCCCTGACTTCAGACTATAATACAACACTATAGTAATCAAAATAATATAGTACTGGCACAAAACAGACACATAAATGAATGGGACAGGACAGAGAGCCCAGAAATAAACCTGTGCACTTAGGGTCAATTACTCTATGACAAAGGAGACAAGAATATACAATGGAGAGAAAACAGCCTTTTCAATAAGTGGAGCTGGGGAAACTGGACAACTATATGTAAAAGAATGAAATTAAAACATTCTCTAACACCTTGTACAAAATTAAACTCAAAATGGATTAAAGACCTAAATATAAGACTGGATATTATAAAACTCCTAGTGGAAAACATAGGCAGGACACTCTTTGACTTAAATTATAGCAATATTTTTTTGAATCCATCTCTTAGAGTAAGGGAGATAAAAGCAAAAATAAATAAATGGGAACTAATTAAACTTAAAAGCTTTTGCAGAGCAAAGGAAACCATTGACAAAAGACAACCTAATGAATGGGAGAAAATATTTGCAAATGATATGACTAATAGGGGTTAATATCCAACTTATATAAACAGCTCATACAACTCAACATCAAAAAACAACTGATTAAACAATGGGCAGAAGAACTGAATAGACATTTTTTCAAAGAGGAAATGCAGATGGCCAAAAGGCACATGAAAAGATGCTCAACATCACTAATTGTCAGGCAAAGGCAAATAAAAACCACAATAAGGGCTTCCCTGGTGGCGCAGTGGTTGAGAGTCTGCCTGCCAATGCAGGGGACACAGGTTCGTGCCCCGGTCCGGGAAGATTCCACGTGCCGCGGAGCGGCTGGGCCCGTGAGCCGTGGCCACTGAGTCTGCACGTCTGGAGCCTGTGCTCCGCAATGGGAGAGGCCACAGCAGTGAGAGACCCGTGTACCGCAAAACAAACAAACAAACAAACAAAAAACCCACAATGAGATATCACCTCACACCTGTCAGAATGACTGTCATCAAAAAGTCTACAAATAACAAATATTGGTGAGGATGTGGAGAAAAGGGAACTCTTGTACACTGCTGGTGGGAATGTAAATTCATTCCACCACTGTGGAAAGCAATATGGAGGTTTCTCAAAAAACTAAAAGCAGAACTACCATATGATCCAGGAATTCCACTCCTGGGCATATATCCACAAAAACCAAAAATACTAATTCAAAAAGATACATGCACCCCAATGTTCATAGCAGCATTATTTACAATTGCCAATATATGGAAGCAACCTATGTGTCCATCAACAAATGAATGGATAAAGAAGATGTGGTATATATATACAATAGAATATTACTCAACCATAAAAAAAGAATGAAAAGTTGCCATTTGCAGCAACATGGATGGACTTGGAGGGCATCATGCTAAGTGAAATAAGTCAGACACAGAAAGACAAATGCTATATGATATCACTTACATGTGGAATCTAAAAAATACAACAAACTAGTGATTGTAACAAAAAAGAAGCATACTCACAAATACAGAGAACAAACTAGTGGTTACCAACAGGGAGAGGGTGGGAAGGAGAAATATAGGGGGGGCAGAATGGGACGTACAAACTATTGGGTGTAAGAAAGGCTACAAACATGCATTGTACAACATAGGGAATATAGCCAATATTTTGTAATAATAAGTGGAGTATAACCTTTAAAATTGTATAAATTGGAGTAGTCTCTTATTGTCCTTTGTATTTCTGTGGTGTCCATTGTAATTCTTTTTCATTTCTACTTTTATTGATTTGAGCCCTTTCCCTTTTTTTCTTGATGAGTCTGGCTAAAAGTTTGTCAATATTGTGTATCTTTTCAAAGAACCATCTTCTAGTTTCATTGATCTTTCTATTGTTTTCTTCATCTCTATTTCATTTATTTCTGCTCTGATCTTCATGATTTTTTTCCTTCTACTAATTTTGGGTTTTGTTTGTTCTTCTTTCTCTAGCTGATCTAGGTTTAAGGTTAGGTTGTTTATTTGAGTATTTTCTTGTTTGCTGAGGTAAGCTTGTATCGCTGTAAACTTCCCTCTTGAACTGCTTTTGCCATGTCCATAGGTTTTGGATTGTCGTGTTTTCATTGTAATTTGTTTCTAGGTATTTTTTTTATTTCTCACGTGATCCATTAGTTGTTTAGTAGCATACTGTTTAGTGTTTGTGTTTTTTTTACAGTTTTTTTTTCTTGTAGCTGATTTCTAATCTCTTACTGCTGTGGTCAGAAAATATGCTTGATATGACTTCAATTTTCATAAATTTACCTAGGTTTGCTTTGTGGCCCAGCATGTGATCTATCCTTGAGAATGTTCCTTGTGTACTTGAGAAGAATGTGTATTCTGCTGCTTTTGGATGGAATGTCCTATAAATATCAGTTAAGTCCATCTGGTCTAATGTTTCATTTCAGGACTGTTTTTCCTTATTGATTTTCTGTCTGGACAATCTGTCCATTGATGTAAGTGTGGTGTGAAAGTCCCCCACTATTATTGTCAATTTTCTTTCTCCATTTATGGCTCTTAGCATTTGACTTATATATTGAGGTTCTCCTATGTTGGGTGCATATATATTTACAATTGTTATATCTTCTTGTTGGATTGATTCCTTGATCATTGTGTAGTGTCCTTCTTTGTCTCTTGTAACAGTCTTTATTTTAAAGTCTATCAATGTATTCAGTAAAGTTGCAGGATACAACATTAAGACACAGAAATCTCTTGCATTCCTATACACTAAAAACAAAAGATAAGAGAAATTAAGGAAACAATACCATTTGCCATCACATCAAAAAGAATAAAATACCTAGGAATAAACCTATCTAAGGAGACAAAAGACCTGTACTCTGAAAACTATAAGACACTAATGAAAGAAATCGAAGGTGACACAAATGGAAAGATATACCATGTTCTTTGATTTGGAAGAATCAATATTGTCAAAATGACTATACTACCCAAAGCAATCTACCATTTCAATGCAATCCCTATCAAATTACCAATGACATTTTTCACAGAAGTAGAACAAAAATTTTTTAAGTTGTATGGAAACACAAAAGACCCCAAATAACCAAAACAATCCTGAGAAAGAAAAATGGAGCTGGAGGAATCAGGCTCTCAGACATCACACAATATGAGAAAGCTACAGTAATCAAAACAGTATGGTACTGGCACAAAAAACAGAAATATAGATCAATGGATAGGAAGCTCAGAAATAAACCCATACACCTATCGTCAATTAATCTATGACAAAGGAGACAAGAATATACAATGGAGAAAAGACAGTCTCTTCAATAAGTTGTGCAGGGAAAGCTGGACAGCTACATGTAAAAGAATGAAATTAGAACATTCTCTATCATCATACACAAAAATAAACTTAAAATGGATTAAAGACCTAAATGCAAGACTGGATACTATAAAACTCACAGAAGCAAACATAGGGAGAACACTTTCTGACATAAATGAGAGCAAGATGTTTTTTAACCCACCCCCTAAAGTAATGAAAATAAAAACAAAAATTAAAAAATGGGACCTAATTAAACTTGAAAGCTTTTGCACAGCAAAGGAAACCATAAAAAAAAATGAAAAGACAATCCACAGAATGGGAGAAAATATTTGCAAATGATGCAACTGACAAGGGAGTAATCTCCAAAATATATAAACAGCTTATACAGCTCCATATCAAAAAACAAATAACCCAATCAAAAAATGGGCAGAAGATCTAAATAGACATTTCTCCAGAAAAGACATACAGACGGCCAAAAGGCACATGAAAAGATGCTGAGCATCACTAATTATTAGAGAAATGCAAATCAGAAATACAATGAGGTATCACCTCACTCCAGTCAGAATAGCCATCACTGAAAGGTCTACAAAAAATAAATGCTGGAGAAGATGTGGAGAGAAAGGAACACTCCTACATTGTTTCTGGGAATGTAAATTGGTACAGCCACTGTGGAGAAGAGTATGGAGGTTCTTTAAAAATAGAGCTACCATATGATCCTGCAATCCCACTCCTGAGAATATATCTGGAGAATAAACAACCATAATTTGAAAAGATACATGCACCCCAATGTTCACCGGAGCACTATTTATTTATTTATTTATTTATTTTAAAAATTTTTCTTTTTTGCGGTACACGGGCCTCTCACTGTTGTGGCCTCTCCCATCGTGGAGCACAGGCTCCGGACGCGCAGGCCCAGCGGCCATGGCTCACGGGCCCAGCCACTCCATGGCATGTGGGATCTTCCCGGACCAGGGCATGAACCCGTGTCCCCTGCCTTGGCAGGCAGACTCCCAACCACTGCACCACTAGGGAAGCCCTGGAGCACTATTTATAATAGCCAAGACATGGAAGCAACCTAAGTGTCAGTCGACAGATGACTGGATAAAAAAGATGTGAGATATATATATATATATATATATATATATATATACACACACACACACACACACACACACACACACACACACACAATGGAATATGACTCAGCCATAAAAAAGAATTGAATAATGCCATTCGCAGCAAGATGAATGGACCTGGAGATTATATACTAAGTGAAGTAAGACAGAGAAAGACAAATATCATATATCATTTACATGTGGAATCTAAAAAATGGTACAAATGAACTTATTTACAGAACAGAAACAGACTCACAGACTTCGAAAACAAACTTATGGTCACCAAAGGGGAAAGGTGGGCTGGGGAGGGATAAATCCAAAGTTTCGGATTAATATATACACCCTGTTATATATAAAACAGATAATCAATAAGGACATACTGTATAGCACAGGGAACTCTACTCAATATTCTGTAATAACCTACATGGAAAAAGAATCCGAAAAAGAATGGATATTTGTATAACTAAATGACTTTGCTGTACACCAGGAATTAACACAACATTGGTAATCAATGATACAAAATAAAAATTAGATTAAAAAATTTAATTGGAAATGGGGGCCACAGCTCTGGCCTCTTGTGGCAGTGATGCTGCTGATTTGTGTGGGGCGGGGCATGCCACCCAACTTCCCCAGGCCTTAGTGTCCATCCATCAATGGAGAAATTGGTCCACATGGTCTCAAAGATCCCTTCTTATTCACCCATTCTCTGAGCTGTTTTCACCAGTATTGCCTGCTATGCATTTGCAATTGTTTTTGATTGGAAGGAGGGAGGGAGGGAGAGAAGGAGGGAGAAAGAGAGGGGGGAAGAGAGAGAGAATGAGAGAAAGAGAGAGAGAGAGAGAACGAGAGAGGGGGGAGGGAGAGAAGGAGGGAGGGAGGGAGGGAGGGAGGGAGGGGGAGAGGGAGAGGGAGAGGGAGAGGGAGAGGGAGAGAGAGAGAGAGAGAGAGAGATCAGATCGGATGCTTTCTTGACAGCAGGACTTGGCTTTTCTGCCGGCTTCTATTTCTCTAGAACAATCCCTGGTGTCCTGCTATCTCCAAGTCTTTCTCAGCCTCACCACACAGGTGCTAAACCCTATAGAAGTGCTTTTGTCTGGGTTAGTTGAACCAATTTCTTACTAGTGATTCATTAAGATCTTCTATCTGCTTTCCTCTCTGCCCTTTAAAATATCAAAAGTATAAGGAAATAAAAGTAAGATATTCATGGCCAGTAAAAACAGGCCACTTTAAAATTCTCTCTACCTGTCCCTGGGCTTAGAGGAGATTCTTTGGGTCCCAGCTTCCTCAGGATTCCAGTTGAAACAACAGAGCTTGAGCTATTTCCTTCATAGTTATTTAGAACTTTTCAGTTTATGTATTCTTTGAGACTTACAACAACCCTGTGAGGTGAGCAGAATGTTCATGTTGAACCCACTTTTAGGAAGAGGAAACTCAGGCACAGAGAGGTTAAGCACTTTGTCCAATATCACACAGGAAGTAAAAGAGCTAGAACTCACTGAGATGTGACACCAAATCTACAGCTTCTTACCTGCAACGACTCATTCTACACCAAGCTCTCCTCATAAATCTGAAATTTCTAAATAGTCCATCCTCCTTCTAAAACAGTCATTCTACTTCTTAAGGATACAGATTCAGGGAAGGAGTGAAAACAAATGTTAAATTGTCTCTTTCCCTCTCGATGCAAGTTAGCAAGATCTCCTCCTTTCCTTCCTTTCCCTTATGCATTTCATGAAGTTAGATAGGGGTGGAGTACAGACAAGGGGAATAAACACGCCTCACACTATTTTTTTAAATTACTAGAAAATGCAACAAATCAGAATTATTTTACTTCTGATTTTTATGGTTAGGAATTGCATTACTCTGTTAGTGTGTGCACAAAAGGCCTCGAGACTGATATGATCTAATTATCTCAGTTAAGTAACTCAGAATTACTATTTCACATTTAAAAAATTAGACACAAAGTTTAATAGTGGAAGAAGCCAGAAATGATTATGCCTTTTGGACTGTAATGGGTTTTTGCGGGTCAGGGATCAGATAATCATGTGAGGCCACAATTTTACAATTTTTACATTAACATCTGGTATTAAATGTCTGCAGTGTGCTCTACTGCGTCACATTTCATTCCTCGGTGAGAAATCATAAACTTTTGCAATTCTCTAGGCTAAGCGTTTTGCTGAACAGCATGGAAGCCAGAACTAAATGACCCATGTGTTTCAAAATGCTCATTGCAAAAGATTTGGAGGACCTGGCTGAGCTGATCTGTAGGACTGGAGCTATGAATTAACCAAGAAAGAGGCCTATCTGTCCTCGCGTTTCAAAACTTCCTGGCAGATCCATTCCTGTAACTGGTGCAGAATGCAAATCAGCTTGGAGCTGCATACGTAAATGTCCCGAGTTCAAGAAATAATAACGATGAGTTGGCCAGAAATCTCTGGCTATCTAAATTTGGATTCCTGTAAGGTTTATAAGGGCAAGTTTAAGTTTTTAATAAACTGCAGCCCTGGGTCTATTTAAAAAAATGTTATTGGACCAGGATACATAGTAAGATGGTGGTTAACTTACTTTGGAAGATAAAGTAATGACCAAGGAGAAATGTAGTCGTTTCATCCTTGTCACAAATGTTCCTATCCTCCCTGTTTTCTTAAATGTGAGCAGAGAGTAGGGTGTTTCTTTGATGGTTGACGATTTTACTTATGGTCCCCTTTCTGACTCTCTCCTCAGTGTGCAGCACTATATAAATATATAAGTACAAAGTGATGCACAGTGATTGGACAGAAATTACATTGACTCCAGCACATCCTTGGAAAGGTTTTGAATAAAATTCCTGTTACTTTCTTGAGATGATGACATTTTTATTAAGCGATGATTGAAAAAGAATTAATTTGGGATCATACTTAGGTGATTGGAAGAGATATTAAAATTATTATCAATCAGTTCAGCAAGACACTGACCAATAAGAATGGACAGGGCCATTAATGACTGGTGCTGCCTTACTGTTAGTGGAGGCTGGTATTCAGCCCCGTTCTGATCACATTCTAAGTCACATGTGAAAACAATACCTATTTTTCTTTATAATGTACCTACTTGGTTTGAACTAGATGAAAACAAGATTTCTAAGCTAAGTAATCCATAGATACTATAAGGCAGGTCAAAATATTTTCTTGGTATTGCTTTGCTATATCAGCTAATAGTTTGTTTTCTAAAGCTATAAAACCATGTGTCTGAACAATAGGAATAGTTTCTAACTGTACAACATTAATAACAAAATATCCTGAGGTATTGTGAATAATTTCTTATCTGTATGAATTACTGACATTATTGATCAAATATTTTTATAAATAAAAATTTTATAAATAATTATAGTTCAGGAGTTTGGTGGTTTAGATTTTCAGTGGTAGAAAAGATCACTGGAAGTACCTTTGTGATTGACAGGACTTTGTCAAAGGTTGACACATAGTTTACATCTAGTAGACATTTCATCATCTCAAATGAAATGTGCTAAAACACTTAGCACTACTGGGCTAAGCACTGAGTGTGGGAGATGAGGGCACTAGATAAATAAGAAAGTTTCTCTTACCTGACCTTGGGGAGGTTCTAATCTGGAATCTTTCCACTATACATTATAAATATCATAGTTCATTGACTCTTAATATGCCATCGTTTCAAAGATGCACCATTCATTTATACACTACTTGAAAACAAACAAAAGAATGCCGATTAGAGTTGTAAAGATGCCACTGCATGTAAGATTTATTTCTAATTTCAGAGATATTGAAATATGACATATAGTAAGTACTAGACTCTAGGAAGTTGAAGAATGGCTGGTGAAAAAATACTGCATATGGTGACTACCTTTTAAAAGATGTTTGAAAAGGATAATAGTTTTAGTAGTTATTAGGGGATAGAAAATATTTTTAATTTTTAAGAAAAAAGAAAAGAAACACAATGATTTCTTTTGCAGCCAAGGGACAGGGAGAGCCTAGAGAGGCAGGAGCAAGGAGCGTTCTCTCAAAGGAACACTTCAGAGGGTCTCTTCACAGAGCATTCATGATGCCAAGAACAATGAGAACACTGCTACAATTAACCCAGGCAGATGCACTTCCCGCCCCCGACTCTGCCCTGCAGCCCACAGAAAAGATAAAAAACCTCCAGGGCAGCTCCCCAGGGCCTACGGGGTCTGCCGAGTGCTGAGAAAGCATCTCAGGTTCTTAAAACCCTACTGTGTGGAGTCTCTGGGATTTAACTGGTATCATTCTGGCATGCTAACCTGATTAATTTACCTGTGTCTTATTTTCTGCTGTAGCATCCTCACAAAAAGAATGAGAAAGTTACATATTGATGGATTAATTTATTAATTTCATAGAGGCAAGTACATGGTGTGGTGATTGTGAGTCAGGGCTCTGGGATCCATAGCCTGGGTTTAGCTCCACCTCCTCAGGCAAGTTCCTTAACCATCACTTCAAGCTTCACTTGTCTTACACATCTGACTGGAATAGTAATCTTACCTACCTGTATGGCTTTTGTGAGGATCAGATGAAACAATGCTTATTGCAAAACCACATGTCCTAGTGTCTGGCTTATATGAAAAGCTAAATAAATACAAATAAATAACTAAAAACTGTCCAGGTCATCAGAAGAGCAGCCACATGTTTGCACTCCAGAGGGCTGTATTTCACTTTCCCAGGAAGAGATTTACCAGCACTTTGTTTTGAAATTTTTGGCTCAGGGAGCCTAGATAGAGCTGGATTGTTGGAGAGATGGAGGGACTTTGAGGGTTAAGGAGAAGCCCCAGTAACTGAATGCTGGAAAGATCGATCTGCATTTCTCAAACTTGGGAGATGAAGGGGTTGTGCATTCTATTCAATGGCAGAGATCCTAATCCCACTTGCCTCCCAAAACCCCAAGAGGTGGCAGGTAATGATGTCTGGAGTGTGATCAGCAAATACCAAGGTCTTCAGAGCAATGGTCCATGTTCCCTGTGGCCAGCTGAGAGCTGGGAGATCCAGACACAAACAGTGGTGACATGGGAGCCTTGGAAATAATAGCATCCATTAGGGACTAAGGACCAGGCCCTCTCCTGGTTCCTGGGACCAAGTAAGACCTGAGATTCTTATAGAAGCCACGGGGATGGGGTAGGGAGACTAGAGGTTCAGAGCAAGTCTAATTGGATATAGAAAGATAAAAGAATGTGATACCTCATACATCTAATTTCTGTGGAGCAAACCCATACCCACTGAATAATTCTTTGACTTGCTATTTTGTATAGTAGTCATCATCATCAGCCCATTCTGAGGAGTTCTAATGTGAGGTACATGCATCCAGTCCAAGCTGCCTGTCGGGCTCTTGTGCTTTTTTTTTTTTTTTTTTTTTGCAGTACGCGGGCCTCTCAGTGTTGTGGCCTCTCCTGTTGCGGAGCACAGGCTCTGGACGTGCAGGCTCAGCAGCCATGGCTCACGGGCCCAGCCACTCCGCAGCATGTGGGATCTTCCTGGACCGGGGCATGAACCCGTGTCCCCTGCATCGGCAGGCGGACTCTCAACCACTGCGCCACCAGGGAAGCCCTCTTGTGCTTTTTATCACCCCATGCTTACCCCCAACTCTGCCTCCTTTTAGCTACACTGCAGTGGTGTTCCTTAATCCATCCACCCATTAGCCTGAAATCAAGGATATTAGATCTAAACCCCCAAAGGCTATTCTCAATTCTTATTTATTGCCACTTACCCTTTACATGGACTTTCTACCTGATCCTCCAGGCCTGGGGAGTTTCTCCAAAATAGCATCATAGAGCAGCTAGAGGCATTTAGTTGACTTGCTGCTGGATGGGAGGGCCCACCGGAAAAAAGGGGGAAGAGGACGTGTAGAGTGCCTTCTCTGAGTCTTGGGTGTCTCCAAAGAGGAACTATGTTTCTCTGGATATCAGTGATGATTAAAACAGAGTGGTGGGCTTCCCTGGTGACACAGTGGTTGAGAGTCTGCCTGCCGATGTAGGGAACATGGGTTCGTGCCCCGGTCCGGGAAGATCCCACATGCTGCGGAGCGGCTGGGCCCGTGAGCCATGGCCGCTGAGCCTGCGCGTCCAGAGCCTGTGCTCCACAACGGGAGAGGCCACGACAGTGAGAGGCCTGCGTACCACACACACAAAAAAAACAGAGTGGTAAGGTGGGTAGTTTTTCTTAAGCATCCCCCTTTACTCAGCCTGTACTCTTTTCACCACCTAATACCCCATCCAGGTTGCTCTTCATAGTCTGTCTCACTGTTCTTTCAGTTATCTGCTAAACACCTATAGAACTATTCCAGGTGACACTCCTGCATTCTAACAGGGGACAGTATACTTTCTACTTCATGCAGGGACCCCCTTCAGAACAAGCCTACCGGTGGCATTCAACCTCTGCTCAAATGTTCCCAGTGATGCAGTGTTCATGAACTCAAGGCAGCCAACCCCCTAACAGTGCAGCCCCCTAGTGATGAAACAGCTCCTTCTCTCAACCTGAGATCTGGTTCCCCACAGTCACCACCCAGTGCCTGCTTCCACCCTTGGAGAAGAGGCTGAATCAATCTCTCTTCCTCATGACAGTACCTCTAATATTTGAAAACAGGTGTTCTCCACTCTGGCCTCCTCTCTTCTCTGAGTTACATAGCAGGTTCTATTGACTGCCTGTAGTCTTTAAAGTGGACTGTAGTCTGATAATGGAAATTAGAATCATCTGTGATCTCTAAAATGTTTTCATCTTCCCTGGGAACTTTGTTCAGATATGGAATGGAATATTTTGAGGCTGACAAAATATGGAAAAATAGAAACTAAGGAAAAGATAATAGTGGGAGAAGTATCCAAAGACTGGCAGGCTGTCATCCACATAGTCAAGGTGGTTTCCCTAAAACCAGTACTTAATGTGGAGTAGTCCTGTGTGTCCTTGGCATAAACAATTTGATGAACAGGATCAAGACGGTGGAGTAAGAGGATGTGGAGCTCACCTTCCCCCACAAACACGTCAAAAATATATCAAAACATGTGGAACAATTCACATGAAAAACGAACTGGAAACTGGCAGAGGAACATCTATACAAACAAACCTGTAAGACAGATCTCCACATAAATGGGTAGGATGGAAAAAAGGCATAAAGTCGGAACCTCCACCTCTGGGAGGGATCTGAAAAGAAGAATAATTCCACAAAGGTGGACCCTCACCCTGAGGAGTGAGCAGGTCAAGCCAAAGACTGGGGCTCCCAGTCCTGGGGTCTATGTGGAGGAGACAAGCTCCCTCAGCTGTTGAAAGAACTGCTGGGACAGATAGAAGGGCTGGGGAAGCCTAGACTCTACCTGCGAAGAGTGTGTGAGTGCTGGCTTGCCAACAATCAGGCAGGAGAGAGCTTTGCACTGCTGGCTGCCGCTTCACCAAGCTCCCGAATCCAAGCGGGGTGAACACCTTGGCCCTGCTCACTCTATACCATAACTTGGTGTGAGATCTGAGATAGCCAGGCACTGGGAAAAGACTTGGTATAGCTACTCAGAGACAGCACGGGGAACTGGAGTGAAGTCCGGGTGGGAGAGCAGCAGCCATTGTCAATGATTGCTGGAGTGGCACCCCTTCAAGAGCACGATAGATAACTGTTTCTCCTAAATTCATAGAGACAGAGAAAGCTAAGTAAAATTAAAAGGCAGGGGAACTACTCCCAATTAAGAGAACAAGAGAAATCCCCTGAAAGAATAAATAGTAAAACAGAGCTCACCAGTCTAACAGATCCCGAGTTCAAAAAGGTGGTAATAAAAATGTTAACTATATTAAGAAAGATTATCAATAGAAACACAGATCACTGCAACAAGGAACTAGAAACTATCAGGATGAGCAAATCAAAAAGAGATAATTCAATTTCTGAGATAAAAAGCAATCTAGAAGCAATGTATAGCTGACTAAATGACACAGAAGAATGAATCAGTGATCTGGAAGATAGGATAATGGAAATCACCCAATCAGAACAGCAGACAAAAAGACAAACGAGGGCTTCCCTGGTGGCACAGTGGTTGAGAGTCCGCCTGCCGATGCAGGGGACGCAGGTTTGTGCCCCGGTCCGGGAAGATCCCACATGCCGCGCAGCGGCTAGGCCTGTGAGCCATGGCCGCTGAGCCTGTGTGTCCGGAGACTGTGCTCCACAGCAGGAGAGGCCACAACAGTGAGAGGCCTGCGTACCACAAAAAAAAAAGAAAAAAAGAAAAAAAAAAAAGAAAATGACAAATGAAAAAAAAGTTAAAGCAAAATACAAGATCCATGGGTTAATATAAAACATGCCCACCTATGTATAACAGGGGATCCAGAAGGAGAATAGAGAAAAGGGTATCAAAAATGTATTTGAAGAAATTATGTGCTTTTTGGCCATCTGTATGTCTTCTTTGGAGAAATGTCTATTTAGGTCTTCTGCCCATTTTTTGATTGTGTTGTTTGCTTTTTCAATATTGAGCTGTGTGAGCTGTTTGTATATTTTGGAGACTAATCGCTTGTCAGTTGCTTCATTTGCATATATTTTCTCCCATTCTGTGGGTTGTCTTTTCATTTTGTTTAGAGTTTCCTTTGCTCTGCAAAAGCTTTTAAGTTTCATTAGGTCCCATTTGTTTATTTTTGTTTTTATTTTCATTAGGAGGTGGATCTTAAAAGATTGCTGCAATTTATGTAAAAGAGTGTTCTGCCTCTGTTTTCCTCTAAGAGTTCTGTAGTATTTGGTCTTACATTTGGGTCTTTAATTTATTTTTAGTTTATTTTTGTGTATTATGTTAGAGAATGTTCTAATTTCATTCTTTTATGTGTAGCTGTCCAGTTTTCCCAGCACAACTTATTGAAGAGACTATTTTTTCTCCATTGTACATTTTTGCCTCCTTTGTTGTAGATTAACTGACCATAGGTGTGTGGATTTATTTCTGGGCTTTCTATCCTGTTCCATTGATCTATATTTCTGTTTTTGTACCAGTACCATACTGTTTTGATTACTGTAGCTTTGTAGTATAGTTTGAAGTCAGGGAACCTGATTCCTCCAGCTCCATTTTTCTTTCTCAGGATTGCTTTGGCTAATCGGGGACTTTTGTGTTTCTATACAAATTGTGAAATTTTTGGTTCTAGCTCTGTGAAAAATGCCATGGGTAATTTGATAGGGATTGCATTGAATCTTGGGTACTATAGTCATTTGGCAATATGGATTCTTCCAATCCAAGAACGTGGTACGCCTTTCCATCTGTTTGTGTCATCTTCGATTTCTTTCATCTGCATCTTATAGTTTTCAGAGTACAGGTCTTTTTCCTCCTTAGGTAGGTTTATTCCTAGGTATTTTATTCTTTCTGATGCGATGGTAAATGGGATTGTTTCCTTAGCTTCTCTTTCTGATCTTTTGCTGTTAGTGTATACAAATGCAAGAGATTTCTGTGTATTAATTTGTATCGTGCAACCTTAGTGAATTCATTGATGATGTCTAGTAGTTTTCTCATAGCATCTTTAGGATTTTCTACGTATAGTATCATGTCATCTGCAAACAGTGACAGTTTTACTACTTCTTTTCCAATTTGTATTCCTTTTATTTCTTTTTCTTCTCTGATTGCCTTGGCTAGGACTTGGAAAACTATGCTGAATAAAAGTAGTGAGAGTGGACATCATTGTCTTGTTCCTGACCATAGAGGAAATGCTTTCAGCTTTTCACCATTGAGTATGATGTTAGCTGTGGGTTTGTCATAAATGATCTTTATTATGTTGAGGTAGGTTACCTCTGTGCTGAATTTCTGGAGAGTTTTTATCATAAATGTGTGTTGAATCTTGTCAAAAGGTTTTTCTTCATCAACTGAGATGATCGTATGGTTTTTATTCTTCAGTTTGTTAATATGGTGTATCACACTGATTGATTTGCAGATATTGAAAAGTCCTTGCATCCCTGGGATAAATCCCACTCAATCATGGTGTATGATCCTTTAATGTATTGTTAGATTTGGTCTACTAGTATTTTGTTGAGGATTTTTTTATCTACATTCATCAGTGTTATTGAAAAGATGCTCACCATCGGTAATTATTAGAGAAATGCAAATCAAAACTACAATGAGGTATCACCTCATACCAGTCAGAATGGTCATCATCAAAAAGTCTACAAACAATAAATGCTGGAGAGGGTGTGGAGAAAAGGGAACTCTCCTACATGGTTGGTGGGAATATAAATTGGTACAACTATTATGGAGAACAATATGGAGGTTCCTTAAAAAACTAAAAGTAGAAGTAACATATAATCCAGCAATCCTACTCCTGGGCATATACCTGGAGAAAACCATAAATCAAAAAGATACATGCACACCAATGTTCACTGAAGCACTGTTTATAATAGTCAAGACATGGAAGCAACCTAAATATCCATTGACAGAGGAATGGATAAGGAAGATATGGTACATATATACAATGCAATATTACTCAGCCATAAAAAGGAATGAAATAATGCCATCTGCAGCAATATGGATGGACCTAGAGATTATCATACTAAGTGAAGTAAGTCAGAAAGAGAAAGATAACTGTCATATGATATCACTTATATGTGGAATCTAAAAAGATGATACAAATGAACTTATTTACAAAACAGAAACACTCACAGCCTTCAAAAGCAAACTTATGGGGCTTCCCTGGTGGCGCAGTTGTTGAGAGTCCGCCTGCCAATGCAGGGGACGCGGGTTCGTGCCCTGGTCTGGGAAGATCCCACATGCCGTGGAGCAGCTGGGCCCGTGAGCCATGGCCACTGGGCCTGCGTGTCTGGAGCTTGTGCTCAGCAACAGGAGAGGCTGCAGCAGTGAGAGGCCCACATACCACAAAAAACCCCAAAACAAAACAAAAAAAAAAAACAAACTTATCGTTACCAAAAGGGGAATGTGGTGGGGAGGGATAAATTAGGAATTTGGAATTAACATATATACACTACTATATATAAAATAGATTATCAACAAGGACCTACTCTATAGCACAGGGAACTCTACTCAAAATTCTGTATTAACCTATATCAGAAAAGAACCTGAAAAAAGAATGGATATATATATAAGACAGAACCACTTTGCTGTACACCTGAAATGAACACAACATTGTAAATCAACTATAGCCCAATATAAAATAAAAATTAAATTATAAAAAAGAAATTATGGCTGAAAACTTCCCAAACCTAAAAAAGGAAACACATATCCTGGTACAGGAAGCACAGGAAGTCTCAAACAAGATAAACCCACACATACCCATGCCAAGACATATCATAATTAATATGGCAAAAGTTAGAAATAAAGAAAGGATTATAAAGGCAGCAAGAGACAAAGAGTCATTTATAAGGGAACCTCCATAAGTCTATCAACTGATTTCTCTGGAGAAACTTTGCAGGTCAGGAGGGAGTGGCATGATATATCCAAAGCCCTGAAAGGGAAAACCCTGCAACATAGGATACCCTACCCAGCAAGATAATAATTTAGAATAGAAGGAGAGATAAAGAATTTCTCAAACATGCAAAAGCTAAAAGGATTCAGCAATACTAAGCCTACTCTAAAAGAAATATTGATGGGTCTTCTGTAAATAGAAAAGAACTAAGAATCTATAGAAAATAGATATAAGAATCAATAGAAAAGACAGATATAAAGTAAGGATTGAAGATTACATAATTAAGCCAGTACACAGGTTGAAAAACAAATAGAAAAAATTGTAAGAGTGATTATAACTACAGCAACCAGCAGTATAAGCATGAAGATATAAAACAGGACATCAAAAACATAAAATGTGGAGGAGAGGATTTAAAAAATAGATCTTTTAGAATGTGTTTGAACTTGAATGACTATCAATTTAAAGCAAGTAGGTAAGCTATGGATCAACATACATGAACCCCATGGTAACCCAAATCAAAAACATACAATAGATTCACAAAAACCAAAAGAAAGGAACTCAAGCATGCTACAACAGAAAGTCGTCAAATCACAACAGAAAAAATAAAAAGAAGAAGAAATGAACAAACTACAAAAATCACTGGAAAGCATGGAATAAAATGACAATAAATACATACCTATCAATAATTACTTTAAATGGCAATGGAATAAATGTTTTGATCAAAAGACACAGGGTGCCTGATTGGATTAAAAAAACCTGGAATAAGCTGCTGGTAAGAGACTCACTTCAGGGTAAAAGACATACACAGACTGAGAGTGATGATATGGAAAAACATATATCATGGAAATGGAAGCAATAAGAAAGCAGGGGTAGCAATACTCACATCAGACAAAATAGACTTTAAAACAAAGGCTCTAGCAAAAGACAGAGATGGGCATTATATAATGATAAAGGGATCAATATAAGAGGAAGATATTACAATTGTTAACATATATGCACCCAATACATGAGCATCTTCATATATAGAGCAAATACTAAGAGATATGAAGGGAGAAATTGATAATAATTCAGTAATAGTAGGAGACTTTAACACTCCACTGACATCAATAGACAGATCATCCAGACAGAAAATCTGGAAAAAGTAGGGCAACAAAGGCCCTAAATGACACAATAGACAAATTGGACTTAATTGATATCTACAGACCACTACATCCAAAAAAAGCAGAATACACATTCTTTTCAAGTGCACATTGAATGCCCTCTAGGATAGACCACATACTAGGACACAAAACAAGCCTCAACAAATTTAAGAGAACAGAAATTATTTCAAGCATCTCTTCTGATCACAAAGATATGAAACTAGAAATCAACCACAGAAAGAAAAACGAGAACAGAAAAAACACATGGAAACTAAACAACAAGATACTAAAAATCCAATGGGTCATCAAAGACATCAGAAAATACCTCAAGACAAAAGAAAATGAAAATATAACTTTACAAAATCTATAGGATGCAGCAAAAGCAGTTCTTAGTGGGAATTCATAGTGATACAGGCCTTCCTCAAGAAACAAGTCTGAAATAAACAACCTAACGTTCCACCTAAAAGAATTAGAAAAAGAAGAACAAACAAAGACCAAGTCAGCAGAAGAAAGCAAATAATAAATATCAGAGAGTAAATAGAGATAGAAAACAGTAGAGAAGATCAATAAAACCAAGGGTTTTTTTTTTCTTAAAGACAAACAAAATTAACAAACCTCTAGCAAGGCTCACCAAGAAGAAAAGAGAGAATATACAAGAGAGAATATACAAGAGTAATTCAGAAGAAACAGATTATTTGAACAGACCAATCACTAGAAGTGAAATAGAATCTGTAATTTAAAAAAACCTGCAAACAAAAGTCCAGTATTGGAGGGATTCACTGGGGAATTCTACCAAATATATATAAAGAAGAACTTATACCTATCCTTTTAAAATTATTCTAAAAAATTCAAAGTGGAGGGAACACTCCCAAATTCATTCTACAAGGCCATCATTACCAAAAGCAGACCAAGGCACTAACAAAAAAAAATTACAAGCTAATATCTTTGATGAATATATATGTAAAAATCCTCAACACAATATTAGCAAACCAAATCCAAAAATACATAAAAATGAACATACACCATGATCAAGTTGAATTCATTCCAAGGTTTCAAGGATGGTTCAACATATGCAAATCAATCAATGTGATACTTCACATTAATAAAAGTAAAGACAAAAACATGATTATCTCAATAGATTCAGAAAAAGCTTTGATAAAATTCAAGAACCATTCATGATAAAAACTCATCAAAGTAGATATAGAGGGAACATATCTCAGCATAATAAAGTCCATTTATGACAACTCACAGCCAACATAATACTCAATGGTGAAAAGCTAAAAGCCTTCCCACTAAATTCAGAAACAAAACAAGGAGGCTCACTCTTACCACTTCTATTCAACAAAGTTTTGGAAGTCCTCACTGTAGCAATCAGATGAGAAAAAGAAATAAAAGACCTCTAAATTGGAAAAGAAGAGGTAAAACTGTCCTTATTTTCAGATGACCTGATACTCTATATAGAGAACCCTAAAGTCTCTGCCCCAGAACTATTAGAACTAATAAATGAATTCAGCAATGTAGCAGGATGCAAGATTAATATACAGAAATCTCTTGCATTTCTATATACTAACAGTGAGATATCAGAAAGAGAAAGTAAAAGAAAAAAATCTCACTTAAAATTACATCAAAAAAATACCTAGGAATGAACTTAACCAAGAAGGTGAAAGACCTTTACGCTGAAAACTATAAAACATTGGTAAAGGAAATTGAAGAGGATTCAAAGATATCCCAGTTCTCTGATTGGAAAAATTAATATTGTTAAAATGGCCATACCACGCAAGGCAATTACAAATTTAATGCAACTCCTATCAAAATACCCATGAGATTTTTCACAGAACTAGAATGATCCTAAAATTTCTATAAAACTACAAAGTATTCAGAATTTCCAAAGCAATCGAACAAAGCTGGAGGTATAACCTTCCAGACTTTACACTATACGACAAAGCTATGGTAATTAAAACAGCATGGCTCAAAAAGATGTACATGGATAAATGGCACAAAATGGAGAGCACAGAAATAAACCTACACACCTCTGGTCAATTCATCTATGACAAAGGAGGCAAGAATATACAATGGAGAAAAGACAGTCCCTTCAACAAGTGGTGTTGGGAAAGCTGGACAGCTACATGTACATCAGTGAAATTAAAACATTCCCTCACACCATACATAAAAATAAACTCAAAATGGTTTAAAGATCTAAATGTAAGATATGACACCATAAAACTCCTAGAAAGGAACATAGGCAAAACATTCTTTGACATAAATTGTAACAATAATTTCTTAGGCCAGTCTCTCAAGGCAAAAGAAATAAAAGCAAAATTAAATAAATGGGACCTAATCAAACTTACAAGCTTTTGCATGGCAAAGGCAACCATCAACAAAACAAAAAGACAACCTACAGATTGGGAAAAATATTTTCAAATGATGCTACCAACAAGGGGTTAATATCTGAAATATACAAACAGCTCATACAACTCAATATTGAAAAACAAAGAACCCAATCAAGAAATGGGCAGAAGACCTAAATAGACATTTTTCCAAAGAAGACATACAGATGGCCAACAGGCAAATGAAAAGATGTGTAACATCACTGATTATTATTGAAATGCAATTCAAAACCATAATGAGGTATCATCTCACACTTGTCAGAATGGCTATCATCAAAAAATCTACAAAATAAATACTGGAGAGAGTGTGGAGAAAAGGGAACCCTTGTACACTGTTGATGGGAATGTAAAATAGTGCAGCCACTATGGAAACCAGTATGGGGGTTCCTTAAAAAAACTAAAAATAGAGCTACCATAGGATCCAGGAACCCCATACCTGGGTATATATCTGAAAAAAACAAAACTCTAATTTGAAAAGATACTTGCACCCCAATGTTCAGAGAAGCACTATTTACAAGAGCCAAGACATAAACAACCTAAGGGCCCATCAACAGCTGATTGACTTAAAAAGATGTGGTATACATATACAATGGAATATTACTCAGCCATAAAAAAGGATGAAATATTGCCATTTGCAGCAACATGGATGGACCTATAGAATGAAGTAAGTCAAACAGAGAAAGACAAATATCATATGATATAACTTATGTGTGGAATCTAAAAAATAATACAAATAAATGTATATACAAAACAGAAACACTCTCAGACATAGAAAATAAACTTATGGTTACCAAAGGTGAGAGGGAGTGGGAGAGGGACATATTAGGGGTATGGGATTAAAAAGACCCAAACTACTATACATAAAATAGATAAGCAACAAGGACTTACTCTATAGCACAGGGAATTATACCCAATATCTTATAGTAACTTATAATGGAATATAATTTAAAAATAAATGTTGATGAACAAAATTCAATAACAAAACAAAATATGTTTCCATAGTAAAAGGAGGGACTTGAGGATCATGGAGAATTATGAAGGGGGAATAGTTGGGGAGAAAGCCATGGGACAGATTGAGGTTTGGGAAACAAGTGAAAGACTGTCTACACTACGGATAGCATGGCTTCCTGGGAAAAGGAGGGGAGGAAGAAGGCAGGGCGTGGCTATCACTTAGAAAGCCCATCACCTGTGGGAATGTTTAGCTAAGACATTTACCTTCCCCATACCAGGAAAATGAGGATCATTGGACATTCCATGCAGGGTTGTGAGAATTATGTGAGAGAATGCTTATAATACAGCAGCTGAATTTTTTTTTTAACATTTACTAAGTGCTGGACATTGCGCTAAGCCTCACGTGTATTATCTCATTCAATCCTCACAACAACCCAGTGAGGTAGGTGTCATTATTTTCAAGTGAGAGAACTATCAGTAACTTGACCAGAGACATACAATGGAGGAGCTGGGAGTCTAACCCAAGGGGTCTAGTTCCCCTGTGGCCTGTACTCTTAACTGAGTGTCATCTCTCATAAACACTTAAGTCATGGGTTCAATCTTTCTAGTTCCTGGTGGCTTAGTTTTTGGTCACAAGTGTGCACACTTCTCTTTAAGGCTCTCCACTTTATCTGATTCCCTGATAGATCCAGTATTCAGTAATTCTTTGATTTTTAAGTTTGTTTTCCAACTTCCAACCTATGAGTTAATACAAGTAAGAAAAGAGAAGGTTATTTTCTTTAAAAGTTACCTTATCTGCTTTCACTTCTACAGGAGAAAGTCAACACATACATTGAGCTAACACCAAGCATGTGCCAGTTTTCCATAAAGCTCTGCTTTGGGAGTTCTCCAGACACATATACTGGAATCAATCACAGTAAACTCTATATGCAGGTCACTTTTGCAGCTATAGATTTGTAAATTCTTCAGCATTCATACTACATTTTTTAATAGCCATTAAAATTTTCTTCAGCCAGGTAAGCCAGAAGAGATTGCTCCCAATTTTTGAATCTGCACCAGAGATCCAAAGAATTAAAATATTTGGTCACTTTTATTACTAGCTCTCAGTTTTTGGTGCTGATCATTGTACACACACCTGCCGTTTTCCGTCTCTCTCAAGATGCTAGACTTTTGTTTTAAATGTGATCGTAGGTGGTTCGAATGGATGCCTAGTCTGCTAGAAAGTTGATTTTGACTCTGAACGTGCCTTTATCATATGGAGGACTGCCAAGAGTAAAATGCCTATGCCATGCCAAGAAATCAGCCTCACTAACCCAGATACTACAAAAATATTTGTTACAGCATTCCTTTACATTCCTTCATCCTGTTCCTGCTGGCCACCATTTTTTGGCTGGTACTGTTGCCTTTTGCCTGCCTATTTCTTCACACAAACAAATCAGAAATAAGGAACTGTTCAGCAAGTCACAAAGGCAAGTTATTTATGCTATGATTTCCCCCAGGTCCACTTTACTCAGGATGGCTCCCTCAACCCAGAACCCCAGTGCTCTTGTAACCAGATTGTTGGTTAGAAGATAAGAAACACCTCCTAATCTCAGTGAAGTGGTTGTCCCCATCTCTGCTTTATACCCCTTATAGATACCTCTAGAATCCCCTTACAGTTGTGCCGATTATATATTTATAAGCCTGTTTATTCCTCTTGACAGAGAAGTCCTGTGGCAAAGTGTCCATGTCTTATTTGCCTTCGAATTTCCAGTGCATTGCCCAGTTCCTGGCAGATGACTTATTGTCACAATATTTGCTAAATGAATGAATGGACATGATTCAGACTTGCTGAAATAAAAATTCTGTTCTGCAGAAAGCAAAGCATTGACGTGGTCTTTCTGGCAACATTACACTTGGAGGACACATCTCCTGTTTAACTACAGATGCATGAATACAGTGTGCTGACCACATCCTGGGGATAAATTCTATAGTTTCATTGCGTTAATCATTCTTCTGGGTCAATATCTGGCATGGAGTAAAACCCCACAGGAATTACTGAGCCCTGAAAAACACCTCATCAACTGAACCCTACGCATGGAAGATCTATTTTAAATTCACTGCAGTGTTTTGGGCTTTAGGCACTGTTTCCTATCTGACTAATAAAGTAGATTTCCTTGGACTTGACTTTTTATATTTACCTTTTTCTCAGCCTTGGTTGCCTTTACTTGTGTCTATTTTATCTTTACTTGTTGTATCTATTCATATTGCAAACCCCTTTGAGTCCGTTGGGAAATGAGTTTGGATATGATTAAATAAATAAAAAGGTACTTCTATGTCATAGGTAGGTGACTGGGATTCAAATCAGAGACTTTGGAAGGAGGCAGATGGAAATTTTCTCTCTTCCACTGGTTCGTTTCATGATCATAAGCAGGTCACTTAATTCACATTGCTCTTTTCTTCTGTTAGCTGATGTAGATAGTTGAAAATCATGCTTTCATAAAGAGTGACTGGAAGGCTTTTTTTTTTTTTTTAAAGAACATGACTTAGTCATGGCACTAAAAAGAACCAGTCATGCCTCCTCAGCAGTTATTTCCAGTCCCAAAAGTGTTTTTAGCATTCTGTTCTTCAGGTCCTTAGGGACAGGATGCCTCATGAGGACATTCTTGCTACTTCTTGGCAAATCAATCAATAAAGCAACAGGCTGTATATCTGGTATACAAAGGGAATACAGGAGAAGAACAAAACACAGTTTAGACCCTCATGGGACTTCAGGTCAACATGGAACGGAGCTTGGCCCATGGCATATGACAGCAGTAGAAATAGTCCTGCACTTGGAATCAGCATAACTGGGTTCCTGGCTAGGCCATGGGATTTTGAGCATTTTACCTAATTTTTCAGACTTAATTCCCTTGCTTGTCAAATAGAGCTGATAGCAGAGCTATAGCCAGGATTAAGTAAGAGAACGAACATCTAAGAACTTTACAGCTTGCATCAGGAGTACATGTTATAATAAAGAAATAGTGTTTATATTTGATATAAAATGATGCATTTGAGAGAATTTTGCAGGCATACAGATTCATACGTCCTTACTAGCTATCTGGTTTGGGGCAACATACTTAACATCTATGAGTCTCAGTTTCTTAATCTGTACAATAGGTATATTGATGCCCTCTTTGCAGAGCTCCTGGGAATATTGGTGGCAATGTATGGAAGGCATAAAGCAGAGTTGCTGGCACATAGTATACACTGAATAAATGGAAGCTTCCATTTCATAATTACTACAGCATAACAATAGAAATCATATGTAATTTGGTGAGGAACTGTTTGCCTAAAGCCTGTGGGTAGTGTAGGAGTTCAGAGACGAGGTATGCCAACTTCATTTGGGGTCTCGTTAAAAAGGCTTTATGGAAGAGGGGTGATTTGAGGTTGGCCTGAAAAGGGGAGCAAGTTTTACATAGGTGGAATAAACAGTAGTGTCTACCTGGATTAGTCTCCTGGGCAAAAAAAGGTTAGCACAGTCAGGATCACACTTGCATTCTTCTTGGACCATCTATAGCACCTCACATGTGAGCTTGGGAGTTATTTATATATTTGCCAGCACAGTCCTGAGCTCTCAATCCTATGCATGTCACCTGGAGAGCTTTCAAAAATACCCATGTTGGGGCCTCATGCCAGACACCCACTAAATAGGAATCTCAGGGTATGACTCCTGGGTATTACTGGTGTTTCTTCAAAGCCTCCTAGGCATTTACAACATGCATCCAGGTTGAGAACCATTGCTTTAAAGCATCAACTACACATGAGTAGATGTGTGTTCAATTGTTGAGATGGTTGTGTTGAATGGAATATGCCAGAAAGCACCCTGGACTGGGATTAGGAGTTGCAGGTTCTAGCTGCAGCTCTGCCCTAACTGCTGGTCGAGTTCTTTGGCCTCCCTGGGCTTTGTGTCCTCATCTGCCATACAGGGAGGCTGGACTCTGTGCCTCCTCAAGCCGTGACAGTCTATGATGCAGCCAAACAAGCATCGTTTAGTTTGGGGAAGCAGGTTTGGTGGTGGGACTGTGGAGGTCTCCTCTTGGTTTCCGCATAAATGCACTTGTATCTTCCCCATGCCAGCCCCACACAAAGGTGCATCAGAGGAGCTCACCGAACACATCTGAAGACGGTTTTCCTCTTTGCCTGAGAAACACCATGACATTGTCCATTTGGGTTTGTTTTCTTTCTAATGAAGGAAATGTACCCTCTTCATTGGAAACACCTTGTGGAAGGAGGCAGGGCCTCTGCCTGCAGCCTGGCCGCTGAGAGCCAGGCTGCCAGGTGCACCCCACCTGTCCCCACAGCCGAGACTGACACAGCCCCAGATGTTTTCCATATGCAAACCTTTGTGAAGGGGACATGGTGCAGATTGGGCCCCAGTTGCTCTTTCTGGCTGAGGTAACTTGAACCACATGCCTGGAGGGGAATCAAGGTGAGTATGGTTCCCCCACAGGCAAGAAGTAAGCAAGTGGCCCCTTCTGGTCTGCATTGTGGACCCTCTCCCATGGACCAGGTATTGCTCAAAACTATCAAGTAATCAGAAATTTCAGTCCTGAAAATTATTGTGCACTTGTACTAGGCATCTGATGCTCCTGAAAAGGCAGCCATCCATTTTCACCCCTTAAAAAACAACAGAGGGGGCTGGGAATTAGAGGGAAGATAGTACACACATCAGGGATTTCATCTGGCATCACAGCTTCTCAGTCTGAGCTTAGGGTTAGGGCTGGAGCACAGATGGGGCTTGTGCCCTGGTCTCTGAGCTCTTTCCTGGGTCCTGAAGTGAGTGTCAGAGAGCCATGCTTGGTGGAGCCAGGAGCCAAGCTGGTTCGCCTCATATTTGGGAGAGTTTTGAGGAGGGACATTTGGCCTGCTGGTGGGTGATGGCAGCAGCCATTCTGACAATAGCATATCACACAAGGACAAAATCAGTAGCCCTAGCACCTCTAGAGAACCGTCCCTAACCATTCTGCCCTTCTAGTGATTTGCAAATATTTTCTGTTAGAGACCCAATTTGAGCTTCAGGTCTGCATGATGCTGGGGAATGAGCTCAGGCTCTGGAACCAGAACATAGTCATATTCTTCCTATATCAGTTAATTGCTTCTACATCTCACCCTGGTCATTTAACATCCTTAGAACCTTGGCTTCCTCATCTGCATATGGGAAGAATAATAACCACTGCAAGGGCTTTTGCAAGGATTAGCTTATATACGTAAATAGTTGAATGGGCTCTGAAGCCAGGCTGCTCAAACCCCTCTCTACCATATTCCAGCTCTGTGGCCTTGAGCAAGTTAATTATTCTCTCCCTGCCTTGGTTTTCTTACCTGCAAAATGGTGATGGTAATAATAGGACCTACTTCATGGGATTGTGGTGAGGATTAAATGAGTTAATACTTCTAAAGTTCCTGGAATAGTGACTGGTACAGAGTAATCACTCAATAACAGGAAGAGTGAACATTTATTGTGCATTGCAGCCCTTGACACTGTGGCTGGCATACCAGACATGCCCAAAGGCTTCTGGTTATTGTGACTACTAAGACTGTTATCCACCCAGCTGGGGGAAAGGACATCAGTCCTCACCTCTCATTTCCTCCCTGTTGACCTCCTGATATGATTCAGATGTGAGTCCCCTAAGGTGTCAGCCTGGCCCTGAGGAAAGAGAAGGAGGGGCTGTGGAGCCAAGTGAACAGAGCAGAGACATCAGGCTAGCAGCCCAGGCCCCATGAGAAGCCCAGGCCCAGGATCAACTGATCTTTCCACAGGAAGAACAGAAACCACAGCAGCCCTCACTTTCCCTGGGCTCTCACTGATTCATGCTAAGTCACTCTTGGGTCTTGCCCCATGGAGAGAGATATTTTTGCAGAAGCCAGAGAATGTGTGCCTACAGCCTCAGGATCGGTGCTCAGACCAGGATGCTCTGATGGGGCTGACTGGGGGCTGGGGGTTACAGGAGAGGGTTCTGGCTTCCAGGGGTCCTCCAAGCCCCTGTGGCAGCTGCAGAAGAGGCTGGGTACCTGCCTCAGATAAGAATGTCCTCTTCTGGGGTCAGAAGGGGAGGAGAAAGTAGTCTCCAGTCAGCTCGTGAGCATAATTGCTATTCTCTTCTCTAAAGTTAGTGCATGCTTTGTTCCTAGGGAGAAATGACCTTAATGTGCATTTATTTATTCTCTAAATACTGATGGACCCACCATGTGCCAGGCACAGTGGTAGGGAATACCCTCAAAGAAAATTTCATGAAATCCTAAGTTACTACTATATAATAGTTTCAGTTTGTAATAAAAGTGGGTTCAAAGTCCGATGCGGGCAGAGTGGGCAGGGAACTCACACAAGCTTTCCCAGAAGAAAAGACGTTGGGGCTGAGCTGTTGAATCCCAGAAATAAACCTACCTGAGTTAAAATTGTATTTTTGCTGCTTTTACTCTGGGATCTTGGAGAAGGTTTCTTAAACGTTCTGAGCCTTAGTCTCTCCATCTGTAAAATTAAGATGATGGCATCATCTTAAAGGGCTTTGTGTGTGGATTGAGTGACATAACTCATATAGTGTTCCAGGAACATAGGAAGTAATTTTTAAATGGTGGCCATTTTTAATCACTGAAAATCTGCATATGCCTAAAAATTCCATGTGGGTATTTTTTTTCCCCAAGATTAAGGCATATTTGGAATTTGCTGTTCAAGTTGTTGTTTCATGGATGGTTGCATTTGAGCCTATAATCCTGCAGTCAGGACCACTGAAGACTGTCAGGGTGGTCCAAGATCCATTGAAATTCCAAGTATTTAGGAGTGAGTTCAAGAGTCCGATTCCCAACACTCATATGGCCAAATAGAGTTAATGAGCAGGACTTTCATTTATAAGCTCATGCATTGCCTCTTCTGCCCATATGACCTATTCTCTTACAGGAGGTCTTCTGGGGCCATCCATACAAGTTGACTGTATCTTAAAGTTAGGGAGCAGAGGAGAGAGAGACAGAATCTCTAAATAAGGCTCCAGGATGCCTAGAGTTCATAAGCTATATAATTCCTCCTATGGAAACCTCTATGCCCACGGTGGGCGAAGGATCTCCTATATGATGAATGACCCTTCTCCAAACTGTTCAGTAAGTGTATACTGACCATCAACTTGTGCCAGGCACATGAGTCACTTGTGTCTGCCATCCTCTATCATTTCCGTACAAAATGAGCAGAACTGTTCCAGTATCCCTAAGAGAACAGCAGAGTTCCCTAGAAGTATCTTTGATTCTTCTCTTGCTATCTTCCATCAGGGCCTTGTTTCACAGGGCCTTGTCTCCATTTCTGTTTTTGGAGATCTCTTCCTCCCCTCTCATGGTCCAGACTGTACCACAGACATCTTTGAGAGGACTGATACTCACTGGCTAGCCAAAGAGAGGCTTGAAAGTGGGCTTGTGGGGGAACCAAGTCTAAATGGGATTTACTCATCATTCATCTCCCCTTTATCCTCTAGGGTTATTTAACTTTGAGTTCTCTATTGGCATTTAGGGGTTTGTTTTATTATTTTATGTGCACTGTATTATTGTGATTCAGAGACTGGTAAGTTTTTTCCATGATGAGTCCCCAGCTAGAACACTCACTCTTTTTGGTCATGGGTCATGTCTTTTCATTTTTTCATGGTCCTTATTTCTTTCAAGGGTACCATCAAATCAAGCTTCAAAAAGTAACATACCAGGCTTCCCTGGTGGCGCAGTGGTTGAGAGTCCGCCTGCCGATGCAGGGGACACGGGTTCATGCCCCGGTCCGGGAAGATCCCACATGCTGTGGAGCGGCTGGGCCCGTGAGCCATGGCCCCTGAGCCTGCGTGTCCAGAGCCTGTGCTCCGCAACGGGAGAGGCCACAACAGTGAGAGGCCCACGTACCATTTAAAAAAAAAAAAAAAGTAACTACCTAAAATAGGACTAAAACATATTTGGGACCTGCTGGGCTGTAATGACACCATGAGAATGTAGTTGTAATACTGGAACTTTCTGGATATTCCTGAAATGTCCATTATTCAAAGATGGCCTAGAAAAGATAGGATCAGGTCTAACCCTCATCTACCTCTTCACTCATCTCACATCACACTCTTCCTTGTTTTTTAATCTCAAGACTCATGGACTCTCAAGTACTTCAAAGACTACTTTGCACATTCTGTTCCCTTTGTCTAGAATGCTTCCCTCCTCCCTCTGTCCCCCACCCCCTGCTCACTTTTGCCCACTCAGTTTTGAAAAATTAACTCAGTTGTCACTTTTTCTGAGCATCTCCCCTGATTTCCCTTACTAGGTAAAATCTTTATTTCTAACCTTCTTGCAGCATCTTTACCTCTCCTTCAGGGAACTTAGTGTCTTACACAGTTGTTGTGTAAATGACCAGTGCAAATATCAGCCTCCCTCTCCAGATGGTAAGCTCCATGAGGGCAAGGCTTGTGTATATTTTTACTCATCAATTCATTCTTAGTACCTAGCATAGAATAGGTATTCAATAACTTTTAAGTGAATGATTTGAAATGAATGTTTACATCTAAATCAATCCACAATTATTTACTGAGCATCTACTATGGAAGAATGTGCTGAGGCTTATTGATGATAAAGAGAAAGGAAAATGCTATGAGCTATTAAGGTGCAACAGCAGAAATGATTTTGAGTGGTGGCAGAGTGGACTAAGGAACAGGACAAGAAAATATGGAAATTGAATGACATTATAAAGCAAGGTACACAGAATGAAATGGGCTTCATTCATAAGGGTGAGAGAATGCAGATGCAGCTGGTGAGATGAACTGATGTGTTACAAGGTCAGCTTCATAGCACAGTTGAGTAAGATTTTCTGCATTAGTTATCTAATGCTGTGTAACAAATTACCCCCAAACTTAGTAGCTTAAACAACACTCATTATCTTATAGTTTCCATGGGCCTGGCCTAGTTGGGTCCTCCACTCTGGGTCTCTCACAAGGATGGGATTATAGTCTCACTTGAAGGCTTAATTGGAGAATATCCATTTCCAAGCTCACTCACATGATTGTTGATGAGATTCAGTTCCTTGTGAACTACTGGACTGAGGCCCTTTGTTCTCCACTGGCTAATGGCCAGAGGCCTCCTTTGATTCTTTGCCTGTGGATCTCTTCATAGAGTAGTTTACAACAGGGCAGCTGGCTTCATCAGAGTAAATAGGTGAGAGGGCAAATGAGAGTACGAGTGAGGGAATGAGAGGAAGACAGAAATCACAGCCTTTTGTAATGTAATCTTGGAAGTTACATCTCATCATTTTTGCCATATTCTATGAGTTAGAAGCAAGTCATCAGATCCAGGCCATACTCAAAGTGAGGGAATTACACAGAAAGTGAAGATCATTGGAAAGGGGAGTTTCCAATATTGCCTACCACAGTCTATGATTGCTATGGCCAGCTAGAACTGGAAAGAAGAGCAAGATCATTATGTTTATATTTCAAGGGTTATGAATTGTGTTATGGCTAATAAGCATGCATAAAAGATGAGGTAAACCAGGAAAACTTGACTCACACTCTTGCGCATTGTAGAGATTCAAGTGGAAGGAGAAGTGCTGTGATAAAAAATACTTTCTGTTTGAATCTGTCTTAGGAAGTCCCCCCACCCCAGATAGAGGGAGCAAATTGTGATAAAGATGGAAAAAGATACAGAGAAGAAAGGCAGGATTTTGAGATAGGTAAACTCATCAAACTCATGCTCTGAGACCAGGGATAAGCCTTAGAACAAAGTCCCTTCCCAGTCCTCACTAGATACTGCCACACTCCAACACTCACTATCTTTATTTTCCTTTCCCAGTCACTTTTGAAAGCCAAGAGGAGTGCAAATCACATCAATGATCAAATGTGTATTTTGCTGCTACCCTGTTAAGATAATATTCCTGTTGTCATTAGGGACCTGTATTTGTTTTATTAACTCTCTACTGAACATGCGCTGATTAGGAACAGAAGATTGTAACCAAAGGGGTCAAGACTGAATAGTATCACTTAAAACAGACAGCAGAAAGCTCTTGGAAAGAAGCACAGCTGTTTCAATAACAATCTTTTCTACCTTGATTATTTTCTTGCTGTGGAAAAGAATTGCGTGTGTAAATCTTTCTCCTCTGGCATGTTGTGGCTTCCCAGGGTTATCAGAGCTGTACCTGATTCAGATGAAATTGTGTGCACTGCAGTATGCAAGAGAGAATTGTAACCTGACATCAAAGGAGGAATTCAGAATGGTTATAAGAAAATTGTGTTTCCTCCAGTTGTCTGCCAGTTAATACACTGGCCCCGTCCAAAGGACATGGATTAAACTCTGGAAGATGAGCTTGGAGACGGAAGGCTGCACTCTGGCTTCTGTGACAGGTGGGTAGCCTGCAGGTTTTGAGAAGTGAAGTAAGACCAAATTTATGGTTCACTTCACAAATAGTGGAGGATCGACTAGATCAAAGAGAGAAACAATCCGGAGGAGGATGCCTCCTAATTTCTGAGCCCGAAAAAATTCCATTTGTATTTTTTACAAGAATTGAAACAAATCAGGCCATGAACACTGGTCCCCATCATAGAGCAGACCCGTGGGTCTCTCAGAATAGAACACACCAACCCCCTGGGTTCTTTAGACATCCTGGATTCATTTAGATCTTTTGCCACTCTATTTCCTTACTGCAGTTCTTGGGGCTCTAAAGGACTAAGGTGTCATATGGGGAGAGAGGCTAGGAACACAATTTTTCACCATATACCCACAATCTTGGCCAAGGTTGAGGATGAGGAGTGAGGGGAGAATTGCAAATAAATTCTGAACTCTTTTTGGTAGGTTTTTTTTCAATTATAGAAATATGAGTGAAGCAATTCTGAAATTATTTTAGATGTACTATAGGACTGAGCAAGTGAGTAAATGGGTTAATGATGAGAGTCAGAATTCTCACTGTGGCAGAAGGGACATACAAATATAGCATGAGAGAAGGCACGATAGAACTTCATGGATATAGACTGGAATTAGAGTTATCAGTGTGAACTGATGATTTCTTAATTATGTCTATGCTTGTAATATGCACATGCAAACATACAAGTATATGTTTGTATGTATGTATGTTTGTATGTATGTTTGTATATGTATATATACAGGTATATTTTCATGTAACTATTTCCTAGCTCTGTCTGTTGAAATGGCCAAGAATCAAAGACCCCTCAGTAGCAATGATCATACCTAAAACCCAGACCTTGGTCTCAAATACCATTATCTACTCAAAGGAGCCAAGGCTCTTTGGAGAAATGGCTGACTCCAGGGATGGGGCAATGTAGGTAAAATGTGAGCCTGGAACATCTTGTTATTCTTGCAAATAAGAAAGCATTAAAAAAGATGGGGTCATGTCACAAGGACCAAGGTGCTAGCTGAAAAGGGTTCCAACTGGCCAAATATGGGATAATTTGAGCACCAAAATACTTAAGTATGATGATGAATTATAAACCTTTGAAAAAAATTAAAATCCATGCGTCCATACTGGTAATAAATGAATAAATGAATGAGGAAGAATGGAGGGCCCTTGCTTACCATAGAATGCTGAGAGCCAACCTGTAAATGTGGTGGGGGTATGGGAGCTGGAAAGTTATCATTTTCAATCATCACAGTAAAAATTGCATCAGGCAAGAATTATCAATAACTGCTAAATATAGGGGAAAGTTTTGATGATGAAGAGAAGAATATTCGCACACTCTTAAATCTCTCCACAGATTACCTATTAGTTGTGATGGAGAAAGAGCACTAATTGCATAATGGAGAAACTGAATAACAACTTGACAGAGTAATCAAAATCAACATGACTATTGAGACAGATGGACATCTTGTGGCTCCATGTGATACCCTGAGGATATACCATCATCTATGCAGTATTCTGACTGAGAATATACAACTTGAATCTAACCATAAGGAAACATAAAAAAAAAAACCTCAAAGTGCGGAATATTCTATGGGTTGGCTAAAAAGTTCGTTCGGGTTTTTCTGAAACATCTTACGAAAAACCCAAACTTTTGGGTCAACCCAATACTAACAAAAAAAGGAGAGGGACTGTGTCCCTAAAACATGACAAAGAAAGCCTGTGGGAATGCTTCAGATTAAAGGAGGTATCTCAGTCCTTTTGGGTTGCTATAACAAAAATACCAGAAACTGGATATCTGAAACAACGAATATTTATTTCTCACAGTTCTGGAGGTCAAGGTGCCAGCAGGTTCGGTATCTGGCCAGAGCTTACTGCTTGGTTCATAGATGACTGTTGTCTTATTTTGTCCTCACATGTATCTCAAGCATTGTGTCAGACTATATATTAACATTATCTGCATGATTCTCACAATGACACATTTTACAGATAAGAAAAACTAGGCTTATAGATATTAGAAAAACTTTCCCAGTATCATGCAACTAATAAAAGGAGGAGGCATGGTTTAACAAAAAATTATGTTTTTTCCACTATGTCATGTCAAAAAGAAAAGTACAGTTTCCGAATAAAAGCACCCCAAAGATTTTTTTTTTTCTTGCCTTTCTTCCTAAGGGATGCAGTAAAGTGCCAGGGATGATATTAGATTTCCATGGTCAGGGTGATAAAATTAAAAGTATGACCTAAGCGTGATTTTAATTGTGTCTCTTGGGTTTACAAACTATGGTCCACCAACTGCTTACAGTCTTTAGGTGGAATTTCTTAACTTTCCCCAGAAGGTGGTAATTGTACAGCAGAGAGACCCCTGAAGCTAGAGGGCTGGGTTCCATCCCTGACTCTGCAGTTTGCTGGCTGTAAAATGGTACCTCACAGGGTTATTGCAGAGGTTAAATGAGATAACGTACACATAAGCACATACAGATGGAGGTGTGAGTATTACTGTTTCACTCGGGTCCCTGTGATTCTCAACTCTAGCTTGCCAAAGCAATCCCTTAACTCATTAAAAATAAAACAAACTTTAAAAAACAGGTCTATGAAAGACTTCAGTGAGATCCAGTGACTCCCACTGTTTCCTCCAACACCATGTCCAGAATGTTCCTCTCTCATCAAGGAGTCAATCAACTGCAGTTGCATCAAGAATTCTAAAGTGCTAGAAAGAACAAAGGGGCAGAGTCTTGGTAGTGATTTTCTCCAAGACCTACAGTCCTGAACCTGGTGTGGTTAGTCTGCTTCAAGAACGTAAGTCTCGTCTTAGTTCTATTACCAATGACCTCGTGACCCTGTCATCATCTCCCTCTCCTTGACCTCAGTCTCATCATCTGTAAATGAAGGCAGGTGCTGACCTTCCTGAGCCAATGTTGATTATAGCCATCTTTTCAGATCACCTTTAGCCAAATCAGCTGGGCTGCTTTGCTAAAACACACATATTCCCCAGGTCCCACACCATAGCTCCCAGATTAGAACCCTTTGGTAAAAGAGCTAGAAATCTTCATTTTACTCCCAACCACCAGGTAATTCTAATGCATACAAATTTGAGAATCACTGATCTAAATTCCTTTTCAGATAAAGATTTCTGGGTAGACTAGGGCTTTGTAAATTTTAATGAATCCCTTGGCAATCTTGTTAAATTGCAGTGGAGCTTGATCTGCATTACTACTAAGCTCTCAGGCGATGCTACTGGTTCCTGGACCACACTCTAAGTAGCAAAGCTTTCTTTGACAGGACATAGTCACATAGTAGGTTGATTTACTTTGGGGGATGAAAATAACATAGGTAGTGGCTCAAGGATGGGAGAAGGGCATATGAATGGATAGAAACCACAAAGATTTGCTTGGCTTGAGTGAAGACTTTGTTAATTGATCACCTTTGGAGGACAGGTCCTTATGGCAGAGACTACACAAATTGGGAGATATCTGACTTTGTTAAGTCCCCCATTCTGTCACTTCCTAGATATGTGATCTGCAGAGATTGATTTACGCTTTCAGAACCTTAAGCTCTGGATCTGTAAAAACAGAAACAATAAGATACCCGTTTCATAGAATGGCTGTGACCATTAAATGTGATCACATATATAAAATTCCCAGCCGAGTGCAAAAATATCGGGCCCTCTAGGTTTTCTGGAGACCCTTCCTAACCCTTTACTTAGTCCCTGCATGGGACTATCTGCTCACTGGGACCTGTCCCTCTCACACAACCATCACTACCTGGAGGGCAGCCACCTCTCTACCACAAGAAAACTCTTAACTTTCCCAGGCCACTGCGTGATTTATCACACAGCTGCTCTCCCAGACTTGGAAGGCTGACGTCAACCCTGCCAGAGACAGATGGGAGAGCTGGAGTCTAGTTGCTTGTCAGTGATGTTCTGTGGACACATTTATAAGGCTTTCACACTTTTTTGGCATCCTCCACCATCAGCCAGACACCAAAGGCAGCCCGCTGCACACCACATGCTGGCAAGGAAAGCTGCATGCACACGTGCTGGCTGGGGCCCCCAGCACAGCTTCATTTTTCTCTCCTGCCTCCTTTCACTACTCATTTCTATGTGGTTGTGGTCAACATGCCACCTGACTTCTCATGCCAAGTTCTTTTAATGTTTTTGACAGACACTATCATCCTTTGCCCCCAAATAACTCACTAAACAAGAAATGAGTTGCCATAATATGGACTTAACGTGAGGAGTTTTCAATTCTTTTCATAGTCATTCAGAGAGGTTATCAACAGATATTTCCTTAGCAATTGCAACGTGCCTAGAAGCATCTCAGGTGCCTGAGGGAACTTATAACCAAATCATTTGTTAAGTTGCTTGGTCAAGCTACAGGAAGCAAAGCATGAAAGTGGTTTTCTTTTTCCTTGAGTCATTCTCAAGTTTGACTGTATAGGAATCACCTGGAGAGATTTAAGAAAATCCTGATGTCTGAATCCCAATTCTAGAGATTCTGATTTAATTGGTCTCAGTGCAGCTTGGGCATTGGGAATCTTAAAAGCAGCTAAGATCGAGTATTGCTGTCTTAGGAATTAATAAAATCTACACAGAATCTTCCCATGTTGTCTTAATTTTGATCACCATTTGTTTTTAAGACCACCCCTTACAAAACATTTTCACAGAAATAATCTATTTTTAAGCTTCAGAACAACCCCATGAAGCAGTTCATCTGAATTTGTATATTAGTATATTTATACACTTGGACATTAGTCTCAACCTGAATATTTTAAAAAATGAAGTTCAGAGAGGTTAAGTATTTATAACTTGCCCTGGGTCAGACAGTTGGTAATGGCAGGGATAATCCTTGAAACCATGGTTCCAGTCTCCCTCTACTCTTTCCATTACTTTGTAACTCCCTAAATTCAGAGTTTGTCAGTGGACACCATTCGTTGGACCATAATACATAACACATTTCTACTCTAGACTGTGTAAATGTTCAGAACAAAAACTCTGATTTCCTTATTGACAGATTTAAGTAACAGTAGTAAGGAAAGAAGGGCAGTGCTAATGAGAAGATAGGGCCTTCCTGATTTGGTGGCCAATATATGCACGTGACATTCATAATGTGTTAAGCATCAAGAGACATTCAGCACATGATGCTACTTATAGGGGAAGTCACTGTATGTCAGCCGAAGGCTGGGTACCCAGAGCTCATCTCCAAGAGCCATAAATTATTTCAGGAAATAGATCACAACATTCTTCCTTCTGTGATGAAAGACATTCCAAGTTTTCTGGAAGGCTGCATAGATCCTTGTCTGAAGACAGAATCATCTGTCAATTCCCATAAATACAGGGATTAGTTTGAAGTGTGGCTTCTCTCCCAAGCAGGCGGGATAATACATTGATTTGATTAATAATAACTCCATGCCTGAGTTATTATTCACTTGACAGGAAATGATACAAATATTTAAAAAAACTATAACTCTTTGGAGACATAAAGTTATCTTATCCACAACTCCTTGAGTATTTTATTAACCCTGACAGGATGGAATAGAGCAGGATTGGCTGATAAAACTGATTCTCAGCAATCTCTCTAAACCACATTAGGGAACCTAAAGATTAGGTGTCATGCTCCTGTCTCAGACTGATGCCACAGCTAATGGGAAGCTTATGGTAAAGGGTGCCTATCGACCCATGAGTCAGCATGGGACAGAAACTTAATGAGCTTAGGGTGGCTCATGGCATTGATCCAGTTAGGCTTCCATAGGCATTTGGGCTACAGAAAGACACCATCCCAGTAAACCACCAGTCATTCTGAAAACAGTTGTTTGAATTAATTCCAACATACAGTTTGCAATCATCCTATTATTCTAATCAGTTTGTATATGTGGTGCTACAGCCATAAATAAAGGTATGGATATAGCCATAAATGAAGATGATAATATGCACATTAGGCTCACAAACAGGATTGTTACAATTCCTAACAGCACTCAAAAAGCCAAAGAGTTTTGAAACTGAAAAAAATTACTTGAATTGATACTTCTTAACCAAACTTATCCAAATTAGCCATTAACTGAATCCTTAATGCAGTTGAAGTCTGGTTTCTCTCTATAGTTTCCTATCTCAGAAACCCTGGAGACAGGTGTCTAAATTCAAACCTTGCAAATTCCCTTTTGGCTGAACAAGCTGTATAATTTGTGGGGCCCAGTGTAAAATGAAAGTGCAGGGCCCTTTGTTAAAAAATTATTAAGAATTTAAGGATGATAGCAGAGCATTAAACCAAGTGTGGGGTCTTATGTTTGATGGCCAAGTTTGTATACCCACAAAGCAGGCCCTGTCCTCAGGGCAACAAGGCCTCAATAATGCTATTCCAGCTACCCTTCCGTTGAGTCATTGGGAGCACACTGGGACACTTCACTGTGTATTGCCAACTGTTATGTGAGCAGACGGCCCCGGCTGTCCATAGGACACCTACAGGGACAGCAACAGAAGGAAAACATGATGGAAAGTAAATGCAGTATGTCTGTCAGAAGTAACAGTGGAAAGACAAAGGTTTTGTACAGTTGTTATAAAAATCAGAAAAAGGGCAGGTGGCTACTGAAGACCCAGCCAAGTACCAACATTGTCCAGAGAAGGCCTTGGACGTTCTCATCTCTAAATGAGGTTATGTGGCAGCATATCTTGAGGTTCTCTCTTTCTTCCTTCCTTCCTCTCTTTTCTTTCCCTTCCTTCCCTCCTTCCTCTCTCCCTCTTTTGTTCTTTCCTATATAAATCTGCACAGATCTATACTTAATTTTTTTAGTATTTCTAGTTTTCTACCCCAACCCCAAGCCAACATTTGTCTCTGAGGTCATTATGCCAAGGGAGATATCCACCAGTACAAAAAGAAGAAAGTATCCTAATAGTTGTCTTAGATAGGTACACAAGCCTAAGTCCAAGGGAGGAATGCCGAATGAGTATAGAAATTGGCCAGAATCATGAAGGCAGGCTTACACAAGCCTAAGTCCCAGAGAGGAATGCTGAATGAGTATAGAAATTGGCCAGAATCATGAAGGCAGGATTTACCCCACCTAAGAAAGGCATTTCTCCTGGTGTTGCCTGGGAGAATGAATGAGAAAGGAGGCAAGTATGAAGGCCAGTGTGTCCCTGATTGAGAGGACATATACCCCACATCCCAGGAATGGCTGCACAGGCAACTAGGCTGATGGAATGACAGGCAGCCTTGGCCCCGAGTGGGGTCTGGGGGCAGTTGAAAGCTTCCTGTATGCCATGAATGGCAGAGAAGTAGCAGACAGCATGCTGGAAGGGACAGAAAATATCTCTGGCAACTTAGGTAGCTTGATGGTAGAGGATCAAGGACCACATGACATATCAGGTAAACCCCACCCTTACCCCAACAAGCGTGGCTTTGCATAGGATTCCAGAAATCACTGGGAGGAGAGGGAAAAAAGAAAACAAAGTTAGGTTTCCCAGTAGCTTGGTGGGAGGAAGATTAAGAATGAAATTACATTATTAAAAAGTCACTTTTTCTTGTACCCCTGTGTTTGTGGACTGGGAGTCATTGTAACTACTCTGTGATGACACTATTTCCCAAGCTCATCCATTTCCCATTGCTTTTACTCTGCTCTCACTGAGTAAATTTTAATCTTTAATCTGGTTTCCAGTTTAGACTTTCCCAGCAGGAAGAGCATGTTTGGACTGCTGTGCATACTGCATTTCTCTTGGCAATGAAAGCTCTCAGTATTAATGAACAAAATTGACATAGTTCTTATAGGCAGTCTCTCGTGAGTTTGGTTAACATGGCTTGGTTCCCTGGGACCTGGCCACACTGATGTACTGTCAGACTGTAGTTTATGAACTTGCAAAGTAGAGGACCATGATGACTACTAAGGTGCAGATACCCCATGAAGATCCATGACTGAAAAAGCCCCCCAAACTCTCTCTACTGGTATTTTTTATTGTAAAAATAATAACATGAAAATGATAAAGAATTTTTAAAAGTTATATTAGTATAATGTAGTAGTTAAGAATGCAGGCTCTGGAATCAGACTGCTCAGTTTTATCAAATCCTGGCTTTGCCACTTATACAAACTGTGATTTTTAGTGAGTTCCAAGAAATCTAATAGGGATTGTTCTGAGGAATAAAGGTATTAATACAACACGGGAAACATTCTGATCAGTGCTTAACATCTGTTAAGTGCTATGTAAATGTTAACTCCTATTTCAAAAGCTTTGTTGTTATTATTTTGTGTTCCCTTCCAGCCTATGTTGAAATGCATGAATATTGTTACATGTTGCACATAATTTATATTCTTCCCTTCAATTTAATACAATGTCATAAATACTTTATGTGTTTGTATGGAGGATTTAATTATTATTTTTAGTAGTATAATTCAATTCACTAAATATTTGAGCACTTATCTTAAAACTGACTCTGTTATGTGACAGGGATATCAAAATGATGATAAATTAGAAAAATTGGCAAAGGTGACAAACAGGTAACATGTCAAAAAATATATATAAATGGCCAGAAGAAAGGCTTACCCTAACAAGAAGTCAGGAAATGCAAATTAAAGCGATAATTATAATGTTTACCTTGCAGATTGGCAATATTAGAAAGTTTGATAACACCCACTTTAGAGTAGAGTGTAGGACAATGGGTGCTGCCCTCTCCTGCTGGCCAAGAGGAAGCCAGTACAGTCATTTAACTACTAACACTGGAAATGCACAGACACTCTACACCCAACCATTGATTGCACTCTTCCATATCTGCCCTCAAGAAACATGTGCTTCAGGAGACAGAAACAAGGGGGTTCATTGTAACATTTGTAATCTTGAAAATTGAAGACCACATAACTGCTCATCTATACTGGGAATGGTTAGATAAACTGAAATATATTCATTCTAAAAAGAATGTGTTCTATCAGTACTGACATGGAAACTTTCCAAGGCTTGTTGCTAAGAAAATGAGCCAACAAAGAAACGGACTTGAGCACACAGGGAGGGGAAAGGGTAAGCTGAAATGAAGTGAGAGAGTGGCATGGACATATATACTCTACCAAACGTAAAATAGATAGCTAGTGGGAAGCAGCTGCATAGCACAGGGAGAACAGCTCAGTGCTTTGTGACCACCTAGAGGGGTGGGATAGGGAGGGTAGGAGGGAGACGCAAGAGGGAGGAGATATGGGGATATATGTATAGCTGATTCACTTTGTTATACAGCAGAAATTAACACAGCATTGTAAGCAATTATACTCCAATAAAGATGTTAAACAAAAAAGTTGCAGAAAAATGAAAACAGCAAGATGGCATTTTCTTAACACACACTCTAAACAAAATATATAGCTCTACAGATATGTGTATATACATATGTAAGTGTATATGTGTGTGTGTGTGTGTGTGTGTGTGTGTGTGTGTGTGTTTAAATATACTAAAAAATGTCTGGGAGAGTCCATACCAAACTGTTAACAGTGGCCACATTTAGACAGGAAACTAAGATTGGTCAAGGGGACTCTAAATTTTTCTGTATTTTTAAATGTTTTAAAATATTCTTTGTATAATTAAGGATGAACTTTTTAAAATTAAAAGATGAATAAGACAAGGTTCCTGAATCCCAAAGTTAATATTCCACTGAGTAGATGTTTAAAAGTTTACTTAGCCATTGACCTATATTTGGCAATTTGGGTTGTTTCCATTCTTTTATATTATAGATCTTTATACAGTGTAGCTTCTTTTTCTTCTGTTGATTTATTTCTCTAGGATAAATTCCAAGAGTGGGATTATTAGATAAAATGGTATAAACATCTTTCTGGCTCGTGATATATTTTTCCACATTGCCTTCCAAAAGTGTTGTGCTTCTTTTTCCCTATTATTACTACAAAAAAATGAGTGAGCTCTCCTACCACCTGGCAGCAATCTACTTTTCTATTGCCATCTCCTTGTTCTCAGGGATGAGCACTTTTCACTTCAGTTTTCAACCTGTTTTAGAGCTGGTATCTCCTAGAGGACTGTCAGCTCATAATCTTTCTCCTATGCCTAGGGTACGTATATTCCTGAAAGACAGAAAGGATTAGCATTCCCATTACAGATGAGAGCACCGAGGCTCACAGAGGTCGAGTAACTTGCCTGGGGTCCCAGAGCTAACAGGCGGTAGAGTCCATACTTTTACTCATGTCACTCGACTCCCTCTGCATCTGGATGTGATCCTCCATCAGACTGGTGTGAACAGAGTTGGTTGGAACCCAAACACCTTTTGCTGACACATAGGGTCCACTTCTGTCAGGGCTCTTCTACCCCATCTGATCTCTTGGTACCAGTCCATGTTTGCATCCTCACTGCCTTTCTGCCTGTGTCCCTCTTTGTGGCCTGGTTCTCAGATTGCCAACTTGTGTTTTATGTACTCAAACTCCACTCCTATCTGTTTCATCTACCTTAATGGAAGGTGCTAGACCAGTGGCTTTCATTTTGGGGGAACTTAAAGCAAAAGGAACCAAACAAAATGAGGCCTGGACTTCATCCCCAGAAATCCAGATTCACTGATATGGGTTATAGTCTGGGCCTGGGATTATTTTCAAATCTCCTTGGGAACGTTGGGGTAAGAACCTCTGCCCTAGATGCTATTCTTGGTTTCTGCCTCTAGGTTTAGGTAGCAACATGGCTGGTTTCTGTTTGTTTGTTTGTTTGTTTTGCCCAGATACCCTGTCTTCCTGGGCTACCACCACCACTCGCAGTCACTTACCTGTCTGCCTTGCTGTCATTCTACCCATTCTGCTCTGTTCCTTTGTATCCTCCCCTAGCAAAAGCAACTTACTGCTCTTACTTCAAACCTTTGCCCTTGCTCTTGCTGCTGCCTGCAGCCAATCCTCTTTCCTCTCTCCTAATCCTGTTGAGCCAAAGTTTTGCCCCTCCACACAATTCTATTGCATCAGAGCCCACACAGGTGGCTGCTTCTTCTGAACTCCTGTTTCAATTCTCACCTGCTTCATTCTAGTGGCTTTTCATTTAGCGATGGAAGGTAGTGTGTGATTTTTTTGTATGGACAGGAGGAAGATCTCCTAACAGTGGTTAAGGGTACAGGACTGAGAATTAGAAAGACTCATGTTACAAATTCCAGGCTGCTGCTGACTTAACCACTTTAAGCCTCAGTTTTCTCATTTATATATTAAAGGTAACAATGATACATATCTCACAGAGCTTGGATAAATGCATGGAAAGCATTTAACACAGTGTAGGCTACATGAAAAAAGTTTGAGAACTTTTATCAATAGGATATATGGTAATGACACTGATTTCTTTCAATTAAAGTAGTGGAAATTAAGAATTTATGCATCCAAATGAGCCATCTCCCTTATTGACTTCCCCATAACTATTTGTTATATGAATGAGTGGAAGATACCCACTTATTCTGATGATGTTACATTGCCTGGTTCTCTTCCAGAAATCCTCTTTTGGAGTTACCTACAAAGCCAGTTTATGAGTCAAAAGAAAAACAGCCCTATTACTCTTCTCTTTGCTTCTTTTTACCAAAAAGTACTATCCAGTTTCATTGCCCACTTTATGGTTTGGTGATAAGTGACCTTTGGCTTTTTTTTTTCTTATAAGTTAAATCTAAGCCAGGAGGATAAAGATGCTACTAATAAGATTATGCATGAAAAGTGTTATGATTCTTAAGGAATTTCAGAACAAAATTTCTCAGAAAAGTTCCCCCAAGGAGACTGCAAATTCCTTGAGAACAGGGACCTTATGTACAAGCAGGTTGTTAACCTGCAGTTAACTGAATTTGGGTGCAGACTTTTGTCTTGTATATTTTTCCAGCTAGAGGAACACTTATTTTATTATTTCTAAAGGTATTTATGACAAAAGGGAATAGGAATCCTTTAAAAATATTTTATAGGTGCCAAAGCTCCTAGAAGAGTGCTATAATAATAAGTTTAAATACTTAAGGCAGAAAAAATAAGCTATCTTTCACACACTAAAATGAGGATATTCATCTATTGTTAGAGCACACGTTATTGTAATGGTGAGGGATGGGTTTGAATGAAACTATAAACAGTCCTTCAACCTCTCCTCCTTGACATGTACACGTGTTCATGAAACAGCTGCTAGTGTTCTAGTGTATGGAGTGTGACCTTGGAACAAAGGCTGGTTTTTCTCCCTTTGAACGAAGAAAACTGGAGTGTCTGGATTGCTACAGTTACTTTTCTGTTACACAAGTGACACATTTTAACACATTAAGTTAACTCAAACAAATGACACTGGAGTTATTACTTGAAAGAAGCAAGAAGTTAGTTTTCCATTGCTTTTCTTCCAGTTCCCAATGCTATATTTTTAGGAGCATTTATTTTCAGTGGAGAGAGTCCAAAGAGAGTACACAGCTATCATGGCTAAAAAACAAAATCTGAACATGGGAACTGGGGGGAAGATTCTTTTATCATTGTGGGGTTTTTTGTTTGGTTTTTTTTTGTTTGTTTTTTTGGTTTTTTTTTTTTTGTCCAGTGGGTGCTGGTAAACTGGCTCTCTGAGGGGAGAAAAACAAGCCCTAATCTGTAGTGTTTGCCAATATCTGTGGTGTAAATACTTCCACCATGGCAATTTCAAGCTACCAATGTGAGGCCACTGAATGGAATTGAGAAGAGATGCACAGAATTTGCTCTTGTGAGCAAGTACAAATTGGTTTCAGTAAACCATTACTTGTAAACCTTATAAAAGGGGAGGCTTAGGGGAAAGGTTTCTAGGAGAGGTTGATTTACAAAAGTGCCCTTTGGAAGAAGCATAGTCCAATTTAAGAGAAAAACAGTAATTAGAAATGAAGTCTATTGAAGAAGATCAAGACATATAGCTTAAAACAAATTTCTCAAACACCCTGATGAAATTTGTCCTCCTCCACCTCAAACCACTAAGACTTTTTCTCTTCTTCCTCCTCTGCTTAACTCCAATTTTTTGTTTTTGTTTTGTTTTTTGTTGTTGTTGTCTGTTTGTTATTAGATTGATTACTCTTCTGGAGAAAAGAAGTCTTCCTCTTTGGAATCTAATTGGAGGTGGAATGGGGAGGGATGGGTTGCTCTTTAATGGACACAGCAGGAGGGGAGGTCTGGGAATAGCAGGACACTAATAACCGGTATTTCATGTTACTTTCCCATGTTTAAAGAAAAAATTGAAGAGGAAAATGTAAAACTACCTCCTCTTAAAGTTTATGGTTTATGAATCAATGTCTTTATAAACATTATCCTTTAGAGAAGAAAAATCAGTATAAATATGATCCAAGCCTTTTTATTTTCTTTCCATTCACTTATGGGCATTTCTTAATCTGTGTCTACATCTCTAAACCAATTTGATCCAGTTTGAGTTAATAAAAAGTTAAAAGCCAAGCCAATTATTTGTCTGTCCCAACTAATTTTATTTTGGCTACCTGGTCAAACTTGCAATGTTCCCATGAGCAAGTCATTTGGCCTTTCTGAACTTTGAGTTACATCATCTGACACAGGATTAAACTGAATGGTCTTTAAATTGCCTTCTAGCCAATGAGAGTTTGTGGTACTTACATTGCATTTAATAAGCACTTCACAATTTTCTCTTATGAAATAGACAAATAATCTCTACTTTCAAAATGCCATAAACCTCCTAGTTTCAATAAGTGGACATATTTTATCTGACTTGACTAGTTAACCAGGACTCTTCTGCCAATTGGAAGAACTTTTTCTGTAGACTCAAGTTTTCTCTGCTGCCCCTCCCAGACTTTGAGATTCATCAAACTCATCTGGAAGAAGAAACCCCTGTGGAGTTGGAGGAAGGTGCTCATATATAGATTAAGGATGCTCCTCTAATGGTCATCAGAAATTCAAAGTCTATCCCTAGACCATTCTGGCCCTTGAGGATTTATATTCTTTCAACACACTTGTCTTCTATGTGTTTCCTTCTTTTCCTGTTTCTGGCCCCTCATCCTCTGCCCCCCTCTGTGGGCTCCTAGTGGTCTAGGAAAAGGATAGGGTGAATAGGCAATAGGCATGTCTTTCCATCCTCTTTGGTATTATATAACTTGGCTCTTACCTGTTAAATACCTGATGATTCACTTTGTCTAGGAGACTTCCAAAAAATAATCATAGCAACCACAATAGCTAATATTTATTGAACGTCTATTATTTGCTAAGGACTTTACAGACATCTCATTTAGTTTCTAACAACCACGTTAATTCTAACCCTGTTCTGTCCATAAGAATATTTAAACTCAATGAGGTTAACCCAAGGCCAGAATGAGTGACAGAAGCCAGATATAATAAACAATCCCAGGACTGCTTGGCCTGTGCTCCTAATGCTGATTCTTACATGGTTATATCCAAAGTTCCTAAAACAAAACTGGGCAGGGGGTGGTGAAAAGCATAAGACCAAATAAAAGGTCTAAGATGGGGAAGATTAGAAAGGAATTGCATTTCACAAGTTTTTCTAGCTAAAGAGAAGACTTGGGCTGCACAGATGAAGGGGGTCACACATAGCTCTGAGGACCTGCTTCTTTCACTTCCCTCCTTACCTTATTCAAGGATCTTCAGGCTCTGGCTCCTCTGATTATCAAACTCAATATAGGCAGTTAGTAGGGAAGGGTCACGACTCCCTGCCCAATTATTCTTGTTTCCTTGCCTTGCTATCACTTACTCAGGTATGTGAAGACTCATCTTGTGAGTAAACACTGGCAAAAGTTATCACAAAACTATGTATGCAGGGTCTTCTCTGCTGGGCAGAAAGACTAACACTAGGGTCATAACCTCATTTTTATTCCTAAAGACTTTGAAACCCCAGTCCTAAGGAAATGATACATTGCAGAAAGTGTCCAGCCCTTTGGGGGCTACAAAGACATACATCTTAAATGTCCCCTTCCTGTATTCTTCCATTTGGAGACTAGCAGTGTCCTGAGTCATGGTGAAAGGCTAAGAGCTGTCCCCCAGTTTGACTTAACCCTCCATTTTGAAGATAATAAAGTTACAGGGAGAAGCCAAAAGTTTTTAGTTTGGGGCTAGATTTTTATCAATTGATAAGAAAACCTGATGGCACATATAAGTATGGGAAAAACTAAAGAAGAAAGAGAAGGTGCCTTTAAAAAATCTTTTGATGAATTGTCTCTCTGATGGAGAGACTCCAAGAAAAAGTAAGTTTGGGGGCTTCCCTGGTGGCGTAGTGGTTGAGAGTCCGGGAACATCCCACATGCCGCGGAGCGGCTGGGCCCGTGAGCCGTGGCCGCTGAGCCTGTGAGCCGTGGCCGCTGAGCCTGTGCGTCCGGAGCCTGTGCTCCGCAACGGGAGAGGCCACAGCAGTGAGAGGTCCACGTACCGCAAAAAAAAAAAAAAAAAGTAAGTTTGGTTCTTCTTTCATTGTATTTTGATTTTAAATGAATTAATGGGTAAGAGAAGATCTGGGGGTAAGTAGAGACCAGTGGCAGATCTGGGTTTTGTGGGACCTGAATCTTATATGATTTATATATGATTTATCATATATAAATATGATATGATTTAGGGGAGCACTTTTAAGAAAAATGATATGAAAAAATTAGGTATAGAACCTTGGACAAAGCTCATACAAGTGAAGAATCTTGAGATGAAACTTTATTAGCTTCATAGGGTGGTGCAGTGGTTAAGAATCTGCCTGCCAATGCAGGGGACACGGATTCGATCCCTGGTCCGGGAAGATCCCACATGCCGTGGAGCAACTAAGCCCGTGTGCCACAACTACTGAGCCAGCACTCTAGAGCCCGTGAGCCACAACTACTGAGCCTGCGCACCACAGCTACTGAAGCCTGTGCACCTAGAGCCTGTGTTCCACAACAAGAGAAGCCACCACAACGGGAAGCCCGTGCACCACAATGAAAAGTAGCGCCTGCTCGCCACAACTAGAGAAAGCCCATGCGCAGCAATGAAGACCCAACACAGCCAAAAATAAATAAATTTATTTAAAAAAAGAAAACCTTTCTATGGTTGAGATAGCTAAAAAATTTTTTCCATCTAGCTAGGAACATGGACACACCACTCTGAGAGATTGTACACTGAGAGACTGAAGGGTTAGTGAGACAGACACAAAGGGAATGACACGAAGAGGCCAATAATCTGCAGAGGAATTACAGGGAGTTTACTAGGTGGTGTTGGGCAATATTCAGAGAGAAAGCTATATGTGTACATGATTTTAAACATCAGGATCTTCTTTAAGAAAAGAATGCTTGGAGATGTCAACATGGACTACCTATGTGGTTTTCTTACCCAGAATCTGAAAGGGGAGATAAGGATCAATAGCTTCACAGCTAAAGTTACTTTTCACTCTCTCTTCTGGTTTCCTAATTATGTTTTGTTTCATACATGTATTCAGCATAGGCAAGAGAAACAGCCAGCACAATTTATCTGCTGCCCACCTCCCCTCCCCTTCCTTTTTTTTTTTTTTTTGTAATTATATCAGTTGATTCTTAACTGTCAAAATAATATATTTCAACTCAGGAATGAAGAGGCATTTATGAAACATGTAGAACATTTTAAACTTTGAAAACATTTTAAACTTCATCAAATTTTTGACAACTATTTTCACCTATCTCAAAATGTAGGGTTAAACTAAACTGGCGATGCCCCTTTTAAACTCTGAAGCAATAGGAAAAGAAAAAGGCCCCAAATTGTTCCAACTCTCCAGACTGACCAGAGGTGTGGAGAATCCTAATTTTATAGAGTGGGATTGATTTGGATGGTCTTGTTACTAGTCATAAGGATCTTAAACCCACTCAGCAACTGACAGCCTGCCTTTAAATTGGAAAAGAAAGATTGTCAGAACCTTTAGTGGTGACAGCACAATCCAGCGACAAATTCCACACTAGTAAAAGTAATAGAAAAGATGGCACCTTTAGAGGAAGAATTAATGAAACTCACAGAAGAGTCACACACAAAAAAATCTAAGCTTTAAAATATTACCAGAAAATGAGCAACAAAATATATTGCAGGTCAAATACAGATGGGAGACAGAGGAGGTTTCAACAAAAGCAGATGGGCAAGAGAGCTTGGGCGACACAGTAATAGGTTCTCTATATCCTGAAGGGAAGCCAGTGGAAGGCAGGAAGGCCAAACTTCTCTGAAGATTGGCATTCAGCTCCTCATAATAATTGATAAAAGGAATGTTGGATGTCTAGTCTCTAGTTCTTGCAAGATTGTCCAAAGTGCCTTGAGCCAAATTACTCATGTAGCAGGAAGGGAGTATGAGAAAGGCAGGAAAGGTTCTTGACATCCCTGTCCTAATGCAAGGGGGAAGCAGAGTCTCTCACTATGCTTCTGTTCAGCCCCCTTTCTACGTGGCCCAAAGAAAGGGGAGCCCAGGCAGGGGAAGTGCATTTTCCAACATAAGAGACATAGGTAGGACACTCTCAGCAGGAGAGGTTGGAGGAGCATTCTTAATTTTAGTCCAGAAGGAGACTGAGTGACTTTAAAGTAGTGAGGGTGAAAGAGGGAGTAGCTTTCCTTCATTCCTTCTTTCTTTCTTTCCTTCCCTCCTCCCTCCCTCCCTTTATATCTTCCTTTATCATTTTATTTTTCTTGTATTCCTGGAAATGGCTCAACTTACACACCCTGGAGTCATGGTTTTACAGAGTATAAGGCTTATCCAAGTCTCTTCCCGTTCAAAATATATACAGTCATTATTCTGTTCCAAGTCAGAGGAGGCAGCCTGATTGTCCATATACCCATCTATTAATTAATTCATTCATTTACTAAACCATTATGGATAGTCTTCCAGGTACAAGGTGGTATTTTTAAAACATCACAAGATACAAATTCTTGTCATCAAGGAAAGTATGGTCCAGTTCAGGGCTAAGATAATAATTTAAGTTTACCATAGAGGTAAGTGACAAATGGGTGATACTGACAATATAGGAGATCACAAAAGGCTTGGGAAGGCCAGGGAGGGCTTAAAGGGGGGAAAGGGACTTGATCTAGACTCTGAATGGGTGGGAAGATTGAATATCTTGTAGAAGGTAAGGAAATGTCCTTTGGGTGAGGCAACAGCATAGAAACCTTTATGTAAGCTATAGACTAAATGTTTGTGTCCCTTTAAAATTCATATGCTGAGGCCCTAATCCCCAATATGATGGTATTTGGAGTTGGGGCCTTTGGAAGGTAATAAGTTCATGAGGGTGGAGACCTCATGAATGGGATTAGTGCCCTTATAAGAAGAGACATGAGAGATGATCTCTCTCTGCCATGTGAAGATACAATGAGAAGGAAGCTTGTCTACAATCCAGAAAGCATGTCCTCACCTCACATTGGATCTGCTGGAGGCTTGATGTGGGGCTTACAAGCCTCCAGAACTGTGAGAAGTAAATAAATGTTTGTTGAGAAATAAATCTATGGTACTTTTGTTATACAGCCTGAACTGACTATGACCATGTATATGGTCTTGGGAAACCCATGTAGGAAGGCAAATGGGTGCTTGAGGGTTGAGGGAGACTGAGTGCAAAAGTGGTCACAATTCTCTGTGACCCACACCCTTTGCAGTGTGACTTTGTAGCTCTTCTCATCAAAAGATGAAATCTATTTTTTACCCCTTGAATCTGGACTGCGCTTATAATTGCACCAACCAATGGAATTAGGCAGAAGTAATTTTGTGCCAATCTTGAGCCTAGGAGTCAAGAGACCTTGCACCCTGTTCACTCTCTTGGAACCTTGGCTAGCTGCTATGAGAATGAGCCCAGCTAATGGGCTGGAGGATAAGAGATCATATGGAAGAAGTCCAGTTGTCCCAGCCAAAACCATCCTAGACTAGCCAAGAGCCAGCAAACTCCAAACAAATGAGAAAACGTTAGCAGAGCTGCCTACTTGATCCTTAACTAACTGTAGACACATGAGTTGGCCCTAATGAGATAAGAAGCACCCAGATGACATGTGGACTTGTGAGAAATGTTTATTGTTTTAAGCCACTAAGTTTTGGGGTGGTTTGTTACCCAGCAATATCTAACTGATACAAGTATCAAGCTAAGAAGCTTGTGATCTTTGTCCTATAAATAATGTGAGGATTATCAGTCATAAGTATTGTGATACAATAAAGAAATTTCATTAGGAAGTTTCCTGTCACCACAGTAGTAGTGGAATTTAGTGACAATTTTAGTCTATTTTAAATTAATTTTTATTTTTATCAAAATAATGCACATAGTTTAAAAAGTTAAATAGCACTACAAGGCTTATAAAGGAAAAATGTAGTCCCAAGCTATATACATATGTATGTTTCTTGGCTTTCTCTTCTGGAATTTATCTTCACTTTTATATATACTATGTTTATACTCTTTATAGAAATTCTCCGTTGACCTCATGTTTTGACAGATGAGAATTTTTCTGTCTCTTTCTTACCCGATATCCCTTTATCCCAGTATATCACTTTAATAATTGACATTATCAATTTTAATATCACTAATTTTTGTTAAATGATTATTTAATTTTTATATTATTTTATCTATATAAATAGTGTTGATTATTAGGCAGATAGAGTAGTATCATAATTTCTTTTTATATAAATTTTGTTTTTCTCCATTACTGCCTCATTCTTTTACTTGCTTAGTTATCTACATACTTATTATTAATTTTCACCAATATAGTAATAGATACTAAAAAGCTCTTTCAATTCTCTTTTTCACATAGTAAAAAGCATCAGTATTTTATTTTACTCATTTCATTTAATTTCATTTTATTATTTGGACTGGTTTTCTAGCATTTCCTGTGCTGGACACCCCATTTCCTGGTTCTCATGTCTTCCTCTCTCTTGATTTAACCTCTTATTATGGTGGAGCATATCCTTCAGTAGCTTCTGGAGGGTGAGAGCTTGCATGACTGAAATATCTTTATTCTACCTCAAGCTTAATTGTTTGACCAAGAATAGAAAATAATTTTCTCTCAGAATTTCTAATGCATTGCTTCACTGTTTTCTAGCTTTTAAAGCTATTGTTGACAAATTCCTTGAAAGATACAGACTATCAAAGTTTACTCAAGAAATAACCTGAATAGCTTTATATTTATGAAAGAAATTTAATTTGTAGTTTAAAAAAAACCTCTGACAAAGAAAATGCCAGGCACAGATGACTTCACTGATGAATCTACTAAATATTTAATGGAGAAATAACACCAAATATACACAAATTCCTACAGAAAATATTTTTTCTGTAGAAAAATATTTCCTGATTCATTCTATGAGACCAACATTATCCTGACATCAAAAATAAATACAATGAGAAAATAAAACTATAGACCAATATCCCTCCTGAGCATAGATGCAATAATCCTAAATAAAATTTTAACAGATGAAATCCAGCTATCTATAAAAATGATAATATATTATGATCAAATGTTATTTGGCTTGTGGAGGAACTGGAACTCTCAAACATTGTTGGCAGGAATGTAAAATGGTATAATCACTTTGGAATATAGTTTGATAGTTTCTTATAAAGTAATGCCTATACTTATATAACCCAGTTATTCTTGTCCTAGATATTTACCCTAGAAAAATGAAAGCATATGTTCATGTAAAGACCTATCATGAGTGTATATAGCAGCTTTATTTGTTATAGCCCCAAACTAGAAACAACCCGGTGCTCATCACCTGGTGAATAAACAAACTGGAATGTCTATACTATGAAATACTAGTTAGCAAACAAAAAGAAAAAACTATTGATAAAATAAGAGTTTAGATGAGTCTAAAATTATGCTTAAAGATGCCAGACAAAAGAGAGACCATTCAGTGATTCTAATTACATAAATTTCTAGAAAATGCAAGCTAAATTGATAGAAAGCCTATCATTGTCATTGCCTGTGAACAAGAAAGGGGAACAGGGAAAGTTGGAAGGAAGGGATTTCAAAGGGACCTACGGAAAATTTGGAGGGTCATAGATACATTCATTATCTTGATTGTGGTTATGGTTTTATAGGTGTATACATATGTCAAAACTCACACATGCACTCATTTGTATGGCAGTTATATTTCAATGAAACTGTTAAAAATGTGGGTCACTTTGATTTATTCAGCTTGACATTCATCTCTATTGTTTTTTGTTTGTTTGTTTTGTTTTATTTTTATTTTTTTCTATTGGGTTGGCCAAAAAGTTTGTTTTCTGTAACATCTTACGGAAAACTCCAAACAAACTTTTTGGTCAACCCAATATTTTGTTTTATCACACCTTTGAAACACTTGTGTGGTATCCAGCCTCTTCTTTCCACCACTTAAGGGAGATAGGAAAGCAACATCATGAAATCAAATTTCAGAATGACATCTTAAAGGAATGAAAGCAGTAAGCTCAAGGATATTCTTACTGGTTTCAGTTGGACAAATAGAAGTGCATATTTCCTGTATCTACACTAGCAATGGAATTTGCTGACATTAATTTCCTAGTAACTGGAGACCTGAAATTCAAATTGACCCAATCAGCCAGATTTGGATGACCACGTGAATCATTTATCGATTCTAAAATAAAAATATTTTGCAGCCCCCATTCCTAGAGATTCCGATTTAGTAAGTCTGGGATGGAAGTCAATGAATTTGTGTATAAGCCAAGATTAGAAACAACAGCATTAGGCAAAATTAGCATTCTCACCCTTGTCTCCACTAGAACCCTCCACCATCATCAGACTGCTATCCTTTCTCCCTCTCATACCATGTTAAATCATCTCCCATTTGCCTAATTTCCACCTATGCAAACCATGGTGATCTACCCACTGCAAATTCCACTTCTTCTTTTATGACTAACCATCTCTATCCACTTCATTTCTTCTCACCTGTCTCCAAGCAGTGCAGTCATTCTGATCCTTGAGTCAAAACAACTCAAAGATCCCTGGCTACTCAAAGAGGTATTTTTTCTCTGGGCTCCATGTCACTACACAGAATGAAGGCTCCGGGGTTTTAAAACAATGATTTAATTTTAGAAAATAAGCTCTTTTGCAGCATACTTGTACCAAGTTCTCTCATGCACCACTAGTGTTTTTTCACTTGCTCATTGCTTTGGACTCTTCTATGGACAACTAGTACTATTCTGTTTTGGTTTTAGGGAAAATGATTAAGGCCTGGAGCAAAGTTGTTTATTTTTGCCATCCAGATTTCTGAGAAGGAGATATTTTAGATAAGCAATTTACCACTGTCTTTGATCTCAAGCTATCAGCTTCAAAGTATAACATTTAAAAGTAATTTTATGTGGTTTCTATTATTTTGCCTGCATTGAAACTTGTTTTAAGATGTCTCTTCTGTTTTTGAGCATTTTTGTAAGATGGTCAAGTTAGATGTTTGTCCTGTGTGATAAAACTCAACAACTCCCTTATAGAAATATCCCAGACTTTATTGATTATCATATCACACAGTGGTAACATAAATGCATTGGTCTTCTCTACATGACATTTACTGAGAGTACAGGGTTGATGCCCACTCTTAATCTTTCTGGAAGAGCATTGCCTTCTGTTTTTTCTCTCCACTTTGTAACTGCTCCTGAAGAAAAAAAAGATTCTACTTTGTATATCTAATACATTTGGTGAGAGGGAGGGCAGTTAACACTATTTCTTCTGCATGGTTGTTGCAAACTTTTCTGTTTTTTGTCAGGCCCAAGAAAAAAATTGTGTTAAAGATAGAACATTTGGACAATATGTTTCAGAAGAGATGTAAATATACCATCAAGGATACATAACTGATTTTATTTTTTCTGGTTTACAGTCTTAGAGACAGTATAAGATAGTAGGCATAGTCAAAAAGCACCGGTAGCACTTAATTATCTGAAACTGGAGAAACTGGTTCCCAAATTCCGCTCTTCCACCTATGTGATCTTGGGCAGGATTCCTCACTCTTTTGTTTATTCATTCATTCATCCCACGAGTATGTCTTAAACATCTTCTGTATATCAGATATCATGGGAAGTGCTGAGAATAGACAGAGAGCACACTGTCCTTGTTCTTGTAAAGTATGGCAGGCATGAAAATGTGCCTTATAGGTCTCCAACTATTGTAGTATAATTGACCAAGCACCTCAGATTCTGTACTCTGAAATTCAGTGTATCATTTGTACCAGACCACACTTCGCATGGGTTGCTCCATGCTTCTGACTGGCTGTGGCTCTGTGACTAAGGCAAGTCCATTCCTAGGAGATGTGGTACTCATAAGATGGTCAACTACAACTTAAGAACTCAGCGATGGCCTTATGGAGTATTCCTAAGACTGTACAGCAGTCTAGTTCACTTCAGCCTAACCTTCTTGCCCTCTCTCCTTCACTCAGGTTCACACTTGAGTCAAGTTCTGATGACTATCTCAAATTTGTGTTCCCTTCGCATTTTCTCTCTTGGGAATTTCTACTAAAAACCCTTGCACATCTATTCCCATCTTGGTGTTTGCTTCTTAGAGAACTTAGACTAACATATGGAGTATATGTTCTGGTGGATGAGACACAAAAATAAGTAAATAATATGGTAATTTTAGATAGTGATACTTGTGTAGGTAATAAAATAGCATGGTGGCATAGATGATTGCCTCAGATGGGGTGTTGGGAGGAGGCACTTTGTTCTTTAGCTCAGATGGTCAGGGAGAATGTTGCTAAGGAGGTTACATTCCAGCTGAAAGCTGAATAATGAGATGAGAAAATGCTGGAGAGGAGCAGGCTGAGCAGTGTGGAGGGCTGGAGCCCAGCAGAAGCAGCATCTTTGGGGAATGTGAAGACAGGGATTTTAGAAGCATCATCTGGGATATCATGGGAAGAGGAGAGATCAGAAAGACAAATAAATACCTGGTTCCATAGGACCTCAAAGGCCATAGTACGGAGTCAACATATTATTCTGAGTGCAGTGAGAAACCACTAGAGAGTCTGAGTAGAAAGGTGACATTATTTGTTTTACATTTTTGAGAGATAACTTTGGCTGCTGAGAAGAGATTAACTGGGAGGGGCAAGAGTGGAAACAAATAGAGCAGTTAGATTACAAGAATCTAGGTGAGAGTTGGCATAGGCTTTGGACTATTGTAGTGACAGTGATGGTAAGAAAAATAAAAGGATTCAAGATATGCTTTGGAAGGATGCAGTACCAGTGGATACAGAGGGCTGACAATCTCAAGGACCTATTTTCAAGTGCTGTCAAAGGACCCACCAAGAAGAAAGTCAACAGATGCTTGGGGAGACAAGATAGCAAAGTGGAAGGACATGAGCTTAGCTCTTCTTACAAAAACACCAAAATCACAACTAACTGCTGAACAACCATTGATAAAAAAATACTGCAACCTACCAAAAAAGATACCCTACATCCAAAGACAAAGAAGAAGCCACAATGAGACAGAGTGAAAATTCTGAGCCCCACATAAGGCTCCCCAGTCTGGGGGTCTGGCAATGGGAGGAGGAGCCTACAGAGAATCTGGCTTTGAAGGCCAGTGGGGTTTGATCACAGGAATTCCACAGGACTTGTGGAAGCAGAAACTCTTGGAGGGTGCACACAAGGTGTTGTGTGCACCAAGACCCTGGGAAAAAAGTAGTGACCTCATAAGAGACTGGGCCAGATCTACCTGCTAATACTGGAGGGTCTCCTGCAGAGGTGGGGGGCAGCTGTGGTTCACTCTGGGGACAAAGATACTGGGAGCGACAGTTATGGGGAGTACTCATTGGCATGAACCCACCTGGAGGCTGCCATTTTCTCCCAAAGACCTGGCCCCACCCAATAGCCTGTAGTCTCCAGTGCTGGAATGCCTCAGGCTAAACAACCAACAGAGAGGGAACACAACCCTATCCATCAGCAGACAGGCTATTTAAAGTCTTCATAAGCACAGCCCTGCTCACCAGAGGGACAAGACCCAGCTCCACCCAACAATGGGCAGGAACCAGTCCGGCCCACCAGGAAGCCTGCAAAAGCCTCTTAGACAGCCTCATCCACCAGGGGGCAGACAGCAGAAACAAGAAGAACTAAAACCTGCAGCCAGTGGGACAGAAACTGCAATCACAGAAAGTCAGACAAAATGAGACAGCACAGGAGTATGTCCCTGACAAAGGAACAAGATAAAACCCCAGAAGAACAACTACGTGAAGTGGAGATAGGAAATCTACCCAAAAAAGAATTCAGAGTAATGATAGCAAAGAAGATCCAAGATCTCAGAAAAAGAATAAAGGCAAGGATTGAGAAGATACAAGAAATGTTTAACAAAGACCTAGAAGAACTAAATAACAAACAAACAGAGATGAACAATACAATAACTGAATTGAAAAATACACTAGAAGGAATCAATAGCAGAATAACTGAGGCAGAAGAACGGATAAGTGAGCTGGAAGACAGAATGGTGGAAATCACTGCCATGAACAGAATAAAGAAAAAAGAATGAAAAGAAATGAGGACAGCCTAAGAGACTTCTGGGATGACACTGAACACACCAACATCCACATTATAGGAGTTGCAGAAGGGGAAGAGAGAGAGAAAGGACCTAAGAAAATATTTGAAGAGATAATAGCTGAAAACTTCCCTAATGGGAAAGGAAAGAGTCACCCAAGTCCAGAAAGCACAGAGAGTCCCAGGCAGGATAAACCCAGGGAGGAACATGCTAAGACGCATAGTAATCAAATTGACAAAAATGAAAGAGAAAGAAAAAAATATTAAAGCAACAAGGGAAAACCAACAAATAACATACAAGAGAACTCTCATAAGGTTATCAGCTGATTTCTCAGCAGAAACTCTGCAGGCCAGAAGGGAATAGCAAGATAAATTTAAAGTCATGAAACCTATAAGAATACTCTACCCAGCAAGGATCTCATTCAGATTCAACAGAGAAGTCAAAAGCTAAGAGAATTCAGCACAACCAGACCAGCTTTGTGAAAAATGCTAAAGGAACTTCACTAGGTGGGGAAGAAAAAAAAAAGCCACAACTAGAAATAAGAAAATTATGAATAGGAAAGCCCACCAGTAAAAGCAAACATACAGTAAAGGTAGGAAGTCATCCACGCACAAATGTGATATCAAAACCAGCAATTGTAAGAAGAGGAGAGCACAAATGCAGGATATTGGAAATGCATTTGAAATTAAAAGACCAGCAACTTAAAACAATCTTGTTTATATAGAGACTGCTATATCAAAACCTCATGGTAACTGAAATCCAAAAATCTACAATAGATACACACACCAAAAAGAAAAAGCAATCCAAATCCAAACACAACACTAAAGTTAGTCATCAACACACAACAGAAGAGAACAAAATAGGAAGGGAAGGAAAAACACCTGCAAAAACAAATCCAGAACAATTAACAAAATGGCAGTAAGAACATACATATCAATAGTTACCTTAAATGTAAATGGATTAAATGCTCCAACCATAAAACATAGACTGGCTGAATGGATACAAAGCAAAACATGTATATTTGCTGTCTACCAGAGACCCACTTCAGATCTAGGGACACATACAGAAAGTGAGGCAATGGAAAAATGTATTCCATGCAAAAGGCAATCAAAAGAAAGCTGGAGTAGCAGTACCCATATCAGATAAAAGGACTTCAAAATAAAGACTGTTACAAGAGACAAAGAAGAACACTACATAATGATCAAGGGATTAATCTAAGAAGAGGATATAACAATTGTAAATATATATGCAGCCAACATAAGAGCACCTCAATATATAAGTAAAATACTAAGAGCCATAAAAAGAAAAATTGACAGTAACACAATAATAGTAGGGGACTTTAACAGCCCGCTTTCATCAAAGGACAGATCATCCAAACAGAAAATCAATAAGGAAGCAGGCTTTAAATGACACATTAGACCAGATGGGTAATTAATTGATATTTATATATATATATATATATATATATAAAATACATTATTCATATTTATATGTTAACATGTTGGTATATAATATATATTTTTATAATATATAATAATATAATATATAATGATAAATAATATATTACATATAATATTTAACATATTGATATTCATATATTTAATATATTGATATTTATATAGCATTCCATTAAAAAGCAGCAGAATACACATTCTTCTCAAATGCACATGAAACATTGTCCAGAATTGATCACATACTGGGCCACAAAGTGAACATTGGAAAGTTTAAGAAAGTTGAAATAGTTTCAAGCATCATTTCCGACAAAAACGCTATGAGATTAGAAATCAAATACTAGAAAAAAGCTGTACAAAAGACAAACAAGTGGAGGCTAAACAATATGCTACTAAATATCCAAGGTATCACTGAAGAAATCAAAGAGGAAATCAAAAAATACCTAGAGACAAATGAAAAAAAAAAAAAGCATGACAATCCAAGACCTATGGGACACATCAAAAGCAGTTCTAAGAGGGAAGTTAATAGGAATACAATCTTACCTTAGGAAACAAGAAAAATCTCAAATAAACAACCTAACCTTACATCTAAAGCAACTAGAGAAAGAACAAACAAAACCCAAAGTTAGTAGAAGGAAAGAAATCATAAAGATCAGAACAGAAATAAATGAAATAGAAATGAAGAAAACAATAAAAAAGATCAATGAAACTAAAAACTGGTTCTTTGAAAAGATAAACAAAGCTGATAAACCTTTAGCCAGATGCATCAAGAAAAAAGAGAGAAGGCTCAAATCAATAAGATTAGAAATGAAAAAGAAGTTACAATGGACACAACACAAAGGATCATAAGAATGTACTACAAGCAACTATATGCCAAGAAAATGGACAACCTGGAAGAAATGGACAAATTCTTAAAAAGGTATAATTTCCCAAGACTGAACCAAGAAGAAATAGATAATAGGAACTGCCCAATAACAAGCACTGAAATTGAAACTGTGATTTTAAAACCCCCAACGAAATTCTAGGACCTGAGGTTTTCACAGGCAAATTCTATCAAACATTTAGAGAAGAGTTAACACTTATCCTTCTGAAACTCTTCCATAAAATTGCAGAGGAAGGAATATTCCCACACTCATTATATGAGGCCACCATTACCCTGATACCAAAATTAGACAAAGATACCACAAAAAAAGAAAATTACAGGCCAATATCACTGATGAACATAGACACAAAAATCCTCAACAAAATACTAGCAAACCAAATCCAACAATACATTAAAAGGATGATACACCATGATCAAGTGAGATTTATCCCAGGATGCAAGGATTTTTTCAATATCAATCAGTGTGATACACCACATTAACAAATTGAAGAATAAAAACAATACAATCATCTCAATAGATACAGAAAAACCTTTTGACAAAATTGAACACCAATTTATAATAAAAACTCTCCAGAATGTGGGCATAGAGGGAACCTACCTCAACATAATAAAGGCCATATATGACAAACCTACAGCTAACATCATACTCAATGGTGAAAAGCTGTAAGCATTTCCTCTAAGATCAGGAACAACACAAGGATGCCCAGTCTTGCTACCTTTATTCAACATAGTTTTGCAAGTCCTAGTCGAGGCAATCAGAGAAGAAAAAGAAATAAAAGGAATCCAAATTGGAAAAGAAGTAGTAAGACTGTCACTGCTTGCAGATGACATGATACTATGCATATAAAATCCTAGATGCTACCGGAAAACTACTAGAGATCATCAATGAATTCAGTAAAGTTGCAGGATACAAAATGAATACACAGAAATCTGTTGTATTTCTGTACACTAACAATGAAAGATCAGAAAGAGGAATTAAAAGAACAATCCCATTTACACATCAAAAACAATAAAATACATAGGAATAAACCTACCTAAGTAGGAGGATTATTAAGGAGGCAAAAGACCTGTACTTCAAAAGCTATAAGATGCTAATGAAAGAAATCAAAGATGTCACAAACGGATGGAAAGATATACTGTCATCTTGGATTGGAAGGATAAATATTGTCAAAATGACTATATTACCCAAGGCAATCTACAGATTCAATACAATCCCTATCAAATACCAATGGCATTTTTCACAGAACTAGAACAAAAAAAAAATTTTAATTTGTATGGAGACACAAAAGACCCCAAACAGCCAAAGCAATCTTGAGATACAAAAAGGGAGCTGGAGGAATCAGGCTCCCTGACTTCAGACTATACGACAAAGCTACAGTAATCAAGAGAGTATGGTACTGGCACAAAAACAGAAATATAGATCAATGGAACAGGAGAGAAAGCCCAGAAATAAACGCACACACCTATGGTCAATTAATCTACGACAAAGGAGGCATGACTCTACAATGAAGAAAAGACAGTCTCTTTAATAAGTGGTATTGGGAAAACTGGACAGCTACCTGGAAAAAAAATGAAATTACAACATTCTTAGAAGGACTTCCCTGGTGGCGCAGTGGTTAAGAATCTGTTTGCCGGGCTTCCCTGGTGGCGGAGTGTTTGGGGGTCCGCCTGCCGATGCGGGGGACATGGGTTCGTGCTCCAGTCTGGGAGGGTCCCATGTGCCGCGGAGCAGCTGGGACCATGGGCCGTGGCCATTGGGCCTGCGCATCTGGAGCCCGTGCTCCTCAGCGGGAGAGGCCACGACAGTGAGAGGCCCATGTACCGCAATAAAATAAAATAAAATAAAATAAAATCTGCCTGCCAATGCAGGGAAAGTGTGTTCAATACCTGGTCCGGGAAGGTATCACATGCCATGAAGTAACTAAGCCCGTGCACCGCAACTACTGAGCCTGTGCCCTAGAGCCCACGTGTCACAACTACTGAGCCCGTGTGCTGCAACTACTGAAGACCATGTGCCTAGAGCCCATGCTCTGTAACAAGAGAAGCCACCACAATGAGAAGCCCACACACTGCAATGAAGAGTATTCCCTGCTCACCACAACTACAGAAAGCCCACGCACAGCCACAAAGGCCCAATGCAGCCATAAATAAATAAATTTAATTAAAAAAAAACACACTCTTAGCACCATACACAAAAATAAACTCAAAATGGATTAAACACCAAAATGTAAGACCAGATACTATAAAACTCTTTGAAGAAAACATAGGCAGAACACTCTGACATAAATCACAGCAATGTCTTTTTCGGTCCATTACTCTGGGAGAGTAATGAAAATAAAAACAAAAACAAACAAATGGGACCTAATTAAACTCAAAAGCTTTTGCACAGCAAAGGAAACCATAAACAAAACATAAAGACAACCCACAGAATGGGAGAAAATATTTGCAAACGATGTGACTGACAAGGAATTAATCTCCAAAATATACAAATAGCTCACACAGCTCAACATCAAAAAATAAACAACCCTATCAGAAAATGGGCAGAAGACCTAAATAGACATTTCTCCAAAGAAGATATACAGATTCACAACAAACACATGGAAGGATGCTCAACATCACTCATCATTAGAGAAATGAAAATCAAAACTACAATGAGGTATCACCTCACACCAGTCAGAATGTCCATCATCAAAAAATCTACAAACAATAAATGCTGGAGAGCATGTGGAGAAAAGGGAACCCTCTTCCACTGTTGGTGGGAATGTAAACTGATACAGCCACTATGGAGAACAGTATGGAGCTTCCTTAAAAAACTAAAAATAGAACTACCATGCAACCCAGCAATCCCACTACTGGGCATATACCCTGAGAAAACCATGATTCAAAAAGAGTCATGTACCACAATGTTCATTGCAGCTCTATTTACAATAGCCAGGACATGGAAGTAACCTAAGTGTCCAACAACTGATGAATGGATAAAGAAGATGTGGCACATATATACAATGGAATATTACTCAGCCATAAAAAGAAACGAAATTGAGTTATTTGTAGTGAGGTGGATGGGCCTAAAGACTGTCATAAAGAGTGAAGTAAGTCAGAAAGAGAAAAACAAATATTGTATAACACATATATATGGAATCTAAAAAAAAGAAAAAAATGGTTCTGAAGAACCTAGGAACAGGACAGGACTAAAGATGCAGACCTAGAGAATGGACTTGAGGACACAGGGTTGGGGAAGGGTAAGCTGGGATGATGTGAGAGAGTGGCATGGACATATATACACCACCAAGCATAAAATAGATAGCTAGTGAGAAGCAGCCGCATAGCACAGGAAGATCAGCTCGGTGCTTTGCATCCACGTAGAGGGGTGGGATAGGGAGGGTGGGAGGGAGACACAAGAGGGAAGAGATTTGGGGATATATGTTTATGTATAGTTGATTCACTTTGTTATACAGCAGAAACTAATACACCATTGTAAAGCAATTATACTCCAATAAAGATGTTAAAAAAAAAAGAAAAGAGAAAAAACTACGATGAGATATCACACCAGTAAGAATGGCCGTCATCAAAAAGTCTACAAAGAATGAATGCTGGAGAGGGTATGGAGAAAGGGGAACCCTCTTACACTGTTGGTGTGAATGTAAGTTGGTGTAGGCACTTTGGAAAACAGTATGGAGATTCCTCAGAAAATAGAGCTACTACATGATCCAGCAATCCAACTCCTGGGCATATATCTGGAAAAAAACATGGTTTGAAAAGACAGATGCCCCCCAATGTTCGTGGTAGCACTGTTTACAACAGCCAAGACACGGAAGCAACGTAAATGTCCACTGTAGATGAATGGATAAAGAAGATGTGGTACATATATGCAATGGAATATTATTCTGCCATTATAAAGGATGAAATAATTCCATTTGTATCAACATGGATGGACCTGGAGATTATTATACTAAGTGAAGTAAGTCAGACAGAGAAAGACAACTATCATATAATATTGCTTATATGTGGAATATGAAAAAAAATGATACAAATGAACTTATTTATAAAACAGAAACAGACTCACAAACTTAGAGAACGAACTTATGGTTACTAGGAGGGACAGGTGGGGGGAGAGATAGATTGGGAGTTTGTGATTGACACGTACACACTGCTATATTTAAAACAGATAACCAACAAGCACCTACTGTATAGTACAGGGAACTCTGCTCAATATTCTGTAATAACCTAAATGTGAATAGAATTTGAAATAGAATAGATACATGTATATGTA